>NC_081183.1:181920952-182267525 GCF_029867415.1 Vicia villosa
TGTTAGTAATAATTTCTTTAGGTTTAATATAATATATTTTTTTTCCTTCTTTACAAAAATAAATTATTAAAACAGAAATAAATATATATAATATATTTTTAAAAATTGAATATTATATTTATAAAACAAATAATATATATTTAAAAGCTTTAAGGAATATTAAATTTTTTTAAACATATTCAAAGTTTGTTAGGTAAAATTTACCCCGCAAGTCATTGAACATACTGCTCTGAATCAACTGTGCCACCTGCTCTGAACAACTGTTTCACATGAAATGTATGTTGTCTGTAAGTCTAAGAAAGCGTGTTTGCGGGGTCAAAAAAAACCACTTGGCAAAGTTGCGGGGTGAAAACCACCTGATAAAGTTGCGGGGTGAAAACCACCTCATAAAGTTGCGGGGTGCATATCTCATTGCAAAAAGTTGCGACTAACATTTTTGCATGGTGATTGTACCACCTCGCAATTATTGTATTGCAGGGTGAAAACCACCTGATTTAGTTTTTTTTTTAGTGTATTAAGATGCAGTTGGTTAATCTTAATTTGTTTTGCATTTAAAAAAATTAATTATATATTCCAGCATTTTTTTTATAAATGTTATTAGCTGATTTTTTTCCATAATATTATTGATCTTTCTTTAATAACAAAAATATTGAAAATGTCAAATTTGTGTAAATAACATATAAGAAAGTTAACTCAAAATTTAATTTAATTAAATTAATAAATAATTTATTAGAAAACCAACATGATTATTAAGGTTATTTTTGTCTTTATATAACTGGTGGTGTCTAGCATGATCTATCCAGTAAATGGTTCAGCGTGGGACACTTTTAATACACCATTGGATTTATCTAAAGGCCAAAATCAATTTAAAAAAAATGAAAACACAAAACATTTTTACACACTATATTTTACCCTATCTTCTATCTCTCATCCCTTGTCCCTTACAACTAGGGCTGGAAATAGGCCAGGCTGATAACAGGGGCCTACAAGCTGGCTTATAAAGGCTCAGGCCAGACCATACTTTTTTTAAAATAGAAAAGGCCAAGGCTTTTTTATAAGCCTATTTAGTTAAAAAGGCTAGGCCTCAAGCCCAAAAAAAATTCTTTTAAGCCTATCAGGCCGGCCTATTTAAATAAATATGAATAATTTTGTTATTATCATGATGTTATGTTTTGTACTTTGAATTAAAATACATAATTAAAACTTGGTTATCTTAAAGAACTTGTGAAAATAATATGAAAACACCTGATGAACATTGCTTTCATAAGTTCTCTTAAACAAATAGTCTCCCAGAACTTATGCTAATAGGTAAGTTAAAATAAGTCAATGCAAATAAATTTTTAGTCTCTTGGTATTTTAGTTAGTTAGTCTATTTAAGCATTATTTTAGTTAGTATGTCAAAACAAATAGGCTTTTATGTAGGCTAACAGGCTAACCAGGCCTTCGAAAAGGCCAGACTCAGACCTAAAAATAAGCCTACGACAGGCCACAGGCCAGGCTTAGGCTTCGATTTTTTGACAGGCCAGGCCTAGGCTTGGCAAAGCCTAGCTCGGCCCAGCCTATTTCCACCCCTACTTATAACCTTCCCTTTCTCTCTCTCTCTCTCTCTCGTTGGAAAATGTCTCAAACCCTCTTATTCATCAAATTGTGTTATTTTGCATTTTAAATATTCTAAAACTAGTAATTCATACTCCATATCCTTTTCTTCTTAGTTTACTTGTAACTCAATATCATTTTCTTCTTAATTTAGTGTAAAATTAATTTTAAAATGACATTAAAAAAAGGTGTTTTTCTGGAACAATCAATAGGATTTTTCGTTATTATTATTATTTTTTAAAATTGCTTACTCTCTTTACAATAACTTGAAAATTAGTTTAAACTTTGGTCCCTGCTTCATGAAGGATTGCAATTTCAATCCAGATAAAAGTTGTGAAAACAAAAACTTAAGTTTTGGGGTTGTCATTGTTTGATAAGTATTGAATATAAGAACATAAATTGTTGTTGATGTGATGAATACTAGTGTGATTTTCAGTGATGATAGATGGTGGCAGTGATAGCAAAAAGGTAGAGTTTGGGAATATGCAGTGAGACTCAATTATGAGAGATAATAGAGGAGAAGAAAAAAAATACATATAATGATAACAAATGAACGAAAAAAAATCCAAATAACCATGTTTAATAAATAATTTACACCAAAAACCATGTTTTCGGCAAAATTACGCATATGACCAGGTTTCAGAGGTGGTCTCCACATAGGAGCCACCTCTGGTGGCGCCAATGCCCATTTTGCCATAACCTATGCGCCACCCAGGGTGGCTTCAATGTGTATTTTCCTCTTTTAAGCCACCTAGGGTGGCGCCTATGTGTCTTTTACTTTTTTTTTTGTTTTTTTTAATTGTTTCTATACTATTTTTTTTAATTTTGTTATTTATTAATAAAATTGTTTTAATTTTAAAGTATTTAAAAAATATATATTAAATTGCAACAGATAAGATCAGTGAAACAGGTAACTCGAGCGTTCACGGAAAACAGTAGTTCATTCATTAATTAAAAGGTACATAGAAAATAACCAACAGAAAAAGATAAACTAAAACATCTAAGAAATCACCACGGTTAAAACAATGTCATTAGGTCCATGCATCATTTGAATGGCATCAATGTCGTATTCCACGTTATCCCAGAAAGTTATAGTTGCTCCACTCACAGCATCGGCCCTTGTTTTAAGCCTCTTGATGCTTCTTATCTGTTCGCCGGCTTCGTACTCCCCCTCTAAAAAACTCATGAGAGTCCTCTTGAGTTGCTCAACGGAAGAGATATTCCAAAAAATAACCGGCATGGGAGGTTTGACGGGTGAGAATATGACATGTCCGTTCCTTCTGTGATACTCCGGTTCAGGTTCAGCACGCCATGTTGATCTCCGGGGCGGCAACTCTGTTGTCCGGTGACATCCATCTGGCCTAATGGTCGTCCGGCGAGGCATGGTTGTGTTTGTGTGATTGTTTGGTATTTGGAGTTTGTGTATCTGTGTGTAAACTCAACAATAGGAGCCCCTAATTTATAATAGTAGTGGGTAGAAAAAAGTAATGATGTTGCGTACTGTTTACAAGCACGCCTAACATGTATGATAAATGCAGACACACTGATAAATGACTGACTTGATGGGACTAGACGAAAGCATGCGTATTTGACTGTCCAAAATAAAGAGTGGCAGTATGGGCCATGAAGACAATTTCACTACGTGACAAAGACATAACTAGTTGATTTAATAAAGGATAATACAAATACATTACAAATACAAATACAAATACAAATACAAATACAAATACAAATACGAATACAAATACTAATACAAATGACATACAACTAATTGTTGGTGGAATTTGATCCACGGTTAGGACAGGTATTTCTATTGTGCCCGACTTCACGACATATGCTACACTTTCGTACCATTTTCTCATGATCCATCTCGGTTGTGATCCGGGTGATGTTCGGGCGACCTCTTTTCTTTCTCCGCATGTTATCATTATGCCAAACCACGTCCCCTTCATACGCAGGCCAATAATCCTCATTTGCCATCACTTGAAATGAGTTGTTGTACACCCCGAGCAAGGTATCCGCCTTGTAAATGGGAGATAAAAGTGCTAACGGATCTTGATGCGCATACGAACATGCTGCAATTACATGAGAGCATGGCATCCGAAAGGCTTGAAACTTTCCACAATCGCACCACCCTTCATCTATAAGAACCCTGTATTGTTGTCTCGGAAGGCCCTCGTTATGGTCAATCGTTTCTTTAACACTGAAGGTCCGGTTGAATCGATCGAAAGATGTCACAATGTGGCTGTTGGCTTTGGCAGATTGCTCTTTCATGAATTTGACGCATGTTTCGCTGAATACTTGTCCGGATTCTATAACTGCATTCCAACGCTCACCTCTTCTTGGAAAAGAGAAGCCATCCTATAGTATGTTGCTTCCACCAAGGCAGTAATCGGAAGGTGTCTGATGCCCTTAAACACCCCGTTCATAGACTCCACAAGATTCGTAGTCATGTGCCCCCATCGCTTCCCGTTGTCGTATGATCTAGTCCATTTCTCTCTAGCAAGATTGTCTACCCATCTGCCTGCATCTGGATTTGCCGCTACAATTTCATGTCGATAATATTGGAACGTCGGTTGAGTCAACGTATATCCGGCATTGACAATAGTCTTCCGAAGAGCCCTGTCCTTTATCTCCCGCAAGAAATTTTGTGCAATGTGTCGAATACAGTAAACATGCGTTGAGGTTGGGTTTTGCCACCCGTTTGCTGGATTGTTGTACGCACTCTCGATGGCAGCATGTCTGTCTGAAATCAAGCAAAGTCCAGGTTGGGGGGCAACGTGTGTCCGAAGATTTCTGAGAAAGAAACCCTAACCTCCAGCAGTTTCCCCTTCCACAAGAGCGAACGCAACAGGAAAGATGTTACTATTTCCGTCTTGAGCCACATCCATCAACATGGTGCCTTTATATTTTCCGTACAACCAAGTTCCATCTATTTGAAGAATTGGTTTGCAATATTAAAATCCTTGCACACATGGGCGGAAAGCCCAGAAAAGCCTGTGGAATATCACATTTCCTTGAAGGGACGTTCCGTCTGGAGATTGCGCCGGAAGGGTCTCTAAAATAGTAACGGTTCCAGGAGCATAAATTTGAAGCACATATAAGAAATGTGGGAGTCGTTTGTACGAATCCTCCCAATTTCCATACACAATTTCGATCGCTTTGGTCTTCGCCAGCCACGCCTTTCTATAAGACAGAGTGTAATTGTATGTTGCAACGATATGAGAGATTATCGTTTTCACCTTTAACGATGGATCTTTTTCAACTAGAGGCAAGATTTCTTGACAAATAATGTCATAACTTAGCTTATGGTGATCTTGTGAAACATTTGTGTTAACACATGTGTGATCTTGGGAAATATATCCTATAACCCATGAATCACTTCTCTTCCTGTATGATGCATGCAACCTGAATCCACAATCAGTGTTTCTACAATAAATTTTGTACCTCTCGACATTGGCGCGATCAATTCTAAAATCAACATTGTTAGCCATATGAAATCTTTTTATGGCCATGATACATGCCTCCTTAGAACGAAATTTGTCTCCTACTTTTAACCGTTGATCTGTTTGAGTGTATGGAGCATAGAAAATATCAGTCGATGGTTCGTCATCCCCATCAAAATTCAAGTTCCTCATGTGCGCTGGAGGCATATGCACTTGATCTCGTGGTACAACAACTTCCGGTTCATCTTCACTTTCCTCGTTGACCAAGTTATCAACTTCTATTTCCGGTGCTTCTTCTTCTTCATCTACAACGTCGACCTCTGCTTGCTCGTCTTCAAGTGCATCAATGACTTGTGACTCAACCATTTGTATGGGTTGAACTTCTGGTAGAGTAACATACAGTTCTATGCAGTCGTAACCAGAATACTCATGATTGGCGAACATATTCTGCATGTCTTCATCATCTTTGATCTCAACTTGGATAAACTTGACCGGGTTGTCCCCACGAAGAAATCGATATTGGTAAAAAATCTGGGATACACCAACCATTGTAAGCTTCGTCTCTAATCTCCCTTTGAAGTAACTGAAATTTGCTTTTCTGCTTAAACAAAATCGTTTAACCTCGGTGTTTCTAAACAGAAAACCAACTTCTTCGTTGTCATATGTCTCGCCAAAAACATGAGCGTTGATAATGTATTGTGGAGGGGCCATTATTGAGTGGGTAAAGAGTGTTATTTCAGATGTGAAATGAGATGTGTAATGAGTTGTGTTATTTTTCACATTAGAGGTATGCTTTTATCGTCACAAACTTACTGTGTTGAGTTGAGATGATTATGACACTGGTGAACTGCTGCACAGTCGACTTGACCAGACACAACCACACTGAGCAGCGCATACTGTACAATCACATGCGAATAAAGATGATGGAAAATGAATGCCTGTATCGTCACAAACGTACTGAGTTGATTTGAGGTGTGCTTGACACTGGTGAACTGCAGCTTTGCCGACTTGACCAGACAACCATACTGAGCAGTGCACACTGTACAATCACATGCGAAGACTGTATACTAATTATTTTCGGTGAAACAGCACCTAGAAAACCCTAAACCATACCAGAAAAAAAACATAGAGAACCCTAACCCTAAATTTTGAAAAAAAAAAGAATCAGTTGCATGTTGGCGCCACTTGGGGTGGCGCATTAGTACAATTTTTAACAGAATGGCGCCACCTGGGGTGGCGCATTAGTGTGTTTTGTTTTTTTTTTGCCCTAATTTTGTTAAGTGGTCCCCACTGCCAAAACCCTAATCTAATCTGCCAGCATGTGATCTACCTGCATCAAAATACTGTATGCATGCATGCTTAGACAATTCAGCACAGAACACGGGATGCAGGCCTAGTCTATTCTGCCAAAAACAAATAATGCATGGTCAATTCAGCACAAAACACGAGATGCAGGCCTAGTCTATTCTGCCAAAAACACAGAATGCATGGTCAATTCAACACAGAATGCATGTGAACCCATCTTTATCACTTTGATATCTGTATCACATGCATGCTCACCACTTGGCCATCATGCACTAAACATCAACAACCACCACCCCTCTATAAATACTCTCATAGAATACTTTATTTTCACCAACATATCTTCTTCTTCTTCAAAAAACACTTTGCATTTTCAAATCCGCAGAAAAGTTTCAGAGTTCTTGAGAATGGCTCAACAACTTCTTACCATGGGTGAAACCCACAGAGGAACTAGAGCAAACTTGGCGACATATGTAAGTTCATACTTATTTATTTCTAAACATTTATGCGTATATGATATCCAGTTTAATCGATTTATTTGTGGTTCTTAGGTTGTTGACCGATTCCATACACGTTCTCACGCTTATGTTGAACCCGACGAGAGGATTATTCCGAATCTCCAAGCATGTGGCTTCGGACATATCATAAAAATGCACAACAATACCATAGACAGAAAATTCATCCTTGCCTTACAAGAGAGATGGAGGCCTGAAACCCACACGTTTCATCTTCCAATAGGTGAGTGTACTGTTACTCTAGAAGATGTTTATATGTTGCTTGGTCTGCCCATTGATGGCAAGGTTGTTAATGGATTTGTTCAACATGCTAATTCACTGTGTGAGAGAGTGTTGGGAAGAGATCTAGTTGTGCCTACTCAAGGTTCTAGAGGCCAGGGTATCAGTCTGGCCTCCCTTAGAGCTTATTATGATGAACTCGTCTTGAGCGACAACTCTACCGATGAGTATGTTTTGTTAATGACTAAGGTCTATATAATGCTGATGTTTGGTAACCTTTTATTCCCGGAGTCGACAGGTAACACTGTCAACTTTTTTATTTAAGTAAATTTGATAGTATTAGCAAGATTAGGAAATATAGTTGGGGGTCTGCCGTTTTGGCGATGTTATACCAATCGCTTTGTAAGAACGCGGTTGCCGAGAAGTGCACCTTCTATGGATGTGCGTTCCTCCTATAAGTATGGGGTTGGTGGAGACTGCCGACGCTATCCCCTGCAGGCAGGAACAACTACACGTTCCCTTATGCAACAAGGTACGTCTTTTTCAACGCTATCCCTTGAACGCTAACACTCTTTTACATAAAAATCTGAAATAACATGTTTGCTCTTTTTTTTTTAGGTTCTGTGGTCCTAAATTGGATTACAGTAAGAATCCGAGGGGGAGTGTTATTTTGTATCGGGACCTAATTGATCACCTCCGAGCTGAAGATGTATTACCACTAAACTTTTATATGATCATATAGATGTATTACAATCCATCATCTTTTTTAATAATATGTTATTTTTTCTCCTACGCAGTTTAATTGGAGACCATATTTGATGATAGACCATGAGCCAAACGAGAGTGACCGGGAAGTTTGGACTGCAGTGACACCTATAATAAGGTTCAACATCGTGGAGATGCACCAATCTGACCGTGTGAGACTACAGTTTGGCATGCATCAACCAATCCCGGATCCCCCCACTGATTTGGGTCGCTGGCATATTAAAAGAGTTAACAATCAATGGGACCACGCAGATTATCGTACATTCACACCTGAATTTTGTGAGATGTGGAAGCAGCGTCGCAGCCGTCTGCTACAATTCCCTGTTGCCCAACTCCCCATGTTTCCAACCGCGGACTACGTTGCTTGGTTTAGAACAGTCACAACCCCCGATATGTATGTGTCCGACCCCTACTACCTACACGACCCCCGCCAACAACAATACACACAACAACCACCCCAACAACCACCCCAACAACGCCAACAACGCCAACAACGCTGACAACGCCAAACATCCGAACAACCTTACCATGAAGAATATCAAACAACACCAACAACGCCCTACCAAAGTCAACCCATCCAACAACAATCATGGGGCTTCACCCAACAACTCCATGACGCCGACCCCTCCACTAGGCTACCCGTCCAACAACAATCATGGGGCTTCACCCAACAACACTACGACGCCGGCCCCTCCACCTCCACTAGGCAACCCATCCAACAACAATCATGGGGCTTCGCCCAACAACACGGCGACGCCGGCCCCTCCAACTCCAATAGGCAACCCATCCCCGACATGGGTCTAGATGACGAATACGACCCGAACGAGCAAATGACCACTCAATCGTCACAGTACCAACAACATGGATACTCCACACCCCAATTTTCACAACACCAACAATATGGGTACACCACACCCCAACAAACAATGCCATTTTTCCAAGGCCAATCAAGTGCTGGGTTTTACCGACCATATGACGCAACTCCACCGCCAAGACCAATCTTTGAGGGCATGGGGACCCGACTATTTGACAGCAGCATACAAGAATACATGTCCAACAAGCGCATGGAGGGGCTAATCCGAGGACCACCTACCCAGACACAACAAGAACAACCAAGGAATAGGGGGGGTCGTGGAGAAGTGGGTCGTCGAGATCCTTCCAACCGGATTCGAATAGTTCCAGATTGCGGAACTGGCGGTGAGAGGGGTCATGGTCCGGCTCCGGGTCGGAGGGGTCATGGTCGGAGGGGTCGTGAATAGCATAATATCCATGTTTTAAAAATTTTCTTTTTTTTCCGTATTTGTAATGTTTGGACTATATGACCGTATTTGTAATGTTGTTTCTGCATTTCTCGTGTTTGTAATGTTTGGAATGAATGACATGTGGTGTTTCATTATTTATTTAATTGTTAAAACAATTTTTAAAAAATCAAAAAAACAAAATATAATTAATTTATTTATGTTAAAACAATTTTTAAAAAATCAAAAAACAAAAAAAAATTTAAAAAAAAATAGTATAGAAACAATTAAAAAAAACAAAAAAAAAAATAAAATACACATAGGCGCCACCCTAGGTGGCTTAAAAGAGGAAAATGGTCATTGAAGCCACCCTGGGTGACGCATAGGTTCAAGGATTTTAGACATTGGCACCACCAGAGGTGGCTCCTATGTGGAGACCACCTCTGAAACCTGGTCATATGCGTAATTTTGCCGAAAACATGATTTTTGGTGTAAATTATTTATTAAACATGGTTATTTGGATTTTTTTTCACAAATGAACAATGAACTGGGTGGAGAGAGGCAAAGAGAGAGAAGAAAAAAAATTAAAATTTACTGTATCAACAAATATTAAAATCATGTAGACTTGATGAATCTTTCGGTGAGAGTTAGTGGTACATCGGTGAGGGATTTGGTAGAGCCTTCTCCTTAAAAGCAACATATATAACTATATATATAATTCTTTTATTTTTTATTTTTTTTAGCTTTCTTTACTTTCACTTTTTTTTCTACCAAACAAATAAATAATAATTTCTCTTTCTATTCTATTTCTTTTCTTTTACTTTCTTTCTTTTCACTTTTTTTCTTTTCACTCTCTTGTGATCCAAACATACAGAGTTCAGATAGTTATGGTGTACCAAGAGACTAAAAATAATTACAAGTTGCTAACCTTAGTCATAAGAATAGTTAGAAGGAAGGAAGACATCAAGTTCAATCATATTTAACAAAAAAAAAATCATTGTGGAGATTGCATGGTGGACTATATATAGCCTTACTCTTAAGAGTAGTGATCTTCTCATTCTTTCAAATTTCGCGTCGATAAATTTAAATGCTATGTTAATATATGTCTAAAGCCTTATTTCATAAATATGTTAGATTATATTTATTTTTTTAGGTCTTTAGACCTTGTTTTATATTAAAAAAAATCATTTTTTTGTTTTTGTTTTCAATATGTTATATGTGTGAGTTTTCTCCATGTGTTCTTTTAGGGTGTAAGCAAGAAATCACATTAAAGGGAGAATTAAGGGTTCTCCAACCTTGATACACAAAGATGGTCGAATACCGACACAAAACGAAATTACAAACCAAATATATTACGATATAAAAGACCAATGGTCTTTGCTAAAATCGTAAAAATTATAGTTGGAGTGAGTAATATCGCCAAAAGAAGACCACTTCCAAACTAAGTTGTTGATGATCCAAACCTCACCGTTAAAACAATAACCATTCCTTATCAACCAAATAATCCACGAAGTTACTAACCAAAACACCCAAAATTTGCCTTCTTTAGTTTTTTTACACGGCCAAGAGAATGCCACTCCATAAAAGACGGGAGACATTCATCCTCCACCACCCCCAGAAAATTCACCCAAGAAGCTATTTTCCTCCAAACAATCTTAATCACATCACACTTAAAAAAGATATGGTTCCTATCTTCCAAGTGATTATCACAAAAAATACACTTTAAGTTAGGTAAAGTAAAGTTAATACCTCTAATTCTCAAAAGATCTTTAGTGGATAATCTATTAACAAAAAGTCTCCATCCGAAAGCTTTAATCTTGAACGACACCTCCATCTTCCAAATAACTTCCAAAACCCCATCACACCTATTTATAGGCTCATAAGGAAAACGCGAAAGAGCATAATGCGAGTAACAAGAGAAAACCGTAAAACCCTTTTCCAGACCTAGAGACCAAAAAACCGAATCCTTTACATCAAGCACACCTCTAAAAGACTCTAAACGCCCCTTCAAAATTAAGAAAGAAGGTAAAATATTCAAACCCGCAATAGCGGATTCGGAAATGCCCAAATCACCTCATTTCCCCACACCTTCGCACCACCCTCCCATACCCACCACTGATACTTTCTTCAAAGAAGAAGCCGAAAAAAGAACCGGAAAAGCCTCCTTCAAAATAACATTCTCTAACCAACAAGTTTCCAAAAAAGGGGTATTATAACCATTTCCAATAGTGAAGCGACAATTAGAGACAATAAGATCCTTATAAGAAAAAGTAGAAATGCCAACCTTTAGAACATCTCGCCACCCAAAAGAAAAGGATGTACACTTAAAAGAATCTCCGCCACAAAAAATAAGCTTCGATAAATCACCGTATCTAGCCTTCAAAATATCAAACCACAAAGATTTATGCCCTTACAAAATTCTCCATCTCCACTTGTTTAGAAGAGCGAGATTGAATTCACTAAATCTTTTATCGCTAAACCCCCTTCAAATAAGGTAAAGTCACTACTTTCCAACTCACCCAATGAATCTTCCTTTTGTCTTCCACTTCTCCCCAAAAAAATTACTTTGAATCTTATTAACTTCCTTAACCACTTTATCCGATATCTTGTAAAATGATAAAGTAAAGATGTTAAGAGAAGTCAAAATAGATTTCAAAAGAGTGATTCTACCTCCATGATTGAGAAAATGATTCTTCCATCCCGTTAGACGATTTCTCATCTTGTTTAAAAGAGGATACCAAGATGATTCCTTCCTAGGATTGATGCCAATTGAAATTCCAAGAAAGGTGAAACTACTCTCTTCTAATTTGCAAGAAAGATAAAAAGTGGCGGCTTTTAAAAATTTAGTCGGGACATTAATACCAATCGACTTGCGTTTGTGAAAATTAATGCCAAGACCCGAAACTAGTTCAAAGGCTCTTAACACAGTCTTCAAAGCCTTCACATGCTTCCAAGTCCTATTCCCTACCAACAAAGTATCATCCGCGAATTGAAGAATATCCACACTACAACTCCTTTTAATGACAAACATATCATATTCCCCAATATCAATCGATTTTCGAACCGACCTAGTGAGAGCCTCCGCCACAATAACAAAGAGAAAAGGCGATAAAGGATCGCCTTGGCGCAAACCTCTCTTAACCTCAAATTCCTTTGTTGGACTTCCATTAACCAAAACCGACATATTACTTTTAAAAATAAGCGTTTCCATCCACTTTCTCCATCTCTCCCCAAACCCCATCCTCATTAACAAGTAACGGAGGAGGTCCCATGAAACTTATCGTACGCTTTTTCAAAGTCTACTTTGAAAAGAAGACAAGAAGCGCCCTCTTTTCTAAAATAATCAACAACTTTGTTTGCCACTAAAACTCCATCAAGCAATTGTCTACCCGAAACAAACGCACTTTATTTTTGAGAAATAATAGAATTCAAAACGCCTTTCAATCTCCCTGCAAAGATTTTAGATAACACTTTATACATACGTCTCACCAAACAAATAGGTCTATAATATGAATTGAAAGATTTAGGAACCAAAGTGAAAAAAAGAAGAAGAAAAATGTTAATAATAATAATAATAGTAATATATTTTAATGTAACATTGTCATAAGAAAAATGTGATGATAAATGTATCATATTTTTTTCCGACAGCAAAGGAGGTCAATATTGGTTTTAAGAGCATAGTACGATTAAATAAACGTTGCTAGCTAGTAAGTGATCTCATATGTATGTCGAAGAATTGTTTTTTTGACTGATTATTAAAGATTTGTTGTTGCCTCCAATTTGGACTTAAAATGCTACAGTGCTCATTATTTTAGTCCTATACACAAATCAATACTTTTCATGTTTTGCACGTGCTTTAGTTCAGAGAAAATAGTATGTATAATAAAATGGTGACTATGTGGAAGGCTTTATTCTAGTACTTTGCAAAAAATAAATATTTTGTTTAAAATTATAAATTACTTTGTAAAAAATATTTATTAAAAATTATAAGTTGTCTAATAATTGCAATGCAATATTAATATTTTTTTCCTCATATACTATTTATAATTTATTATTCTTTCTTTTAATTTTTTTTATATATAATTAATGAAAGATAAAATGGTAAAATGATGCATAATTTTTCTTTTCTATACAAAATTAAGTACACTCTTTAATTTGCCTAAAATTTTCAAAATTACTAATAATTTCGAATGGAGGAAGTATTAGTTTCCACTAAAAGTTGTAATATGACAAGGAACCCGATTAGGTTTAGTAAAATTCTAGTAACAAAATGAAGTTAATCAAACTATAAACAATTGAATATGATGAAAGAGATGAATCATGTTTAAGTCCATTAATTATGGTTCACAGGTGAAGTATCAAAAATAACCAAAGACACGGGAAATTTGACAATTTTTTTGGGTCTATTTGTTTGTAGGTATTGTCATGATTCAAGGTGTTGAAGTAAATTGAGTAGTTGCATAATTTTGATGATGAGAATAATTAATATTAAACGATATTTAGTAAAGTCCTTATCGATTGAAGATAGCTCAAACGATTGAAGATGTCTAAGATGGTTGATTAAGTTATCCTCTTGAACCAAGTTTTCCTCTTGAATATGGTCTAAAATTTCAAAACATCTCTTTGAAGTCAACATTATGGTCAAACGACATTCAAATGAAGTCTTCTATTTAAAGATTCATCGATGGTTTAACATCTCAACTCTCGTATGATGGTAATCAATATGAAGATATCTCGAGCCTCATTTAGAAGATTCAAAAATCTTTATGATGCTAAACTCAAATATAATGAAGTTAAGACAAGAAGCTTCAGAGTTGTAAAAAAAAAGAAGTGTAAAAGCTCGTATGACCGTGTCCGTCTAGATGATTAATGCCATGTAAATACACATGGGTATTTATGGAAATGCAGTGACAAAATCACATACACTAAAAATATTTGAGAAGCCTCTTATATTTTATTTAAACCACTTGAAAATATTTTTAAGGCCTAGCTAACTGATTAAGGGGTATTTGATTGATTGGACGACTTTTTCAACTGAATATTCAATTAGATCAAATGACCTAATTGTTTGTTTTCACTAGTTGAGTCTAAAATTGATTGGGACAATCTCTTAATAATTGGTAACCACTAAACATCAAAATCTTCCATTTATGACTTGAAAAATCGACTATTGGAGGTCGATAATCGATTAGCTTAATCGATTATGGAATTGAATTGGCCCATAAATTATTTCCAATTTTAAACTCCAATCTTTCCTATAAATAAAGAGTTTCTCTATCATTTTTCAACATCCAGAAAACGAGATTTTTGATCTCACTTTCACGTCTCTCATCATTTTCATTAATTCTCTTATTTTTCTCACATACATTTAGTCATAATGTTTCGAGAGTATTCCTGAGTCTAAGTAAGAATCAAATATAATAAAAATACCAAATTTATTTTCTTTTAATTAATTAAGAATATAAAAATACAAAAAAAATTAAAATCAACTCCACCCATTAAATTATGTTTTTCCATTGTGCATTCAAACCTTTTTTTTCATAAGAAGAATAAGATTAGATCCATTTCAACGCAAATACAAACTGATGCATAAACCTTCATCGTGCGAGCACACATGCAGACGTTTAATCTCTCAAATGCGATCCAACACTATTCTCTAAAATTAACCCGCCAACAAATATTTTTACCACGAACTACAAGGCTTTGATTTTTTCATTGAACCTGGGAATACGTAGACTGAAGATTTCAAAATCTTGTTGAGCACATTAATAAAAAAATTATTTTTAGTCCTTTTATTCATTTTTAGTAAATACTTTCAACAAGAAGAATCACAAACACTTTAAATCTAACACTTTTCGAAACTAATTAAACAGTTCCTGTTGGATACAACAGATATCGCGGGGTGCTAATACCTTCCTTGCGCATAACCGACCCCCAAACCAAAATTTGATTGTGACGACCATTGTAATACGGTGAACTGACTTTTTATAATTGAAAATGTCGCGGTTAAGCATGAGTCGCCACCGACTTTTATTTTATCCAATTTTAGGAAAGGCTAAAAGAACAGGAAAAGACCTTTTGAAAAGATTTTGAGTTCGGGGGGTGAGTTATACAAGGGGAAGGTGTAAGGCACCCTTTGCATCCATGGTTATCCATGGGCTCTTAATTGCTTAACTCACTTTGTTTGTTTGATTTGTTTGAAAAGAGCAGTGTGTAAAAAGTAAAAACTTTGTCCAAGGACTTTAGCTTGTAAATAAGCGTAGCCTTGTTTTGAAAGTATTTGAAATTGAGTTGGAAAAGTATTTTTAATTTGAATTTGAAAAGAGCGAGCAATTAGTAGCAACTACCCTAAGTTGAAAATTCGTTCTTTTAGCTTTTCGAGGCGAAAGGATCTATCCATGCCATAAAGGGCAGGAAGTCTTTCAATTGGATGTTTAAGGGTCATCGAGTAATCGTTCGCCATAAGACTGTCCCTTGCCATAAAGAGGGCAGGTAGTCTAAGGGAAGGATATAATAGTCATTTAAGGCATCATGCGAGGATACCTTAGCAATAGGGGCAAATTATTTACCGAGGCAACATCGAGGGAGTTTCAATAACTTTGAAGGCGACAGGCAACATTGCTTTAGGTATCCTCGGAGTCGAGGGACTTGACTATTTAGTACATTTAAAGGCAACAAGCAACAAAGGCAACCAGAGGAATTACCCTAAAGGTGTGTGGGTGGCACAATCACGTGGTTCAGTTCAAATATTTTATCCTGTATAGTTAGTGATCTAACGTTTGATTAATAGTCTTGCACTCCCTAATTTACTAACCACGCAGTAATAAAATATCACAATTTAAGTGCCTTCAAGGCCAATCAATACAAGCCAGTAAACAGATACATAATAATAGGGAAGGGGACAATGAAACCAGCGGATCCCTTATCAGGGTTTGACACAAGTAATAATAATAAAAGGCATAAAATAAAATGAGGTTTAGGTTACCAACAACGTAGCTTTAGCAATTGATAAACCCTGAAAAGGAAAAAGACAAGACAGAAAACATATAGTGAGTGCATTATCAAATTCGAGGGCAAACCTCATTAACTACAAAAGAAAATAGGATAATAAATTAAAAATAGAATAGGGAGAAGGTACTTAGCTTGGCATTTGCCTGACAGGGTTGAGGGCAAGGATTTGCCAGAAGCATCGACTCTGACCATTAGGAATGAGCAAAGAAACAAATAAGGCGTGAGTGTATAGGCAGTTCATTGATATTTAATTTTATCCCTAATTTATTAAGGAAACAAAATGAAATGAAAAGAGAACGATTATTTGAATTAGATACGAGATAATACTTAGCTTTTGAATTTGATTTGATATGGTTGCTAAGGTGCCTTTAAGATTAACCCTGAAATAAAGCAAGGCAGAAAAAGATGAAGGCGGAACAAACCCTAATTCTAAGAATAAACCAAATAGAATTTCAATTAAATTAAACAGAGTACTTAACTTCGTATTTTGGATCAGGCGCGTAGTCGGGATTAATCATATTGCTAACCCTGAAAAGGCACACAGAAGAAGAAGATTTTTAGTGTAGGGTAAACCCTAAAAGTAAAAGGAAACAAAATAGACTTTAGATAAATAAAATATTTAGCTTTGAGTCTTGATCGGGCGCGTTGTCGGAGTGAACCATGTTGGTAACCCTGAAAACGCAAGACACGAGAAGACAATACTCAATGTATTGGAATGTTCGTCGTAAACCCTGATTAGGGCGAAAATTGAATTAACGTAACACAATCGATTTAATTAATTATTGGTCTCTCGACCTAATTAATTAAATCGGGATAAGAAAATAAAATCGAGGGTAAAAATAATTTTTAAGAAATTTTTGGAATTAAAATAAAATATGTATGAATTTTTGAAAGGTTTAAATAAATAATTTAAAGAAAATACAATAAATTAATATTTATATTAAAACATATAATTAAAAGAAAGTATAGTAAATAAATTATTATTATTATAAAAAGTTTTTTAGAATAACAAAGAAAATAAATAGTTATTATTAATAAGAAAAAGAAAATATTTAGAATAATATATATATATATAAATAAATAAAAACAAGTTACATAATTAAAAATAAAAAAATTTAAGAAAATCTTAGCTTGCGATCAGGTGTGGCGCTTCTGTGATGGATCATGGTACGCACGCAGCTTTAGTAGCGTTGGATTGTGAATGAGTGAGATCTAGTGGCTGCAAGAGCGAGGGAGCACCTGAACGCATGCGTCTTGTCGTACCGGATCCCAGGACATAACAAATCCTGGCGCGCCTTTTCTGTTTTGAAACCAGCCAATCGTAGGATGACACGAAGTCATCCCCAACCTTCAGCCGTCGTCTTAGGCTTTCCCTACAGACGCGAACTGTAGCTACAAACCTGCAAGCTACGAATATGGCAAAACATGCATATAAACGTTTCGCGAGACCACCATTCGATTCGTCCGGGCCTCACGAATTCATCTATGGCCTTAATTTGGTCAAAGATTACCTGCATCAAGAATCCCTAAAACAAAACCCTAAATTGCTACAATGGCATAACTCAGTTTAAACGTGTAAACAACAAATTAATCATCCAGAAACATTCAAAACATCATCACAAGCAAAATAATGCAATCAAAACGTGTTTATATGCCATGAATTTATGCAATCGAAAGAGTTTGAATTTGTGCAAACCGTGACTTATTAGAGCGTATTCTTGAGGATGCAGCGCTTGAGAACGATCGAGAAAGGTTCCTTGGGGGTCCAGGAACGAATTGAGATCGACAAGAAGCCTTGAATCACCTTGTAGCCAAGAATTAGAATTTGAGTTTTGTATGAACTTTGAACTCCGATTTTGATGCTCTTGGCTGCAGATTTTTGTAACCCTATGGGTCTGAATTTGTTCACTACTTATAGTAGTTCAAATTAGGTCACTTAAACAGAGAAAATCTCTTTGAATCCAATCTTTGTGATCTTGGAAATTTTGGAAAATATCTTGAAAATATGTTTCTTATTCAAGCCAATCTTTGATCCAATCTTTCTAATTTAGGGGTGCACGAAATTTGGTCTATCTTAGAGAATATTTGATGATCAAATAAGACCTAAATCGTCCTTTTCACAAAATATTTGATTTTTAATAATATATTTGATTTTAATCCTTTTAAAAAATAGATTAAAAATTCATAATAAATCAAATAAATCATATAATTTCGTGGGAAAAAGATTATGGGTTCTAAATGAATTATGGATCAAGATTGCATCAAAGTTACTTAGGCCCATTTGCAAAAATATTTGGATTTCTTCACATATTTCCATCCAAAATAGCCTAGCTTTAACAAGGTCTATCTCCCTCAATTTTTGAGGTATGGAAGTGTTCTAAGATACTTTGGAAACCTTAGAGAGTCCTCTAACCAGTGTCTTTGGTCTCGTATCAAAATCTTTTTCCATGTTCATTTCATGACCTTTTGAAAAAAGTGTCTTTTTGTTGACTTTTGAAAAGGACCTATAATGTATGAAGCCATATCTCTTAAACCATTGACCTATGGGCTCTGATTCTTGGACCATTGGATAGGGGAATGAATTCTCTTCAAAATGAGCTTTGGTGGGAATTTTTCTGATGAAGTATGAATATTTGGTGAATTTTCAAAGTTTGGTTGACTTTTTTCAGTTTATGCCTAAAATAGTAACTTTTGACTTTTGACTTTTCTGATCTTTCCTTGCATCATCATGATCAACCCTTGATTAAATGATGATTTTAAGGTTATGAGGATGTTGTTGACCAAATATCTTGAGTTTTGACTATATATTGACTTGAAATGACTGTTTTGCCCTTGAGAGTCGACTGTTGACCTAATCAGGATTTGAGGGCCTATACTTGCTCTGTTTGACTTGAAACTTTATATGGAGATGCTTTGGGATGTTAGTGACCCTATGGAACCATCTTGAGCCATTGATTTAATGATTTTCCATTGAGTTAATCAAACCCTAGTTCAGAGCCTTTGTATAGGAGAGTGTGTTTTGGAGCTTTATGTCTTGATTTTGAGATTGCATATGAGAAATGGTATGGGCAAATTTTGGGGTATGACAGCTGCCCCTGTTCAATTATCTTAGACCTGAAGATGTAGAGTGGTTTGTATGCCAGTCGGTATCTGAAGGTGGAAGATGATTGAACACTTGAATACCAAAAAATTTGCCCTAGCTGATATAGGGACTTTTGTCGGAGATGGGCTTGAAGATGCCATCCAGCAAATCATACATTAGATTCGGTTTGGAGTGTTTGAGAAGTATTTGTTAGAGATTGATCGTGTTAGCGTTGTTCGTGATGAGAGAAACGGGTCATACATTTAGACCATATATTAGACCATATCTGAGGAGGGATATCAGAACGAGTTATTCATTAAACCATATCTGAGGGTGAATACCAGAACGAGTCATACATTAAACCATATCTGATGGATAATGCCAGAACGAGTCATACATTTAGACCATATCTGACTAAAAATACCGGAACGGGTCGTATATTAGACCATATCTGATGAGGGATATCAGAACGAGTTATTTATTAAACCATATCTGAGGGTGAATACCAGAACGAGTCATACATTAAACCATATCTGATGGATAATGCCGGAACGGGTCATATATTAGACCATATCTGATTAAGAATACCAGAACGGGTCGTATATTAGACCATATCTTGATTAAGAATACCGGAACGGGTCATATATTAGACCATATCTGATTAAGAATACCGGAACGGGTCATATATTAGACCATATCTGATAGAGAATGTTTGTTTGTTAGGGTTGATGAGTTATTTGACGAAGTTTTGGAATGTAAAAAGGCTTGTCAGAATGAATCTCCAGCTTGATTATATCTGAGAGGAATGGTTGTCGAGGCGGAACCTGAAAACAAAGTATGCAATGTCATGATGCATGTAATGAATGAGATGGGATTCTCAAAATAAATGAGAAACTTGCATGAAGTGATGTATGCAATGTATGAATATGTTTATGACATATGATATGCGAATATGATTTATGTTGTCCTGATTGAGAAAATAAATCTCTATATCCTTGTGATTTTATTGACGGATCTCGTCTTGAAGATGCTCAGCTGGTGATTTATGGTTTCTACTTGGGGATGATTAGTAGTTTGATGTACCCTGTTTTTAGAGATAAACCATGTTGGAGAAGAGCAACATATTGGATGACCGGTAATGCGGAAGATGTAAACTCTGTTGGGGAGTCATGTCTTTGTTGAGACGAATATGTTTAAAGATGTCTTCTTAATGATTACTCTGCGGGGAGGTGGTTTTGTGAACCTGGCTCTGTGGGGAGACATGGGTGTCTTGAAAGTTGCCCCCAGTATCATAGTAACTTACTATTTGGTTCAGGACACGCCATTGAGTATTGATCAAGATATTGAATTTGGACTTGCATAGATTTGCCCCAGTTAACAGGAACTTTGGACATATTTGCTTCACGAGGTCTTTGTGAGATGTACACTATGGGCAATATGCCCCCAGTAATCATAGGCTCATGACAATGTCTCGCGTTGATTGCGGAGTAGCTTTAGATATGTTTGGATGCATGCCCCTGAGTGTTCGACCATCCATGAGAGAGTCTCGGAATCTCGACTTGATTGCCTCAGATTGATTGGGCCAAACGCGTCATGCCCCTTGTATACGTAAGAGACATAGCTTCTTGGAGTAATTTTGTTTTGTCGGGATAACTTTCAGTCATTAGTTGTACTCTGTGCAAGTTCTTTCTGATGCTAACATTTGAAATTATGTAGCAAGATATGTTTAATAATGTATTCGTGAGATGCAATGCATACGTTTGTCTTGAGTTTGTTGAAAAACATTAAAATTGGATATGTAAAAGCATGATGTTTATAAAAACGTGATGTTTGTAAAAAAACGAAGTGTCAACTCAGCATTTGTGGTAAACCTTAAGGAGTCAGGATACCTTTTTTGTGACAATATGCTTTCGAACTAACCATGCTTCAGTTAGGACTTTTAAGGGTTGTAACGTGGCTTGGTTCACGGTTTAAGAAACGAAGGACAAAGGCTCAAAAATTGATTGTACCCACCCCTCTTCGTGATGATCTTCGATCCTAAGCTCAGTTAATTCAACTTGTGCATTCAGGTTCCAAGAGACTTTTGAATTTGCACCTTTGATAATGATGATGGTTCACAAGCAAGGAAAGCTTTTGAGATGGCAGTCGCTTCTACCTTTGGTAGTCACAACATTGTGTTGTATATTGACTTCTCTTTTTCATCTTTTTGATATCCCTAACTTTTGCCTGAACTTTTTATTTCTGAGATTACAGTCAGCGGGATGCCTTGATTTTGCCTAAGTCGTCTTTTGATTTTTGACTTAGCAGGCTTTTTCTTGGTATATATATATTTTCATTTTTTCTTTTGAAGATATTGACTGTCTTGTTTGATGATTGACGAACCATCATTGTCTTTTGATTGTCATCTCCAACACTTCTTTGATGTGTGCGGATGAACGCTTGTGATTGAAGCCTTTATCGAAAGGTGTACTGAATGATTCTCTTAAAATAGAATGCACAGCCAAATTAACTGAGAACTACCCTGCCCCAGATTATAATCAATGGTTTTAATTAGTACAAGGAAAAAACTTCTACTTCTTAGGCTCAAAAGGGTTGACGAGGGATTAACATCCTTATATCTCCACTGTTTAGGAATTGAAACAATGCCTGTACATCGTCAACATAGTCCGTTCAAAAGCATATTGTATGAAGTTGCGGTATTGTTTTCGTCATCCTCCCTCAAAAGGCTTACAGCTTAGCAGGAGTTGAATAAACACAAAACATATGCAAAGTAAATACGTGATTTGAAATGAGTGGTAACGAAATAATGTATTCAAGATAAGCATATGCAATGCACTGATGATAATTATTAAAACAGATAATGTCTATCATAAGTCGAATGTTTAAACAAACAGAATAGAAATTGCAAACAAAAGTAAATCTAATGATCTAAAACGTTCATCCTTCTAGCCACCCATAGTATTAGCAATCTTGTTGTGATTAGGCATGGGAGCAGTGATCACATTAGGAGTTGCAGGATGGTCGAACTCAATTTCACCAGCGTCGATCATATCTTGGATCTTGTTCTTCAACGGCCAACAATTCTCTGTGTCATGTCCAATACTATCAGAGTGATAAGCGCATCTTGCGTTAGGATTATACTGATGAGATAAGGTGTTGGGCTTCAGAGGAGGATCCTTTAAAGTAATCAACCCTGCTTTAAGCAACTGTTGTAACGCTTCGGCCAAAGTTATGTTGATCTTTGTGAATTGCCTTTTAGATGCACCTTGTTTACGTTGGTTGCCCCTTTGTTGTGTCGGCACTTGATTGGAGGCTAGGACCGTCCCCACAGTATTAGATTCATTCCTCTCATTGTGCGCTTTCTTTGAGGTATTAGCATACGTAGCCACTTGAATTTTACCGCTTCGAATACCGCTTTCAACACGTTCCCCAGTCAGTATGAGGTCAGTGAATCCAGATGACGAACTTCCCAGCAAATGACTATAGAAGGGGCCAGTCAGTGTATTCATGAACATATCTACCATCTCTCTGTCACCCAAAGAAGGTTTGACTCTTCCAGCTAGATCTCTCCATTTCTGAGCATACTCCTTGAAACTTTCCTTAGGTCCCATAGACATGCTTTGTAGTTGCATGCGAGTTGGTGCGAGATCGGAATTATATTGGTATTGCTTATAGAAAGCAACAACTAAATCTTCCCAGGTATGGACGTTGGTACTTTCCAGTTGATAGTACCATTCGAGTTGAGTTCCAGATAAGCTTTCCTGAAAGAAATGGATCCAGAGCCTCTTATCAGCAGTGTGAGGCTGAATCTTCCTTACATAAGACCTCAAGTGTAGTTTAGGACAAGAGACTCCATCATACTTAGCAAAGGCAGGAGTTTTGAATTTCGGAGGAATAACGACCCCAGGAACGAGTCCTAGTTCTTCAAAATCCAGCCCAGGTACTTTCTGAATTTCCACGCTTCTCAGACGCTCTTCCAATAGCCTATACTTCTCATCAGATTCATCCTCGTCTTGAGGATCCTCTTCTTCGTCGTCACCTTGACCATCAGAGTCCCCATTACCTTCAGCGTCACCATCATGCTCTTCTTCTTCCTCATCCTTAGGAATTTCAGCTTCTTCAGCTTTCTTAGGAAGGCCTCTGAACCTTCTTCCTAAGTTGATCACTCCTTTGGGTTTCTGAGTCTTCGTCTTCTTTGTCAGGAGAGCTTTCAGTTCATTTTGCCCCTTGGACAAGTTCAGGATCAAGGCTTGGAATTCAGCATTCTGAGCCTGGAGATTCTTGACAGATTGTTCGAGATCCATCTTTCTTACTGAAATAAACAGCGGAAAGATGAGCCATTTGTTTTTATGAAACCTGTGATGTAATGTTTATGAATGCAAATGCAGTATTTTCAAGGATCTTTAGGCATTTAGTTAGCAACATTAGAAAATGATTTGGTCGCGTCTTTGTCTGAAGAACTCTGAATTTTGTCTTTGAACATCTTTCTTTGAGAATCAAGCTCACCATATCGAGTGGGTCATCGCCTCTGATTCGGGAGACTTCTGAATTTGAAGATACATGGCTAGAGGAAAATAAATCCTCTTGCCCCTTGATAGGTACTGAGTCTCTGAATTGAAAGGTATGTGGCTTGAGGAAAATAAATCCTCCTGCCCCTTAATTAGGAATTCAGTCCTTGATAAGAGCACCTGAAATAGTGCGCCCTAAATCCCTAAGATCCTTGAAAGGGTCAGTTAAATCATGTTATGCTTATGATGTCATGATGTCATGAAGTTATGCAAATGCAGTTCATTAGGCATAGTGTGGGGTAGTAAGGACAAACAAGTCCTTTCAACAAAACCTGCGAGGAAATGAAGGTTAATAGTAAACAAAAACAAGTCACACAAGTCACACGATTTTGCCTTATGGTTAGGCTTGCACGTGGCCCAAAGGTATGTACCCTCCCCCTGAAGTTTAGTTGGTTCAAACCTGTCCTATAAAAGATCGGGTTCTAGGGAGCTCATATCATTGACCTTTCTCGAAGGCGCTTATCTCAGTTCGGCGATCGAATCACCAACCGAAAAGGTCCTGAAAGTCCAGTCCATATGAGTGTAGCTTCGAGTATCAACCAACTTCGGTCGGAACCAAAGCCAACTATCTCGCTACTTTCTAATAGGCCAAAGTCAAGTTCAACTACGGTTCTAGGGAGAATTAGTGCTTAATGACACCACGCGGCAGCCAAGCATTTCCTCAGGTCGGATCCCAAGGAACACCAGGACAAACCAATGTGTCACACTAACGATGGCCATCAGATCATCCACATCAGTATACGCTGTGCAGTCTCCTTGATCTCATGCCATATACCTAAGGTACTCAGATCCGGGTTAGGATCTTTCACACAACAGAATACCCAAAACAGCCCTGCAAAATTAAATCAAACAAAGCAAACAATAGAAAACATTTAAATGAATCCTAAACTTTTAAGGTAACCCCTCTTTTATCGAAAATTTATCCCCAGCAGAGTCGCCAGTTCTGTAATACGGTGAACTGACTTTTTATAATTGAAAATGTCGCGGTTAAGCATGAGTCGCCACCGACTTTTATTTTATCCAATTTTAGGAAAGGCTAAAAGAACAGGAAAAGACCTTTTGAAAAGATTTTGAGTTCGGGGGGTGAGTTATACAAGGGGAAGGTGTAAGGCACCCTTTGCATCCATGGTTATCCATGGGCTCTTAATTGCTTAGCTCACTTTGTTTGTTTGATTTGTTTGAAAAGAGCAGTGTGTAAAAAGTAAAAACTTTGTCCAAGGACTTTAGCTTGTAAATAAGCGTAGCCTTGTTTTGAAAGTATTTGAAATTGAGTTGGAAAAGTATTTTTAATTTGAATTTGAAAAGAGCGAGCAATTAGTAGCAACTACCCTAAGTTGAAAATTCGTTCTTTTAGCTTTTCGAGGCGAAAGGATCTATCCATGCCATAAAGGGCAGGAAGTCTTTCAATTGGATGTTTAAGGGTCATCGAGTAATCGTTCGCCATAAGACTGTCCCTTGCCATAAAGAGGGCAGGTAGTCTAAGGGAAGGATATAATAGTCATTTAAGGCATCATGCGAGGATACCTTAGCAATAGGGGCAAATTATTTACCGAGGCAACATCGAGGGAGTTTCAATAACTTTGAAGGCGACAGGCAACATTGCTTTAGGTATCCTCGGAGTCGAGGGACTTGACTATTTAGTACATTTAAAGGCAACAAGCAACAAAGGCAACCAGAGGAATTACCCTAAAGGTGTGTGGGTGGCACAATCACGTGGTTCAGTTCAAATATTTTATCCTGTATAGTTAGTGATCTAACGTTTGATTAATAGTCTTGCACTCCCTAATTTACTAACCACGCAGTAATAAAATATCACAATTTAAGTGCCTTCAAGGCCAATCAATACAAGCCAGTAAACAGATACATAATAATAGGGAAGGGGACAATGAAACCAGCGGATCCCTTATCAGGGTTTGACACAAGTAATAATAATAAAAGGCATAAAATAAAATGAGGTTTAGGTTACCAACAACGTAGCTTTAGCAATTGATAAACCCTGAAAAGGAAAAAGACAAGACAGAAAACATATAGTGAGTGCATTATCAAATTCGAGGGCAAACCTCATTAACTACAAAAGAAAATAGGATAATAAATTAAAAATAGAATAGGGAGAAGGTACTTAGCTTGGCATTTGCCTGACAGGGTTGAGGGCAAGGATTTGCCAGAAGCATCGACTCTGACCATTAGGAATGAGCAAAGAAACAAATAAGGCGTGAGTGTATAGGCAGTTCATTGATATTTAATTTTATCCCTAATTTATTAAGGAAACAAAATGAAATGAAAAGAGAACGATTATTTGAATTAGATACGAGATAATACTTAGCTTTTGAATTTGATTTGATATGGTTGCTAAGGTGCCTTTAAGATTAACCCTGAAATAAAGCAAGGCAGAAAAAGATGAAGGCGGAACAAACCCTAATTCTAAGAATAAACCAAATAGAATTTCAATTAAATTAAACAGAGTACTTAACTTCGTATTTTGGATCAGGCGCGTAGTCGGGATTAATCATATTGCTAACCCTGAAAAGGCACACAGAAGAAGAAGATTTTTAGTGTAGGGTAAACCCTAAAAGTAAAAGGAAACAAAATAGACTTTAGATAAATAAAATATTTAGCTTTGAGTCTTGATCGGGCGCGTTGTCGGAGTGAACCATGTTGGTAACCCTGAAAACGCAAGACACGAGAAGACAATACTCAATGTATTGGAATGTTCGTCGTAAACCCTGATTAGGGCGAAAATTGAATTAACGTAACACAATCGATTTAATTAATTATTGGTCTCTCGACCTAATTAATTAAATCGGGATAAGAAAATAAAATCGAGGGTAAAAATAATTTTTAAGAAATTTTTGGAATTAAAATAAAATATGTATGAATTTTTGAAAGGTTTAAATAAATAATTAAAAGAAAATACAATAAATTAATATTTATATTAAAACATATAATTAAAAGAAAGTATAGTAAATAAATTATTATTATTATAAAAAGTTTTTTAGAATAACAAAGAAAATAAATAGTTATTATTAATAAGAAAAAGAAAATATTTAGAATAATATATATATATATATATATAAATAAATAAAAACAAGTTACATAATTAAAAATAAAAAAATTTAAGAAAATCTTAGCTTGCGATCAGGTGTGGCGCTTCTGTGATGGATCATGGTACGCACGCAGCTTTAGTAGCGTTGGATTGTGAATGAGTGAGATCTAGTGGCTGCAAGAGCGAGGGAGCACCTGAACGCATGCGTCTTGTCGTACCGGATCCCAGGACATAACAAATCCTGGCGCGCCTTTTCTGTTTTGAAACCAGCCAATCGTAGGATGACACGAAGTCATCCCCAACCTTCAGCCGTCGTCTTAGGCTTTCCCTACAGACGCGAACTGTAGCTACAAACCTGCAAGCTACGAATATGGCAAAACATGCATATAAACGTTTCGCGAGACCACCATTCGATTCGTCCGGGCCTCACGAATTCATCTATGGCCTTAATTTGGTCAAAGATTACCTGCATCAAGAATCCCTAAAACAAAACCCTAAATTGCTACAATGGCATAACTCAGTTTAAACGTGTAAACAACAAATTAATCATCCAGAAACATTCAAAACATCATCACAAGCAAAATAATGCAATCAAAACGTGTTTATATGCCATGAATTTATGCAATCGAAAGAGTTTGAATTTGTGCAAACCGTGACTTATTAGAGCGTATTCTTGAGGATGCAGCGCTTGAGAACGATCGAGAAAGGTTCCTTGGGGGTCCAGGAACGAATTGAGATCGACAAGAAGCCTTGAATCACCTTGTAGCCAAGAATTAGAATTTGAGTTTTGTATGAACTTTGAACTCCGATTTTGATGCTCTTGGCTGCAGATTTTTGTAACCCTAGGGGTCTGAATTTGTTCACTACTTATAGTAGTTCAAATTAGGTCACTTAAACAGAGAAAATCTCTTTGAATCCAATCTTTGTGATCTTGGAAATTTTGGAAAATATCTTGAAAATATGTTTCTTATTCAAGCCAATCTTTGATCCAATCTTTCTAATTTAGGGGTGCACGAAATTTGGTCTATCTTAGAGAATATTTGATGATCAAATAAGACCTAAATCGTCCTTTTCACAAAATATTTGATTTTTAATAATATATTTGATTTTAATCCTTTTAAAAAATAGATTAAAAATTCATAATAAATCAAATAAATCATATAATTTCGTGGGAAAAAGATTATGGGTTCTAAATGAATTATGGATCAAGATTGCATCAAAGTTACTTAGGCCCATTTGCAAAAATATTTGGATTTCTTCACATATTTCCATCCAAAATAGCCTAGCTTTAACAAGGTCTATCTCCCTCAATTTTTGAGGTATGGAAGTGTTCTAAGATACTTTGGAAACCTTAGAGAGTCCTCTAACCAGTGTCTTTGGTCTCGTATCAAAATCTTTTTCCATGTTCATTTCATGACCTTTTGAAAAAAGTGTCTTTTTGTTGACTTTTGAAAAGGACCTATAATGTATGAAGCCATATCTCTTAAACCATTGACCTATGGGCTCTGATTCTTGGACCATTGGATAGGGGAATGAATTCTCTTCAAAATGAGCTTTGGTGGGAATTTTTCTGATGAAGTATGAATATTTGGTGAATTTTCAAAGTTTGGTTGACTTTTTTCAGTTTATGCCTAAAATAGTAACTTTTGACTTTTGACTTTTCTGATCTTTCCTTGCATCATCATGATCAACCCTTGATTAAATGATGATTTTAAGGTTATGAGGATGTTGTTGACAAAATATCTTGAGTTTTGACTATATATTGACTTGAAATGACTGTTTTGCCCTTGAGAGTCGACTGTTGACCTAATCAGGATTTGAGGGCCTATACTTGCTCTGTTTGACTTGAAACTTTATATGGAGATGCTTTGGGATGTTAGTGACCCTATGGAACCATCTTGAGCCATTGATTTAATGATTTTCCATTGAGTTAATCAAACCCTAGTTCAGAGCCTTTGTATAGGAGAGTGTGTTTTGGAGCTTTATGTCTTGATTTTGAGATTGCATATGAGAAATGGTATGGGCAAATTTTGGGGTATGACAACCATCTTGTGTTCTTTATGGGTTTTATTGACATTTCCTTTTAAATTAAAATTTTGGTGGTGACTCTGTAGTTTACTTCAAGTGTTTAGACGCTCGGTTATTCTTCGCGCCGCGACACTATGTATACCTTGTAAATACTCGAACTTTTGTGGTATTCTCTTATATTGATGTGAATACATAAATTGAGACCCCCAAGTCAACCATCCAGAGTACCATGATATCATCTCCAAGTGTCGTGTCTGATGGTGGTCGTTGTATATCATTAAACATATGTCATCAAACGCTATGTGATCAAGTGCAATTTGAAACGACTCGGTCACCTGTTTCCCCCTAAGTGGGAAAATAGAGTAGACACATGGCAATTCCTTAGAGCGGGAAAGTAATGCTCACACACATAAAAGCCCCCAAGAAAACAGGGGGGGACAGAGATGACACATCAGAGGGTGTGATCCTAAAACTTTGGTCCTCTCCTAAAAAATATGAGGGAAAAATGAGTGTGCCTAGAGGACCGAGCCTGTTTTACCATCCATAAATTAAAGTGAATTTTTTATCCTAAATAGACAGTTTATTCCTATCAATTATCTCGTCTTCCATTGACTACCTTCACTAAATTAAACTAGAGGTACATCAAACAAGACATCCCCTATTTGTACTTGTGAATCCTCACAAAGTCAACGAAATATCTAGTGTAGACAATGTCGACATAGTTCACACTTTGTCCATAAAAATGGTTCTGCCAACCAAAATCATGAAGTATAACCTCAATGCACATACCTTATGAAATGAAACCCGTGCATCATCATCTGCAAAATCCTCAACCACATTCAGGTTGTCAACATGAATTTGCATAAGGAAAGAAAATCTTCCATGACATCCTCTAATGTCATCTTTCTTTTGATAAGATATAAATTTTATTTAAATATACATGAAAATTTGAAATAACCGTGCAGACGAAACTTGATTTTATACCATGGTTAATACACTATCATTGATACATTTGTTTCTATCATGGTTGATACATTTTAGTTCTTACGGTACTGCAAAATTAAATACATTATTGCCAGACGATTCAATTGTTCTAATACATATGTTTAACACAAACAATTCCATTATTTATACTACCTCTCCTTCCCACACAGGCCTAGAAATATGGTGTGCATATAGAGGAAGTAATGAAAGGTCACCCCCCGAAAAACTATATAGCACGACACTATCGGGTTCAACATTAAGTACAATAATATGTACTAGAAAAACAAAGGATCCTTAATGAGCCCAAAATACATAACCCCGAGAAGATGATCCTTCAGTAGCAAACGACGATTCTTCAACCACATGCATCCAAAATAAATAAAAGTAAGGAATGAGAACTTACCATATGTGAGAGATGAATGATATTGACTTGATGTAATGGATTAGAACTTTACAAATGTTCTAAGCTAAAATGTAGTGAAGTAAAAGCTATGAGAATGATTGAAAAATATTGTTGCAGAGGAGTGATGAGCTCTATTTTCACTTGTTTGAATTTGATGAAATGAAATTGAAGAAAAATGGAAATGTATGAGCTCAAATAATTAGATGAAAGTTTCGAATTTCAATCTCCATAAGTTTAACTAAACATTGAAATTCATATTAATCACTTAACAATTTTTGTAATTCGAAATTTGGGTTTTGATGTGGTATGATGAGACATAATGTTATCTCAACCAAACCAGTTCTTTCAATGTTAATAGAAGCTTCTCAATTATGGTATTTGGGTATTCTATTAATGGGAAGAGAGACACTATATACTAAAGATAAAGACAACCTTATAGAAGTAATGATGAACGAGCAAAATGCAGTGCCATTGCAGCCCTAACTAGTTTACCAATGTATACTGCATAATGAGCACAACGCAGGGCCTTCAAAGTCGTAGCTGGTTGACCAATGTATACTGCATAACAAGCACAATGCAGGGCGTTAACGGTCGTAACGTGTTTCAAATCCTAGGTCTTCACATCCACAACGTGTTTCAAATCCACGACAGAGTAGAAAGAAATCTCCTTTGCAGTCACAACCAATTTCTAATACATAACAATTTAATCTGCGGAATCCACCAAATCTTCCCCATAACTCAAATATGAGGATTCAACTTTGGTGTTCAAAGGCTGCCAAAGATTAAATTTTGAGAGTTAATCTGTAAGAAACTTTTCACTATTAATCAATTTCACAATGGTTTCTTAAAATTTTGAGTTAATCCTTTACAATCTCTAAAAAAAAATTCTGTAAGAAGCTTTTCAATTTTAATCAATTTTAGTATGTTAATTTTTTCAAATTTGTCCATTAGATATCATTGCTTTAATTCTAAATTGTTTGATATAATGTGCAATCATTGTAAATGCATGTTGATTATGTTCCTACAAACGTTGTGGAAACTCAATACCATTTGGCTTGAATAAAAGTGATATAGCATGCAATACTAAGAATTCGCTTGATATGAAATCATTTCAAGGCCCTGTGGGATATAATTGCTACGGAAAATCATGTTTAAAGAATAATCGGGTGAAATTTATTTCAACTTTCCTTACAACCACCATACACTCTCAAGAAGCTTTTGTAATTAATTTTAATATTGAATAAAGTTTTTTCTTCCATGTACTGGTAAGTTGTTCTTTAGCGCGATTATAAATGGTTCACCCACAATTTTTTACTTATTTCGGAAGATGTAGACCTGTTGGAAGATTTGATAGCATTGAGACGTATGGGATACAACATATTGTTGTCTCAATCAAATCCAGTTCTTTCAATGTTAAAACAAGCTTCTCAATTATGGTGTTTGGGTAATCTATTAATGCGAAGAGAGGCTTTCTCTTCTAAAGATAAAGACAACTTTAAAGAAATATTGCAAAATGAGACAAATGCATTGCCCTTGTAGCTCCAACCAATTGACCAACGTATACTTCATAACGAGCACAATGTAGGGCCTTCACATTCACAATTGGTTGACCAACATATATTGCATAACGAGTACAATATAGGGTATTCACAACCACAACGTGTTTCCAATCCTTAGCCTTCACAACCGTAACATGTTTCAAATCCACGACACTATACATAGAATTCTCCCTCGCAGTCACAACCAGTTTCTAATACATAGCAGTTTTATCTGCGGAATCCACCAAATCTTCACCAAAACTCAAAGAAAGGGTTCAACTGTGGCGTCAAATTTTTTCCAAAGATTAAATTTCCAAAGTTAATTTGTAAGAAACTTTTTAGTATAAATCAATTTCACAACAATTTCTTTATATTTCGAGTTAACCTTTTACAATCGTTAAGAAACTTTTCAATATTAATCAATTTAACTATGCTAATGTTTTCTAGGTTGTCCGCTTGATATTATTGCTTCAATTATAAATTGTTTGATATAATGTGCAATCTTTATTAATGCATGTTGATTATGTTCCTACAAATGTCGTGGAAACTCAATACCATATGGCTTGAATAATGGTGATATAGCACGCAATAATAAGACTATGCTTGATATGAAATTATTTCTAGGCCCTGTGGTATATGAGTGCTACAGAAAAACCTGTTTGAAAAAATAATCGGGGGAATTTATTTCAACTATCCTTACAACCACCCTCAACTTTCAAGAAACTTTTGGTAATTTATTTTAATTTTGAATAAAGTCTTCTTTTCCATGTATATACTGTATTTTTATTATATCTTATTAGTAAATTATAACGCCCAAAATAGATGTGGAGAATATTACTATTCATAAGTTATTCTTAAGCGCGATTATAAACGGTCCATCCACAAATTTTTAACTTATTTCAGAAGATGTAGACCTGTTGGAAACTTTGAAAGTATTGAGACATATGGTATACTACATTCTTTTCTCAATCAAATACGGTTCTTTCAATGTTAAAAGAAGCTTCTGAATTATGGTATTTGAGTAATCTATTAATGGGAAGAGAAGCCATATCTACTGAAGATAAAGACAACCTTATAGAAATACTGCAAAATCAGCAAAATGCAGTGCACTTGCAGCCCCAGCTAGTTGACCAACGTATACTTCATAACAAGCACAATGCAGGGCCTTTGCAACTGCAGTTGGTTGACCAATGTATACTACATAACAAGCACAACACAGGGCCTTCCCAACTGCAACGTGTTTCAAATCCTTCGCCTTCTCAAATGCAACGTGTTTCAAGTCCACGACAAGGTAGAAAGAAACCACCCTCACAGTCACATCCATTTTCTAATACATAGAAATTTCATCCGCGAAATCCACCAAATCTTCCCCAAAACATAAAGAAAGGGATTCAACTGTGGCGTTAAAAGGTTGCCAAAGATGAACTTTCTAGATTTAATATGTAAAAAACTTTTCATTATTAATCAATTTAACAGCGGTTTCTTTAAATTTTAAGTTAATCTTTATGAATATTTAAGAAGCACTTCTGTAAGAAATTTTTTAGTATGATTCAATTTCAATATGTTAATTTTTTCTATGTTTTCGCTTTGATATCAGTGCTTAAATTCTAAATTGTCCGGTATAATGTGAAATCATTGTTAATGCATGTTGAATATGTTCCTATAAATGTTGTGAAAACTCTATACAATTTGGCTTGAATAATGGTGATATAGCACGCAATATTAAGACTTCGCTTGAGATGAAATTATTACAATGCCCTGTGGAATATTATTGCTACGGTTAATCATGTTTGAAGAATAATCGGGTGGAGTTTATCCGCGACAAGGTAGAAAAAAACCGCCCTCGCAGTCATATCCATTTTCTAATACACAACATTTTCATCCGCGAAATCCACCAAATCTTCCCCAAAACTTAAAGAAAGGGAGTCAACTGTGGCGTTAAAAGGCTGCCAATGATGAACTTTCTATATTTAACATGTAAAAGACTTTTCATCATTAATCAATTTAATAACAGTTTTTTAAATTTTGAGTTAATCCTTTCCAATATTTAAGAAGCACTTATGTAAGAAACTTTTTAGTATTATTCAATTTCAATATGTTAATTTTTTTCGTGTTTTTCCTTTGATATCAGAGCTTATATTCTAAATTGTTCGGTATAATGTGAAATCATTGTTAATGCATGTTGAATATGTTCTGATGTAGGAGGATTGTGCGTATCAAAGAAGAAACTGCATGTCGGAAAGCATTTTAATATTTAAGCAAATTTAGTTTTCATATTTAAGCAATTTCTATTTTATTTGTTTTGTTTTGGATTAAAAGCCCATAAGGCCCATTAGGACTTCTTTTGTTTCATGTATTTAAAGACCTTTGGCATGACCATAAGGATTATCTCTTTTATTATAACAGAATCCAAAGTTTTCTTTATTCCTGGTGGACTCCAGAACTTATCTATAGGGTTTGCGCTTGCAACCCTGTTTTCATTCAAGGTTTAGCGCTTGCTATTCCTTTGGGCGGCTTCCGACTGCGTCATGTTCCTACAAATGTTGTGAAAACTCTATACAATTTGGCTTGAATAATGGTGATATAGCACGCAATATTAAGACTTCGCTTGAGATGAAATTATTCCAAGGCCCTGTGGGATATTATTGCTACGACTAATCATGTATGAAGAATAATCGGGTGGAATTTATTTCAACTATCCTTACAACCACCCTCGACTTTCAAGAAGCGTCCGGTAATTTATTTAATTTTGAAAAAAGTCTTCTCTTCCAGCTATATATTGTATTTGATTTTATCTGATTAGTAAATTATAAGAGCAAAAAAAATTGCGGACAAGGTAACTATTTGGAACTTGTTCTTAAGCGCGATAATAAACGGTTCACCCGCATTTTTTTTACTTATTTCAGAAGATGTTGATCTGTTGGAAGCTTTGAAAGCATTGAGACATAGGGTATATAACATACTGTTTTCTCAATCAAATCCAGTTCTTTCAATGTTAAAAGAAGCTTCTGAATTATAGTATTTGGGTAATCTTTTATTGGGAAGAGAGGCCATATCTACTGATGATAAAAAAACCTTATAGAAGTACTGCAGAACAAGCAAAACGCAGCCCCAGCTAGTTGACCAACATATACTTCAAAACAAGCACAATGCAGGGCCTTTGCAACTGCAGCTGGTTGACCAATGTATACTGCATAACCAGCACAATGCAGGGCTTTCCTAGCTGCAACGTGTTTCAAATCCTTCGCCTTCTCAACTGCAACATGTTTCAAGTCCACGACAAGGTAGAAAGATACCACCCTCGCAGTCACATCCATTTTCTAATACCCAACAGTTTCATCCATGAAATCCACCAACTCTTCCCTAAAACGTAAGGAAAGGGATTCAACTATGGTGTGAAAAGGCTGCCAAAGATGAACTTTCTAGATTTAATATTAAAAAACTCTTCATCATTATTCAATTTAACAGCGGTTTCTTTAAATTTTAAGTTAATCTTTTCAATATTTAAGAAGCACTTTTGTAAGAAACTTTTCAGTATTATTCAATTTCAATATGTTAATTTTTTCCGTGTTTTCCCTTTGATATTAGTGCTTAAATTCTAAATTGTCCGGTATAATGTGAAATCATTGTTAATGCATATTGAATATGTTGCTACAAATGTTGTGAAAACTCTATACAATTTGGCTTGGATAATGGTGATATACCATGCAATATTAAGACTTTGCTTGAGATGAAATTATTACAAGGCCCTGTGGGATGTTATTGCTACGGTTAATCATGTTTGAAGAATAATCGGGTGGAGTTTATCCATGACGAGGTAGAAAGAAACCGCCCTCGCAGTCACATCCATTTTCTATTACACAACAGTTTCATCCGCGAAATCCACTAAATCTTCCCCAAACTTAAAGAAAGGGATTCAACTGTTGCGTTAAAAGGCTGCCAAAGATGAACTTTCTAGATTTAATATGTAAAATAATTTTCATCATTAATCAATTTAATAATAGTTTCTTTAAATTTTGAGTTAATCTTTTCAATATTTAAGAAGCACTTTTGTAAGAAACTTTTCAGTATTATTCAATTTCAATATGTTAATTTTTTCTGTGTTTTTCCTTTGATATCAGTGCTTAAATTCTAAATTATTCGGTATAATGTGAAATCATTATTAGTGCATGTTGAATATGTTCCTACTAATGTTGCAAAAACTCTATACAATTGGTTTGAATAATGGTGATATATCACGCAATATTAAGACTTCGCTTGAGATGAAATTATTCCAAGGCCTTGTGGGATATTATTGCTACGGTTAATCATGTTTGAAGAATAATCGGGTGTAATTTAATTTTGAATAAAGTCTTTTCTTCCATGTATATATTGTATTTGATTTTATCTTATTAGTAAATTATAACAGCCAAAAAAATTGCTGACAAGATTACTATTTGAAAGTTGTTCTTAAGCGCGATTATAAACGGTTCACTCGCAATTTTTTTTTACTTATTTCAAAAGATGTAGATCTTTTGGAAGCTTTGAAAGCATTGAGAAATAAGTTCTTTCAATGTTAAAAGAAGCTTGTTAAAAGAAGCTTCTGAATTATGGTATTTGTTTAATCTATTAATGGGAAGAGATTCCATATCTAATGAAGATAAAGACAACCTTATAGAAGTAGTGCAGAACATGCAAAATGCAGTGCACTTACATCCCCAGCTAGTTGAGCAACGTATACTTCATAACGAGCATAATGCAGGGCTTTCACAACTGCAGTTGGTTGACCAACGTATATTGCATAACAAGCACAACAGTGGAAAAAATTTTGTGGAAAAAAATTCACAACGGTGGCGAGCTTCATCCGTAGTAATATATGAAACTTATAACCACGTTTGAATAACACAACCCTAGTTGTTATACTTTCAATTTATAAATAAAATAATATTAAAAGACGCACGCTTATTTTTACCATTAAAATAAAAAAATGTTTATGTTGGAATTTGAAGTTTATTACCCAACTTATATGACAGACAGTTCTTTATAGGATCTGTGATAATATATAGGGGTGACAAAACGGGCCGCCCGCCCCGCCTTAAGCCCGCCAAAAAACAAGCGGGGCGGGCATGCCCGCCATGTGAAATAGGCACAGAAATCATGCCCGCCCCGCCAAGATGGAGGGCTGGCGGGCGGCGGGCTTGTCCGCCTATTTTTATTTATATTTTTTTTCATTTTTTTAATAGATAAATATGTTTTTTTTACCTTTTAATTAAATTTTTCACTTATTTTTTAAAACAATTTTTTATAAAAGCAATTTTTTAACAAATTTTACTTAAAAAAATATTACATATATTTACGAATAAATATATAAAATAAACCATCAAAAATTGAAATAAATAGAATTAACTAAAAAAGAGGGAATTTTAGAGGAGGGGCGGGCTTTGGCGGGCGGCGGGCATTGGAGGGGCGGACTTTGGCGGACGGCGGGTTTTGGCGGGGCAGGCTTTGACGAGCGGCGGACATAAAATCTCAACCCGCCATTTTTTGACGGGTGCGCGGGCCGGCCCGGCGGGCCACGACCCGTTTTGCCACCCCTAATAATATAATGTCATCGAAAGTGTACTCTATAATACTATAGTAGTGACAATACTTGTCATTATAAGAATGAATAATAAAATGGATAAGATACTATAGTAGCAATTGAAAATTGGTAAATTTCTCAGGATCATATTGTTAAAATGGTTTTATAGTGTTTTTCAATTAGATTTCATTAATAATGTCACACAACTAATTTAAAAATATGAGAGTGATTTAGCAAAATAAATAGTGATAATGATTGACAATGTAAAATAAGTTTTCATTAAAAATAATTTTTTACCATCAGTACTTTTTTTTCAATTTTTTTCTAAATTATTTCCATTAAAAATAACATTATTTAAGACGTACTGGACAATAAATATAAATAGTTTGTTTAAGAATTTTGAACATTGATCGTCACTTTAGATATTCTATTATCTATTTTTTTTATGATATATAAAATTGTTAAATAAATCAATCATGAAAAAAGAAATATTGTTTGTTTGCGCAACAACCATTAAACAAAATGTGGAGATTAAGAGTTTCAAACAAAATAAATGTGGAAATTAAGGACTCTTTTGGTATATATTTTAATGGTATTTTTATTTAAAAATGATGTTTTATATAAAAATAAAAATAAAAAGTTTTTGATAAATTTGTTTGAACATAAGTCTGTAATAGTATAAAAACATTTTAAAAAAACAGAACCTAGTAATTACTGGATTAAAAAATCCGATGTAACTATCTTTACCTCACCAATTTGATCTCTATAGTAACTTTGTGTACATAAAAAGTAATAGACACAAAAAAAAATATTGACATTTGAACTATATAATATGTTAAAGAGTTAAAAGGTAGTGCGTCATCCAATAGAAAATCATAAATGTACCATGTCATTAAGTTTTTTTTAAATAAAAAAATAGTTTAATTGGATACATGGGTGGTGATTGGTTGACAGTGTAAAAATATTTTATACTGTCAGTGCATCACCCCTTTTCTCTATGTTAAATATTCATGTTTCGTTTTTAATTTGAGAATATTGCTTTATGTCAGCTCATTGAAATTAAACCATATACTAGTAATTATTTATGCAATTATACTACGCACATACAGTAATGTATAGGATTCTAATCATTTCGGTTTTTATCATTTTCTTGATGCATGTGTTTATAAATTATGCATGAACCATATAAAGAAACGAGCAAGTGGATGATTTTATTTTAGCAGAACTCCAATTCAATTGATCTGGCGTTGGCTTTATGCCACGTTACTTTTGGTAGTCTAAAAATAATAACCCTCTATGTGTTGATTAAGAAGAAAAAAAACAGCAGACTATTTTTTATTTAAATTATAACATCTAATTCTCTGAGACGATGTTAATCAAAATTGATTCAGTTGGCAAGGTCGTGATTCACTAGAAAGATTTTTTATTCAACTCTTATTATGAATGTGAAGACCTCTTTAATAATTGATATGTAAATACTTCTATTAATGTTGAGTTTTGAAATTTATCTTGGTCTGGTGAACTCCAGAGGCAACTCACCTAACTTTTTACATTTGTTTACTCAATTGAGAAACCAAACTCACACTTCATTCTAGGTTTTTTAGACAACTCACACACTTCATTCTTAAAATCTCAATTGCCAAAATAAATTATTAAAAATAGATGAGAAGGTATCCAAATTTCTACATTTATTTGTTCGACTGAGAAACCTATACCAAGGTTCCCTTATAAGATTGGAGTTGATCTATGATGAATTATAAACTTTCGAAATCCTCTTTGTATGAGATGCCAGCACAGCTCTTTAAGTCAATCATAACTCAATTTACACGCAAGTTTGAAATCTGCATTGTTCTCACCATTGAGTCTTCTTTGTGAAGAACGGTTCCCTCTTGATCTTTGTATGTAAAAGTGATATCCGAGGATTTTGGAAATCATCATATTTTCAAGTAAATCCAGAATGTCGCTTACCTGTTTCCCATTTAATTTTTTGGTAGAACGAGATTCACCTACTCCCAAGAATCTTGTAACTGTGGTGTTGAGAATGTGTCACACCTATCATTTTCTCGAAGTTTTGATCTAGAGTTTCTCTCGTGGGGATCTCAGCCTGCTAGTGAAATCTTGCTCGAGCTTTTCCTTTATCAGGGATCTTGTACAAACTTCTTCAAAATACTTGAAAGGAGTTTCCACTTTAAAATTTTTACATCTCTAATGATGTCTATTTGGGTATTGATTGTTGATAAGAGTTCCTTGGGATCTCACTTTCCATCAAAAGTCTTTGAAAGGAGGTTTTAAATTCATCAAAATAGGGGTTTCCTAATTTCATAGTACAATGGCGAATGATCATCCAATTCTTTGTCAGAATTGTCCTCAACAATTCTTTCTTGTTGGATTGCTTGAGCATGAGTTTGATGGTCCTCATTTCAACGTTGCAATTCTTCCATGTGTAGCAACCTGCCCTAAAAATTTAGACTTTTAGAGTCGCCACCTATTCTGCCAAGGCGAATAGGAAACCTATGCAATTAAGAGATCAGGGTAAGATACTATATTCAGGTCGAGGGAAGGTGTTAGGCACCCTCAACCCTTTCCTAAAGGCTAACATTCAAAGATAAAGATTTATGGCAAGGTTTACAAAGAAAGGTGACAGAGAGTAGTAAGAGTTAAAGGCTAATTATTTGAACATGATTAGAGTTTGGAAGAGGGGGACTCACCTTGTTGCCAAGTGCCTACGTACCTCCTTAGGGAGGATCAGAGTCAACGTAGTTCGGGGCACAGGATTGTACGCCTTAGAGTTGAATTGAATGTATTTGAATTTGTTTTGAAGTTGTTTTGAAATGCGAATGTTCGAAGGTATTTTGAGTTACCTTATCGTAGTTGTGAACATCACAGTGTTGAAACACCGTAGTATCGTGGTTTAGTGTTTTTTAGATGTTTTGGGCGTACAACCCTGATTTGATTTAGCACTATTAACCGCGACGATCAATAGATTCAATCGCCATAGTTAACAGATTTGAAGTTGTATCGTTACCAATTTTAATCAATTGATTTGATTATTACTGATAACGAATTATGGTATTTTTTTTATAATTATGAATTGATTTGCATTGTTACCCCTCGCAATCGATTGATTCGATTAAAAAGAATAACAAATTTGAAGTTAGAAAAAAGGATTAATCATCACAACTAATAAGATAGTTGCAACCATTTAATCGAATATAATTGAATTGCATTTTAATTAAATAGAATTTTAATTAAAACTATTGTTGACCACAGCGATTAATCGATTTAATCGGCACGAACAACAAATTGACATTTTAATATAAATATCACATAATAATTTATTTATAAAAATAATTATTATACAATTAATATATATTAAAAGGTATTTTAATTAAAACAAAATAAATAATTAAAATTAATTAAGCTAATAGGATTAGGATTCAGTGTGGTTATTATTAGGGACTCTGGTATGAGTGTTAATCCCAGGGCGTTGGATCTAAGGAACGATTGGATTAAGAGCCCAGATCTGAGGGTTTACGAAGCATGTTGTGGTGTGGCATACACAGGATCCAAAGTTAACAATTTTAGAAAAAATATATGTTGGAGGGAGGGTTCGAACCTGTGACCCTCCACTCCCGTACGCGTCTCCCAACCAACCCAGCTACCATGCTTGTTCGTTCATGATACGCACCCATGTTAATAAATTATATGCGCCTTTTCTAAAGAAACTAACGCGCGCGAAATTCAAAAGATCCAATAGCGTTTGACCACGTTATCGTCTTCCCCACCCAGCCTTGAGATTCTCTGCAAATTTAGCTACCAATTTGCTACGATTCTATTCGTAGCAAGCCTACCATGGAAATAACGAATAGCACATATATGAATATAAATTTTTCGCACCCCTTCTAAATCCTTCGTCCCGTCCCCACGAATTCAACCACACGTTCAATTAACCCTAATTTTCCCTCTAGCCAAAAACCCCAATTCAAAACCCTAAAACCCTTGCTCGGACGTTAATGGTAGCACACGATTAAACCATGCAAATCTTAGTTTAATCATCCAGAAACAATCATAGACATCATACAAACCATAACACATCAACAATTTAACATATGAATGCTTCAAACATGCAAATCGAACCAAAGTTTAGAAAGACTTACCTTGGCTTATAGGAGGTTATTCTGGGGTTGCTGAAGCAGAGTAGCAATCCAAATAGCTTCAGAAATCTCCAGGGAACCTTTTTCAATCCTTAGAACTCCTTGAGATGCCCTAATTCTCCCAAACCGGTTTTAGATTTTTGATGACTTTTGTGTTCTTGCAGTTGCGTTTTCGTCCAGAATTTTTCAACCCCTAATCCATTGCTCTGACTTGTATACTTATAGGAGAACCAAATTAGGTCAAAAGAATGAAGCCCAAAGTCCTTGAATCCAATATTGCAAGTTTGTAGAAATTGATTTTATTTTTTGAATATAATCTTTCTATTTTGGTCACAATTTGGTGTTGATCTTTTATCCAATAAATGTGCACGAAAATACATTGTTATTTTGTCATAATTGTGATTGGAAATAATCAACATGAATCCTTTTACCATAATATATGATTTTTTCAATTATATCTTTTTAAATCATTTTTTAAATGAAATAAAAATCAAATAAAAGGTGAAATTTGTGGCACATGATTTGGATAACTTGTGGATCAAGTTTGATTCATAAAATATAGGCCCACTTGCAAGAAATTCAATTTGGACTTCCTTTATTTCACATTTGGTCCTCTAAAATTACCCAACTTTGACCAAGCATATCTCACTCAATTTTTAAGCTATGAGTGAGTTCTAGGACTTTTTGAAAACCTCAAGAGGTCCTCCATAAGCCACTTTGGAATATATTTTTCATTTGGAGCTTTTATCTTGATCATATCCTCTTTGGGAAAAAACGGCTTTTGGAGGATGCCTGAAAATGACCTGTAATCTTTTGCACTGTATCTCTCAAATGAATCCTTTCTAGCCCTGGCTTGTGAGAGACAAAGTTGTAGAGAATCCAATTTCCTTCAAAATAGGCTTTGAGTGGGGAATTTTTTATGTTCCATGTGAAAGTTATGCCCAGTCAAAGTTGGGTTGACTTTCTCCTAAGAAACCCTAATTTGAACCTTTTCGTATTCGTTCATCTCTGAGTTTCTATTAATGGAATCATGATCAATCTTTGATCAAATGATGGTTATGCTTCACATACTTGATGTTTGACCAAAATTGGGAGGCTTTGACTATACTCTGATTATGGTTGACTTTTAGGTTTGAATCAGTTGACTGTGGATCTTGGGATTGTTTGAGCAAAGCTTTGGAATTGAATCTTGAATTTTGAATCATTGTGAATGGAATATGGAAGGCAAATTTTGGGGTATGACACCATGGTGGCATGAATTGCATGGAGAGCCTCATTATTCTCATACGAGCGTTGGATTCACACTATTTTGATCTAATGTATGAAGAGTGGCGAGAATGAGACTTTACCGTGGTCCCGCGGTGGATATTAAGTGTTCTTATGAAATATATGTCGGGTCTTTCTAAGAGTGTAATATGACCAAAGTTCTTTATTGTTTAAGTTTGTAGTAAGCAGTGGATGTTTAGGATTTCGAGTTGAAGACGTGTATATAGCCATGGAGAGGCTCTTACGTTCATCCTTATCGTGACCTTGATGATGACTTAGTCTCAGATAACCATTATTTCATCTCCACCTTGCTTCACTGTGTTTTGGTATTGTATGATATAATAATATCTCATTTTGATCATACTTTAGTGTTTCTTAACCGTGTAAAACCTCGCATGTCTCGTTGCGTGGATGTGTTTTGTTATTATACTTTTTTAGAGAGTGATAGACTTAAATATCTTGTGTGGTAAGAACCTAAGGATAGGAGAAAATTATGATAATCTAAAAACTCAATTCAATTAAAAAATATATCTATTTTATTTTATCATAATTTATTAACTAGCTAATTTAGTTTCATTATTGAAAAAAAAAAACTAGTTAACTTATTTGTCAAACAAAAGAAGCTAGTTAATTTCATTTACCAATTTATATCACCCATTTGAATTTTGACACACATGCATCAAGGATTCCATCCTAATGCAACCATGGCAGACAATTTTTAGCATGTAACCATATACTAAAAGCCACTAATTATCTTTATCATCATATATGATGTCTTTCTTTACATTAGCAATTTTATTAAAAGTTTAAAACTTTAAATTTTGTAGGGTTTAGGACTAACGACTCTACTTTTGACCCCAAAAGACGCTTCCATATTAGGACGGTGGGCCAGCTAATAAAATTAATTAAACAGTGGCTAGTGGCATGAACTTAGGTCAATTAATAATAATGTGATAAATGCCATCTTGTGTGTTACTTGCATTGTATATAGATTTTTGGTGGGTTGGGTTTGTCGCTTTGTCTAATGGTAACGCGTAAATGGAGTTAGATATGTCCTAGTTGGGTAAAATTATGTACACATCATTACATTGCAGGTTCATGAATCCTTCGTTTCTTTGTTTTTAAGAGTGGTTTGAATAAACGTGATTTTCATTAAATTTATACAACAGGTTATTTAATTAACTCTAGCCACATTTAATCAAATAATTGGTTAACTACTCTTAAACTGAACTTAATACACACAACTAATACACCCTTCGGTCACTATTATAAGCAAAAAAATGGTCTAATTCTTGGTCACTATTATAAGCAAAAATCAATTATTACTAAATCATTTAATGCTGTAATTCCTAAGATACCCCTATATTTCATTTTCCAATACTTCATTAAATTTAATAAAGAGGATATTATAGTAAATTTAATCAATGTTTTCTCCAAAATCTAAAAAATTAACTACACTTAATTGAATTTCTTAATAATCGTGAAAACCATTTTTTTTTCTTATAAATGTGACCGGAGGGTGTAAGTTTCTTCATTTCAATAAGTTTCTTCAAGTCATCAAGTCTTACCATGTTCAAAGATTTTGTCAAACATAAAAGTCAAATGTATTTCAATTATGATCTTTCAAGAAATATAACTTGTTCTTAGCGCGTCTGTTTCTTCCATGACTGATTGGGGGTTTTGTTAAATTAATGGTTGAGTTGTTGTCAATTAGTAAATTGATCTTTCTAACTTCACGATTCTTCAATTCTTCAAGAAACATCTCAATCAGATGAAGTTGCAATATATTATGCTCCACAAAATAATAGAGAAACTATTAGTTGTTTCTTTGAAGTTGTGCTGATATACTCATATTGACACAAGACCCACTCTATATTGACCGAGTTGTACACGCCAACATAGAGCCTAGAGAAGACTTAAAGAAAAAAAGTTGAGAGGACCATGATAACTCTCCTTTGGAAAAGGTGACGAGCTCGTCCAATTTTATGGTCAGCTTAAGTAAGGGCCCATGTACCATTTTGGTGTTAAGGAGTCATACCTCTTACGTAAACTTACTTAATCTCGTGGTCGGTTTAAGGTCAGGGTTGGATGCAAGCCCAATATCAATAAACTAAATTGTCCACACACATACACAAGTGTTTGGTATACAAAGAGACAACCATATTAATAACCCTTGTGATTGTTAAGCTCAGTGAAGGGAATAACACTTAATGGTTGTTATGCTCAAATGAGAGGACAATAGTATTAACTAGCATAAATTCAGTAATTGTCGTAACCGTCAGATGAAGAAAGGGAAGTTAAAGTATAAAAAGATGCAAAAATAGGAGAAAAAAAGATCAAACCTTAAGCAATACAGAAAATTAAGGCATTATTTTCTATATGATCAACAAGGCTACAAGCAGTGTACATTTTTTAATACAGAAAATTCCATAAGATTGACATGTTTTGTAGGTTATTAATCAATGAAGCTCCATTAATGACAAGCATGCTTTTGATGATGACACATAATCCTTAATGATGACAACTAAAGTAAAGCACAAAACGGTTAAAGATGCAACCAGATGCATAGAGCTTGATAAATTAAATTATTTGATGATGAAACCTAAAAGGAATAAAACTTAACTCTCATCTCGAAGTAAAACTCTTCAAGCAAGTGTCTATAATATTGAAGTACCTGGCAAAATTTGAAGTATGTGAAAGTTTGTCTAAATGCGTCTGAGTGAATATATATTGTAAATGCATTAGGATTTTCTCGTAAATTATACGACTAATCGCACACACCCAAACAAGTTTCAAAACTTGTTTTTCTCTAAAATATACTTTCAAAAATACTTTGAAGAGGTGCCAAATGAGTTGGGAGCTGTCAAAATAGCTATGGGCAATATTTTGTTTGTGTCAATCAATTGGCACCTCATCCCAACTAATTGGGAGAGTTCAAAAATGTGCCCTAAAAGATTAGGAAATCGTATTAATGATATATAGTGTCAAATATATTATTCCTTACCATTTTTAATTTAGTAATTGATCAATTTGAAGATAATCAATCGATTGGAGCATGTAGCCAATTGATTGGCAAGTCATAAATGACCATAAAAACTTTTCAATTTTTGTGCCAACCTCTAGCCTATAAATAAAGGTCTCTTCCCACATATTTTTACATTTAGAAAACATGAGAATTTTATAGCTCACTCCTCACTCTCTCTATAAAATATTTCTTTTACTTTCTCTGACTAAAGTTTAATTGTAGCGCTTTCGAGAAAGTTGTTTAGCAAGTGAGGCAATTACATTTCTATAAGGGTAAAATTATAATTTCATCAAGGAAAGTTTTTGTTTTTTACCTTGGTTGAACAATTCATCCACTTAGGAATTAGTTTATTTTGGGTTCAAAGCTAAATTCGTAAAAAGCTTGGTTTTTAGGGTATTTGGTTGTTAAGTCATCTGGTTCAGTTCGAAGGCTCAACCCATGTAAAAATCTCCATCAGGTTCAAGCTTAGTCCGATGTTAAAATCTCGGTGAGGTTCCAGACAAACCCAATGTTAAAATTTCCTAGGTTATTGGCTAGCATGGTATAAAACCAAGGTTAGGTTTGCGAGCAAAACTCGATGTTAAAAGCTCTCTCAAGTTCAAGATTAGCCCGTGTAAAATCATGATTTAAAGCTTGAAGACTAATTGCTCCAAGTTTTTCGTGAAAAGAAGTCTAACTGCTTCATTCTGCCGTATGGAAGGAAGACTCACCGATTATCTCCTTATTTGCTATTTGGCTAGAAGTTAGCCATAAACTTAATTTTTCTTATATAAGGGGGTTGGAGAGTTTAACCTACTAAAAACTCTTAAGTTCATTGGATACTCTCAAGATCAAATTCCGGGGACATGACTAAGTCTTTTTTTACCGAACCTGTACAATTCCTGGTATTTTTATTTTTTCCTTTAACTCTTTAATTTGCTCAATTTATTTTCTGCTGCATATTTCCAAAAATGTTTTCCAACTCTAATTTTGATCCAAAAATTTATTCAACCCAATTTTTTCTAAAACATATTATTTACCCCCTTCTTGTGTGTGAATCCATATGTCCAACAATTGGTTCCCCACTTTTATCACATTAGGAGTGGCTTATTTTTATAGGAAAAATGGAAAGCAAGATGTCACAAAAGTTGTTGAGCACATATTGGCTCATTTTATTTTGTGTTTGATTTCATAATTTACTACAAGAGTAGGTTAATGATTGTTCAATCCAAGTTTTTGCTGAAGTTGCTTGAAAAAAAGATTTGGTTGTAAGAAATTTGTTGAGCAAAATGTCTCAAACATGTTGTGTAACATCTTGGCGCACGCGCGCTACATGGATTAAGTTCTTATTCACTTTAGATTTTATTAAAGATTTGTTCAATTTTAATCCTTCCAAAAGTCTGGTGAAGTTGAGTTCATAAAGAAGCATTTTAATCCAAATCAGTTTGGTCAAAGATTTGATTAAATCATATATTTATTTGGAGAAGATCTTAATTGAATATGTTTTAAACAAGAGATTTGGATTCACATTTATTAAAAGATTTGAAGCTGGTTTATTTAAAGGAGGTTTATTTCCTTTTATATCCAATTAAAGATTTGGTTGATTGTGTGCTTTTTGGTTTAAAAGGAAACAAGATTGAATTTGATTTAATCAAGAGATTTATTCTTAATACTTTAGTTCAGAAGTTGGAACTGTGATTTATATCAAGTAAATATTTTATTTGATTTGTTCGAGATTCATAATTTTGTTATGTGGACATATGTCAAACCAAATGTTTCACGATCTGTGAGACATATTGTCTCAGACTGGTTGCTTGGAGAGCAGGATAAATTGAAGTATATATTGTCCTTTTAAGATTTGTTTCCTCTTATGTTATATTAGAGATATAAGTGTGTTAACATGTGTTTAGATTTGAAAAAGATCTAATTTTAGCAAGATTGCATCTGGGGTGCTTATATGTATAAAATTTTTATTAATCAAGGATCTCAATATTCAAAATAAAGATTTGAGTAATTATGCGAGTTTTTGGGAGATATGATCTAAATTAAATACTGCACGATTGATTTAGAGATTCATATTAATTTTGGAAGTGATCAATCAAAATTGAAAATTAACATTATTGAAGATTGATCTCTTGTGATTTTTAGAATATCAACATTATTCAAGATAAACATCCTACATGGCTTTGGAGCTAAACTTCATGCTGTTATATAAAGCAATCTTCTTTGTGAAGACTCGGAACTTCAGAGAAAATATCTACTCTATATGAGAGTTTTTAGTTGAGTCTTTTTTGTTTTTAGCTGTGTGTTGTTAAACTCTATTTGCTAGTGACATTCATATCCAGAGGAATAGAGTTTTGTTATGAGTTGTAATAGTTTCATCATTCTTATACTTTTATAATTTTCCATACACTTGGGAGAATGTTTGAGTGAAAATGAAAGGTTCCTTAGATTCAGGAGGAGTCTTGATCGAATCTTCACGGGTAGTATTATGAAAGTGGCACTAGACAGAGTGAGTTTAGATAAGACCAATTATACTTCTGATTATTAAGAGTGGAGTTCTTTCTATAGGGAGTCCTAAATAGAAATTCACAGGTAGTATTAGGAAAATAAGCATTGAACAAATAGGGTTCAACTAAGACCAATTTGTACTTTTGACTATTAAGAGGGGATTTCCTTTCATTGGGTTAACTCCCTCCATGCATAGGTGATTTTCCACCAAACTGAGTTACCAATTCCCGTGTTATTTATATGTTGCTTTAATTTTTCTATTACATAATTATCTTGTCATACACATTGTCCCATATATTGTGTTTAACATTTTTCCCTCAAAAGAACATAATTTCAATTGGCATAAGAGCAGACACCCTATTCTGATTGGGTGTGTTCCAGGGTTCTTATTTTGTTCAAGATGGAGAATTCCAAAGAAGAATATCACTTCACCGACCAACGATTCTTGATTGTGCTAAGAATCCTCCAAAGATTGCAGTTGAAGAAAATCATGAAGATTATGAAGACCAAGTAGAATTAAACCTTCCATATTTTTTTTATACTTCTTTAACGTAAGTGACATAGCATTAAGGACATTACCCTCATCCACAAAACTCGATTCATGATGATGGTGATGGTTATTTATGATGTTAACCTGCTATTCTCGTTCATGACATTGATGGTTGATCCATGTTACTATGACTGTTTCCAACCACAAATGTATACATCAAACATAATCTTGACCTGATGATTGTAATTTTTCAATGGTTCTAACCGCAGTGTCCCATCAGATATGTAAACATTATTATCGAACTTGAAATTTAGTTAAATGATTTACTAATATCTCTCAATAATGATTTTTTCCAAGCGATTGTGCTGAGGGGAAACAATTTCCTTCAATTTTTGGTTACTTAATTACTTAAAAGAACATTAAATACGCTATATGTACAGAGATGTTGAATTGCTAAATTGTAGAATGCATAAAAATAAAATAAATATAAAACATTAAAATGTGCAAAATGACTTAATTTAATTAGTTATGTAATTTGAAATGCTACAATCATTTATTTATAGGTAAATACTATTTCTACGGTGATATATTCTAGAATTTAATCTTGTTAAACTACTTACGTAGATACTACGCAATGTGATGTATACTAAAATTTAATTTTGTTCAACTATCTACAAGGATACTACGCAATGTGATATATACTAAAATTTAAGCTTGTTCAACTATCTACATGGATACTACGCGATGCGATATATACTAAAATTTAATCTTATTTAACTATCTACGTAGATACTACGCAATGTGATATATACTAAAATTTAATCGTGCACAACTATTTACATAAATACTACGCAAAATGATATACACTACAATAAAATTTAATCTTGTTTAACTATTTACGTGTATATCATGCGAAGAAGTTTTAGAATAGGAAAGGATTGAAATTAGTCCAAAAACATCTTATTCACTAATTACAAATAATTGATTATAATAGTTACAATTTTTTTGTCAAAAAGATAAGGTAAAAAAAAAAAAAAAAAAAAAAAAAAGAAATGATGTAGCATAGTGGGGGAAAGAATAATAGAAAAGAAAACCCCACTTTCCATATTGAATGCAAGATACATTGTATGTGTAAATGAACCATTCATTGTACGGGAATCCGTTTCCCACTTGTCTCTTACAATAAAAACCTTCCCTTTCATCAACCATCATCAATCTCTTCATTCATTCATCTTCTTCTTCTTTCTACACCCCCCTATTTTCTCTCTTTCTTTTTTTGCCCTATCTCTTAGGGTTTTCAATTTCCCCAATTTCACACCTTCAATTCATCTCTCTATCTCATGCTTATTTGCCTTCGATTTTCATACATCGTAATCACCGTCTTTGTTTTCTTCTTCTTCTTCGCTGTTCTTTTTTCTCTCGTTAGAGGGTTGTTTCAGCTGTATCCATGTCTCAAGTCTTCGGCTTTTCCGGTAAGTTTTTGGTGTTCATAGGAAAAGTTTGTTTTTTGATGATGATTATGCTCTTTTTTTGTGAAATAAAATTATGGGGTGTTCTTACTTTTCTTAATTTGTTATGTGTTATGGATCATCACGTGGTTATTGCTGGAATTTTGATTGGGTAGTATTGTGTTATAGATCTGCAAGATTAGGATTTGGGGGGGGGGTTTGTGTGACATAGTTTTGAATTTTGATTGCTTATTGGATCTGATTAGAGACATATAGATTCATAGTTTTGATTAGATAGGGAGATGATTTAGCAAGGAATTGTTTTAAGGATTTTTCTTTTGTTTGTTTGTTTTTGCTGAAGATTAGAACATGATTTGTGATGTTTTTTTAGCTTATGATTCTGAGTTTGGGTAGTTTGTTTTGTTTATGTTTGTCTGATTTAAGCAAGTTATGTTGAAAATTGATATGAATCTAGTGATGGTTTCAGAGGATTAGATAGAATTTTGAGACATATGCTATTGATTACTGTTGTTTGATTTGATCAAATATTTAGTTCATGGAATAGTTTTTTTTTTTTTTTGTTAAATTTTGTGGTTATATATAGATCTCATTCATTATGTTTATATGCTGGATTTGTTCTTTTCTGATGAGTTTACTTAAATTTTTTGGTTCTCAGGTGACAACTTTTGCCATGGGGGTTCGATATACACAAACCCCAAGGAAGCCAGCTTCTACCTGTCTCTCGGCCCTCAGGTTGATGTCTACTATCCTCCTCAGAAGAGATCTCGTGTCAGCGTTCCATTTGTTTTCGATGGAGAATGGTTTGAGCAGAAGCAGAAAACAACAATTGATTCCTTGCCAGATGAGTGCCTCTTTGAGATCTTTAGAAGGTTGCCTGTGGGTGAAGAAAGGAGTGCTTGCGCTTGTGTTTCCAAACGTTGGCTTATGCTTCTAAGCAGTATTTGCAAGAACGAGATCTGTAGCAACAAGAATACCTCAGATGGTGAGAATAAAATGGAAGGTGACAGTCAAGAGTTTGGAGGCGAGGGGTACCTTTCCCGGAACTTGGAAGGAAAGAAGGCAACTGATGTTAGACTTGCTGCTATTGCAGTTGGAACCGCATCACGAGGAGGATTGGGAAAGCTTTCAATCCGTGGAAACAACTCAAATCGCGGGGTGACTTCTCAAGGTCTCAAAGCAGTTGCTAGCGGGTGCCCTTCTCTAAAGGTTCTTTCACTATGGAATGTTTCCTCTGTTGGCGATGAAGGCCTAATTGAGATTGCTAATGGATGTCAACAGCTCGAGAAGCTTGACCTTTGCAGATGCCCTTCAATTTCTGACAAGGCTTTGATAGCAGTTGCAAGAAATTGTCCAAATCTAACCGAGTTATCATTGGAGTCTTGTCCTAACATTCACAATGAAGGTCTACAAGCCATTGGAAAGTTCTGCTCCAATCTGAAGTCTATATCTATCAAGGATTGTGCCGGTGTTGGTGATCAGGGAATTGCTGGCCTCTTTTCTTCAGCTTCTTTGCTTTTGACAAAAGTGAAGCTCCAGGCATTGACTGTTTCTGATCTATCTCTAGCTGTTATTGGACATTATGGAAAAGCAGTTACCGATCTGGTCCTTAATTTCCTTCCAAATGTTAGTGAGAGGGGCTTCTGGGTTATGGGAAATGCTAATGGATTGCATAAACTGAAGACACTCACAATTGCATCATGCAGAGGAGTAACCGATGTTGGGCTTGAAGCTGTTGGAAAGGGTTGTCCTAATCTGAAAAGTGTACACCTTCAAAAGTGTGCGTTTCTCTCAGACAACGGGTTGATTTCATTCACCAAGGCTGCTATATCACTTGAAAGCCTAAAATTGGAGGAGTGCCACAGAATTACCCAATTTGGGTTTTTCGGTGTCCTTTTTAACTGTGGTGCCAAATTGAAGGCTCTTTCTCTTGTAAGCTGCTATGGAATCAAGGATCTGGACTTGGAATTGTCACCCTCATCTCCTTGTGAATCACTACGTTCATTATCAATCTGTAACTGCCCTGGATTTGGAAACGCTACCCTATCCGTGCTCGGAAAATTGTGCCCTCAGCTTCAACAGGTTGAATTGACTGGACTTAAGGGAGTGACAGATGCTGGTTTGCTTCCACTGCTTGAGAGCTCCGAGGCTGGTTTGGTTAAAGTCAATCTCAGTGGTTGCGTAAATCTTACAGACAAAGTAGTTTCATCCCTAGTCAATCTGCATGGCTGGACTCTCGAGATTCTAAACCTCGAAGGTTGTAAAAACATTAGCAATGCTAGTTTGATTGCAATGGCTGAGCATTGCCAATTGCTTTGTGATCTTGATGTTTCCATGTGTGCGATCTCTGATGCTGGGATAGCTGCTCTGGCACATGCTCAACAGATAAATCTTCAGATTCTTTCTCTGTCAGGCTGCACTTTGGTTACGGACAGGAGTTTGCCCGCTTTGAGAAAATTGGGCCACACCCTTTTGGGACTTAACGTCCAGCATTGCAATTCAATCAGCAGCAGTGCAGTTGAAATGCTTGTTGAACTTCTTTGGAGGTGTGACATCCTCTCCTGAACTGCAAGATTCAATCTCCCTCAGCATTTAACACTCGGAAGTCTAGTTACACAGCATAGTAGTTTTTTGGTCCATTGATGTGGGTCTTGATCATCCAGTGACTTGGGTCCCTTTTTCCGGAGTATGCAGTCATTTAACACTTATTTTTTCAGAATCCTTAACCGGAATTCTGTTTTTGGCACCTTAATTTTGGTTGCCGCCTTTTAGATGGCTGCATATCTCTGACAACACAGCTACCAGGTTCTGGAGTTAGAAATCTTTGTTACTTCGTGTGGCACCCCGATGTTTTTAGCCCGGCTTTATATCGGTTTTGCCACAATGTCTTCGTTACCTCTGTCTATGTTTTTACAGTTATCTGTACCAGTGTCAATAGGTGTTTTGACTCAAAGGGCAGTTTCAGTATTTGTGCTCTTGTTAAGGTTGTAGCAATTGTCGGGTTCGGAGTTATGATGCCTTGTTTTCGAGGGCCTTGGCCGTGGCGGCGACATGTCTGCCATGACAATCTTATTCCATTGGGAAAAGGTTGTTTTTTTTACTAGGCCCTTGTTTTTTGAAGGCTTCATTTTTTATGAACTTGTCTCTGTAACTTCTTTACTGGTTACTGATGCTGATATCTGCCCTTTGTGTTGTATGGTATATCTATCACCACCATCATGAAATAAAATTTGCAGTTTCTTTCTAAATGCATGTGTATTGATATTCATGTATACTTTTATTGTTTCACAATTAGTTTTTTTAACTGATTGGACCATTTTTCATTAAGCTTAAAGGTTATAATGCAAGGAAATGTTTTAAATTGTAAGTTGTAATTCATAACTTTGCAACTTGACTCATAATTGAGTATTGCAAGGTTTTTCTTTATGAGATAGTTTTATATTAAAGGTTAAATTAAGATTACTTAGCACAAGTTGAGAAGTAATATATTGTTCAGCATACAAGGTTGAATGTGATAATAGAATAAACTATATGAAAGTTATATATAATGAGATTGCATAATGTGTCCAATTGAGATTTCTTTTAGGATAAATTTGAATTGATAGAATATAGATTCCATTATTTGTTTTTTTAAATATATCATTTTATCATATATATTCTAGATTGGATGGAAAAATAAAATAAAGAATTAGATGGAATGAGTTCCATCATGTTCTATTTTACTTATTATTTACAAATTCAAACAATAAAATCTTATTTATTAAAATCTTATTTATTAGTTATCCATCAATTCTATCATATACCACCCATTCAAACAAGTCTTGTTTATATTGTTTTTGTGATAATTTGTTTTTAAAGTTTTACTATTTTGGTCAAGAGTGTAATTGGTGGCTAATAAGAGAGAGACATAATAATTTAAATTTGGTATTATATTCTCTAATTAAAACTATTATTCTTTAAAGTTTTATTATGTGACAGATAAATTATTTGGCTTATACTCAAGTTAGGTAATTTTAAAATTGGTTAAAGTTGGTTTTATGGTGAGTGAGGTAACTTAAATAATATATGTCAGATTTAATGAGTATAAGTTGCTGATTTAATATCAAGTAATGATATTTAATTTTATTTATGTATTAATAATTTACACTGTCATTACATCACAATCTTTAAAAAAAATATTTTATATGTGATTCTATAAAAAATAACAATTATGATTTCATTGGCACTGTAAAACTATTTTACATTCTCAGTGTATTTCTATTAAACTCATATAAATAAATTGTTTGTTGGTGTTTATATATCAATTTGTCATACTCATTTAACTCAATTAATGTTTATTTATATTAAGTTTTATATTTATAAATTAATAATTTTTAAAATATAAAACTATAAGTAAAACTAACTATTTTAATAAACTTAAATAGATATGTTAAGTTTTATCATATGTGAGTTAAAAATTAAATGAATGTTTTTGCGTAATACTTAATCAAAGGTTTAAAATATTCAATAACATTTTTTTACTAGAAAAAAGATGAACTCTTTGCTGAGGTTTTGTTAAAATGGCATCTAACATATAATTACTTAACATTATATTATTTTAAGGTTTACTTTAATTTTAAATAATTTTTATTCAGAGTATTTATATTCAACAAAATTTGATAGATTCACTGATACCTTTCCGGGACCAAAGAAGATCTACCATTGTTTATTTACTTATTTCCTTATTTACTCTTATAAATTATAAAACATTAAAACATAATAAAATAAATTCAAAAATTGTTAAAATAAACATCAAACAACAATATTATTAATAGCAATTATTTTTAAAAATATGTAAGAATTTGTTACAAGGTTAATTTATCATTTTATATAATCTAAAAAGAATTAAAATATATTGAAATTACTATTTTTAAAATTAAAAAATAAATATTATTTCAATATTTTCACAAAATAAATCTGATTTTTTAAATATATATCATATTTTTATATAAAATATATAATATAGTTATATAATATTTCATGTGTTTTTTTTTTGTATATGAAATTGTAAAAAAATATATAATTTAATTTATATAATAGTTATATAATAATTATTAATTCAATGAATTCTGTTGTCAAATTATATAAATTATTTTATTTATTTAATAATATAAAATTTTCTTTAATTTGTAAAATTTAAAATAACTTCTAATTAATTTAGAGAAAAATATATCTAATTATATTATAAACATAATTTATTATTTCACTATGATTTATATACTGTCATATCAATATGTATTAAAAATAATATATATAATATTCTTTTTGTAATGACATGTACATTAAATACATGACAGGAACAGAAACCAAGATAATAGTGAATCACGTATCTATAGATTCTGTACTTGACACACCACCTGTGGTTTATATTGTGAATCGTGGAAGTTCATGTTTCACACTTTGAGAAGATATTTAGATTTGAATATGTGTTCCTTATAAAACTTCACAATAAAAAGGTTTAGATTCAATGGTTCTTCTGGGGTATTATTGTCAGAGACATAAAAATGACACATGCAATGTCACATGCATTGAATCATTCATTGATGCACCAGTTGTAAAGTCACCAATACATTACCCTACATCAGAAGGTTCTCTGTACATATGTTGAGACAAAAACAGCAAGTTCAGTTGGGACATATGGCCCACTTGGGGCCACTTGTTTTCAAAGTTATTTTTCTTCCATTTTTTCTTCTTTGAAATTGATGTATATCCTCTTAAGGGGGACATTGAAACCGACTGGAAAATTAGAATAGGACATATTCTTAGACAGGTTCTATTGTGAAGTGGTTTTGAAATATTGTAGACTGGTATTGAAATAATGTAGAGTGGTATTGAATAATTAGAAATATTGAAAAAAATACTGGCATAGAAAAAAATAAAATATCACACACAAAAATATTAAAATTTTAAAATCGTAAAAAAAATCACGACAACAAATAACAATAAAAAATAATATAATGTAAAAATTATTACTAGTACATAATTTATCATTGATCATCCACCGATCTACACCACTCAAATAAATATTTAATTACATCTCACAATACTTTAGCATAAAAGTTTAAAAAATTTGAATCCTTTAATATTTTTAAACTAATTCTTTTACAAAATTAACCCCGACAATTTCAATCTTTTTCTTGGGTGAAAATAAAACATCAACTTCTATTATTTTCACCAACGATTATAATTTAGAAAAACTATGATACTTCATCATAAGGAGTATAGTATATGATGAAATATAGTCACTTGACACTATATCACTTTAAGAATTTTTTCATTGTCTTCGCTAACAATAATAATTCAAAAAAACTATTATACATCACTATGAAGAGTATAGTAACTTAAAATTATATCACTTAGAAATTTTTCATATTGTCTTTACCGACAATTATATTTCAAAAACTACCATACTCTATCATGAATAATATATTTAACTTGAAACTAACCAACTACAAGAATTTCATATTATCATCACCGACAATCATGAACTCTATCATGAAAAATATATTTCACTTGAAACTAAATCTTTCCAGAATTTTATTTGTCGAAAATCATGTTGAAAACTTATGGTGCAACTTTCATGTTGATGGAAAATTCTTCATCCATCGACATAATCTCACACCTTGTATAATCTTGATTGTATCGACACATCTTTAACTTGAACTTTCCATAGGTCAAAAACAATTCTTTTATCAATTTTCTCAAGTCCAAACTACACAACGAAATTTGTGACTGCAACTCAACAACTCTTTTGCAATACTACCTTATTTTTTATGAGAAAGATCAAACAAAGTTGCAATCAAAGAAGAAATCAATATCCTCGGATTGAGCCAATTTTTTTTGAAAAAACTAACAAAGAAAAAAATAAAAGACACAATCATAACACAAGGACATACGTGGAAAGTTTAAAAGCCCGAAAAAAATCACGACCGTTGTCAAATAACAATTAGAGAATATTATTACGGAAAAATTGTTAAAACACATAATTTATCCTCAACCATCCTCTAACCCAGTACACACATTGTAATACGGTGAACTGACTTTTTATCGATCGAAATGTCGCTGATAGCAAGAGTCGCCACCGACTTTTATTTTATCCAAACAAATTCAGAAAGGCTAAAAGAAACAGAAAAAAACCTTTTAAAGAAATCTAAGTTCGGGGGGTAATTTATGCAAAGGGAAGGTGTAAGGCACCCTTTGCATCCATGGTTTTCCATGGGCTCTTAATTGCTTTGCTCTTTGTTTTTTTAGAAAAGTAGATGAAAAAGATAGGGACTTTAGCTCGTAAATGAGCGTTGCCCTTTTGAAGAATTATGAGAAAGAATATAATAAAGGTTTAGAGCAAGGCAAAGCAATTAGGGGCAATTACCTTGAAGTTTTGAAAATAAGGTTTCTTTTAGCCTTTCAGGATGAAAGGGTCTATCCTTGCCATAAGAGGGCAGGAAGCCTTTCGTTTGGAGGTTGAAGGGTCATCACATTATCATTCGCCATAAGACTGACCCATGCCATAGAGAGGCAGGTAGTCTAAGGGAATGATCAGAATAGCCTTTCGTAGGCAGCCAGAAGATACGTCAGCCTTTTCCGTAGGCAACTTCCGAGGGTCGAGGTCATGTTAGTGTATCGAAGGCAGCATCATTTGGGACCATGACCTTTAATCGAGGCAACATGGCTGAGGTATCCTCGTATTCGAGGGACTGGCTATTCTGCACAAAATACAAGGCAACAAGGCAACAGGCAACAAGGCAACAAGGCAACAGGCAACAAGGCAACAGACAACAAGGCAACAGGCAACAAGGCAACAGAGAGGTTACCCAAGAGTGTGCGTGTGTGCACCAATCACGTGATTAAATTCAAATATATTATCTTGTAAATTTAGTGATTCTATGTTCAATTCAAAGGTTGCACTCCCTAGGATTACTAACCACGCAGATAATATAAAGCAACAACAATAGCAATATGGGGAGGGGACAATGAAACCAGCGGATCCCTAATAGGGTTTGACACAAGTAATAATAAAAGACAAAATATATCAGGGTTAGGGTTTAGGGTTACCAGTACTCGTAGCTTTGGCAGTTTGACAAAGCCTGGAAAAGGCAAACAAAATAGGGTGAGTGCATTATAGTTCAGACATCGAATACGGTTAACCATAATCAATAAAAAGTAAAAATACAAGAAAAGGGTGAAATACTTAGCTTCGATTAATGAAGGTTGATGGGCAAAGATTTGCCTTGAGCATGAAGCATTGACCCTGACCATTAAAGAAAGAATTGGCAACAGAATAAAAAGAAGGAGTAAGTGTATGAGGAATTCATTGACAGCGGTAATCAAACCCTAAAAATAAATAAAAGGGGAAAGAAAATTTAAATAAGGAAATGATAGAACTTAACTTTTGTTTTGACGTGGTGCGTAGTCGGAGCGTATCTGAAAATTGCCCTGAAAAGAATACACAAAGAAATATTTTTCAGTGTAGGCATGATCCTCGTAAACCCTGATTAGGGCATAAGTTAACCCTGGTTAATAGAATAAATAAAATCAGACTAATTGTTGGTTTTCAACCCAATTAATTAAATCGGTGACAATATATTTTCGATTAAATTATTTAACCTTAATAAGTAATTTAAAAAAATTAACCTAATTAAGCCACTAAATTAATTTACTCATTTGAAAATATTATTAACCATCAAATAATTTGTAAAATAAATGGTTTTATGGAAGGAAGAAAAATTAAGAGAAGTTTATAAAATAAACAATTAAAAATAATTAAACAAAATTAAATAAACAAATTAAACTATGTGATAAAATGTATATATATATATATATATATATATATATATATATATATATATATATATATATATATATATATATATATATATATATATATATATATATATATATATATATATATATATATATATATATATATATATATATATATATATATATATATATATATATATATATATATATATATATATATATATATATATAGAAGAAACTCAGCTTATGATTGGATGTGCCTGGCTCATGGAGGTGTATGATACGCTTGTGAAATCAGGTGCGTTGGATCTGATGGTATAGTGATCCGGTGGTGGATGAAGTAAGACGCATCGTAGGTCACGCGAGGGCAGGAGTACCGGATCAAGAAGCAACTTGTAACAAAGTATTTGCTAAAAATATAAAGGCCGGCGGCGTGGGGGTTCGAACCCATGTCTCCAATGTTACCAACGTATGAGCTTTGCCATTCCTGCCAGTTTCAAATGTTGAATAATAAACGCAGCGCACTGTATATATAAAAAAACAAAGGATTCGAATGAAATAAAAAAAACGCTACACGCGCCCTCCCTGTTTCTTCTTCTTCGTTTTTCCTTCAAAGGAACAGACCTTTAGCCACGGTTTTGGGTGTGGCTGTATCTCTTCAACCATCAAACCTGCAAACCAACTCCAAAAAATACCAAATAATAATCCGGATCATATAACTATAGCCCCACGGATCGATTGGACTCACTAATTTACCATGAAATTGCCTCTAACCAAAAAGCCCCATTCTAAAGGTGATGAACCCTAACAATGGCATATGGTTATTCTTTGCCAAAAAATCAAATCGAAACATCCAAGCACACTATAATCATCACGAACAACAAGAATATGCAATCATAATCAGTTAATAATGCATGAATTAATGAAATCAAATTCGAAAAAAGAAGGTACAAAACCGTGAGAATTGGGCGGTGATCCTGAGTGTGTGCGACTTTGGAGGTGGTGCGATTATCTTCAGAATGCGTCGAGGATTGTTTTTTGATGTTTGGGAGACTTTAAATTGTCCTGGAAATTCGTCTACAGCGTAGCTTGCCTTCACGGTTCTTTGAAGCTTGAAGTGGTGTTTTTTTACGGCAAAAAAATCTCCCCCCCCCATGAGACTGAGTGGTTGTCTATATATACAACATCAGATTAGGTTAGGATTTGTAATTCCAATCTCTGTAATTTGGAGCAAGAAGATCTGATTTTTGGAAGAGGTATAATAAACTTCTATTTTGGTTTCAATCATGCCAATCAAGCCACCAATCATCCACACGATTTCCTGTCCTCAAAAATCTGATTTGGTTTCTAAAAGAAACTAAATGAATATTGTATTTTAATTCAATTATCATAATTATATTTTTTTATGATTTATTTAATATTTTAAATGAAATAGAATTCAAATAAATATTAATAAATTCATAAAAATAAAAGGTGGAATTAGGGACTTCTCTTAAAGTCATGGGCCTTCTTAGAATCTAAATGATAGGCCCAATAGTCACATATTTCCAAATTACTCAAATTGATCCCCATGTTTCCACTTGATTGACTTTAAAAAAGAAATTTCTCAATCTTTAATAGAAGCATAATCCCAATTAAATCTTTGATTATTTTCACCAATTATTTATTTTTAAATTGAATTTTTATAAACAAAAAACCCAATATAAAAAATAATAATATAATAGAAATAATAAAATGAAGGCCTGGGATGCCTAGGCGCCATTGATTCACTGTTTTTCCTTTTAATAAGCCAAACCCTAATTCTCTGATCTTTGCTTAGGAGAGTGTGTCTTGAAGCTTTGTGTTTTGATTTGGATTTGAATAGGAGAAAATGTATGGGCAAATTTTGGGGTATGACAGCTGCCCCTGTTTAATTATCTTAAACCTGAAGATGTAGAGTGGTTTGCATGCCAGTCGGTATCTGAAGGTGGAAGATGATTGAACACTAGAATACCAAGAAATTTGCCCTAGCTGAAGTAGGGACCTTTGTTGGAGATGGGCTTGATGATGCCATCCAGGTGTATGACGGGGATGGGCTTGAAGATGCCATCCAGTAAATCATGCATTCGATCATGTTTGGAGTGTTTTGAGAGGTAGTTGTTTGAGTATTGATCGGGTCATTACTGTTCGTAGTAAATGAATTAGATCTTTGAGAGTTGATCGTGTCAGTACCATTCGTAATACTTGAATTAGATCTCGGAAAGATGATCGTGTCTACATCGTTCGTGATGATAGAATTAGCTCTCTTGTCGTGTCAGCATCGTTCGTAGTAACCGAATTAGACTTTAGAAGCAGGTGATCGTGTCCACACCGTTCGTGATGATGGAATTAGATCTCTGAGATTTGATCGTGTCAGTACCGTTCGTAGTATCTGAATTAGATCTTGGAAAGATGATCGTGTCTACACCGTTCGTGATGATAGAATTAGATTTCTTAGAGGTCGATCGTGTCAGCACCGTTCGTAGTAACCGAATTAGATCTTGGAGAGATAATCTTGTCTACATCGTTTGTGATGGTAGAATTAGATTCTCTTGTCGTGTCAGCACCGTTCGTAGTAACTGAATTAGACTGGGAAGCAGTTGATCGTGTCCACACCGTTCGTGATGATGGAATTAGATCTCTGAGATTTGATCGTGTCAGTACCGTTCGTAGTAGCTGAATTAGACGTAGTTTGTCATTGATCGTGTCTACACCGTTCGTGATGATTGAATTAGATCTCTGAGTGTTGACCGTGTCAGTACCGTTCGTAGTAACTGAATTAGATCTTTGAAAATGACCGTGTCATTACCGTTCGTGGTAACTGAATTAGATCTTTGAAAATGACCGTGTCATTACCGTTCGTGGTAAATGAATTAGATCGAGCGTTGACCGTGTCAGTACTATTCGTAGTAGCTGAATTAGATCTTGGAAAGTTGGAGATTTCGTTCATTTGTCTGTACCTGTATCCTGCAATAGGTATAGTTATGCAATGTCATGATGCATGTATTATGTAATGAGTCCCTAAAAATAAATGAGGAGCATGGTATGTTATGCGTGAGTTCAGTATGTATGCGATGTATGAATATGTTTATGATTTATGATATGTGAATATGATTTATGTTGTCTTGATTGAGAAAATAAATCTCTATGTCTTTGTGATTTTGATGTCTGATCTTGTTTTGAAGATGCTCAGCTGGGGGTTTACAATTTCTGCTTGGGGATGATCAGTAACTTGATGTTCCCTGATTGGGGATTAGAGATATTAATAAACCATGTTGGAGAAGAGCAAAGTGTTGGAGAACCAGTAGTGTTGAAGATGTAAACTCTGTTGGGGAGCGTTTGAAGATATCTTCTTAATGATTACTCTGTGGGGATATGATCCTGTTAAACCGGCTTTGTGGGGAGACATGGGCGTCCTAAAAGTTGCCCCCAGTGTTATAGTGTTTACCATTTCTGGATTTACTTTGATTAAGACACACCACCGAGCATTGATCAAGATGTCACACTGGACTTGCATAGATTTGCCCCTGCTAGTAGGGACTTTTTGGAAAGATTCTCCTCACGAGGACTTTATGAAGTGTATATTGTAGGTGACATACCCCTAGTAATCGTAAACTTAGGATGATGCCCCTGACTGTTTGGCTTTTGAGAGATTCTTGGAATCTTGACTTGATTGCCCCAGATTGATTGGGAAAAACGTGTAATGCCCCTTATATACGTAGGAGACATTGCTTCTTGGAGTAATATTGTCTGTCGGGATAACTTTCAGTCATTAGTTATACCCTGTGCAAATTTATTCTGATGCTAACATTTGAAATTATGTAGCAGAATATGTTTAATAATGAATTCATGAGATGCAATGCATACGTCTGTCTTGATTTTTTGAAAAACCATTAAAACTGGAGATGTAAAATCATGATATTTATAAAAACATGATGTTTGTTAAAAACAGGATATCAACTTAACATTTGTAGTAAACCTTAAGGAGTCGGGATACCTTCTTGGTGACAGTATGCTTTCGAACTAACCATGCTTCAATTAGGACTTTCAAGGGTTGTAACGTGGTTTGGCTCACGGTTTAAGAAACAAAAGGACAAAGGCTCAAAATTTGATTACACCCACCCCTCTTCGTGATGACCTTCAATCCTAAGCTCAGTTGAATCGACTTATGCATTCAGGTTCCAAGAGACTTTTGGATTTGCACCTTTGATAATGATGATGGTTCACAAGCAGAGAGAATTTTTTAGATGGCAGTCACTTCTTCCTTTTGGTAGTCACAACTTTGAGTTGTCCAAGAATTTACTGACTTCTTTTTTTTCATCTTTTTGATATCCCTAACTTTTGCCTGAACTGTCTATTTTGAGCTTACAGTTAGCGGGATGCCTTGATTTTTGCCTAAGTCATCTTTTGATTTTTTGACTTAGCAGGTTTTTCTTTGTATATATGTTTTTTCATTTTTTCTTTTTGAAAGATATTAACTGCCTTGTTTGATGATTGATGAACCGTCATTGTCTTTTGATTAACATTTCCAACACTTCTTTGATGTGTGCGGTTGAACGTTTGTGATTGAAACCTTTGTTGAAAGGTGTACTAAATGATTCTCTTAAAATAGAATGCACGACCAAATTAACTGAGAACTACCCTGCCCCAGGTTATGATCAAGGGTTTTAACTAGTACAAGAAAGAAACTTCTACTTCTTAGGCTCAAAGGGGTTGACAAGGGATTAACATCCTTATATCTCCACTGTTTAGGAATTGAAACAATGCCTGTACATCGTCAGCATAGTCCATTCAAAAGCATACTGTATGAGGTGGCGGTATCGTTTTCGTCATCCTCCCTCAAAAGGTATACAACTTTAGCAGGATTTGAGTATCACAAAAACATATGCAAAATAAAGACATAATTTAAAATGAGTGATAACGAAATAATTTATTCAAGACAATCATATGCAACGCACTGATGATGATTATTAACAGATAATGTCTATCATAATTTGAGTGTTTAAACAAACAGAATAGAAATTGCAAATGAAAGTAAATCTAAAGATCTAAAGTTCATCCACTATGACATTAATCAGTCTTGTCATGGCTAGGCATAGGATCGGTGATCACCACAGGAGTTTCAAGAGGATTGAATTTTGTTTCTCCGTCATTGATCAGATCTTGAATCTTATTCTTCAACGTCCGACAATTGTTTATGTAATGTCCAGGATTGTTGGAATGGTATGTGCTCCTCGCATTGAGTTTATAGCCAGGAGTGGAGGTGTTAGAATTCTTAGGAGCATCCCTCAGAGTAATCAATCTGATCTTCAACAGATGTTGTAATGCTTGAGCCAATGTCATATTAATTTTGGTGGATCGACTCTTAGGTGCATCTGGTTTGTGTCGTTGTCGTGGAACTAGTGTAGAGATCAGAATTGTCCCCACAGATTGGTTGCGTTCATTACAACCTTTCGGATTGTACACAGCATCAGCATTATCCATATGAGGTTCCTCAGGTGATTTGACATTGATGATCTTGTCATCAATGATATCTTGAATCTTGTGCTTTAATTGCCAACAACCTTCCATATCATGACCAGGACTATTCGAATGATAAGCACATCTCGCATGGTACTTGTACCCAGGAGTGGGATTAGCAGGAAGTGAATATGGAGGCAATAGAGTTATCAAGTTCTAATTGAGCAGTTGTTGCAGAACTTGAGACAGAGGCATGTGAAGTGGAGTAAATGATTGCTTAGGTTTGGATTTCCGATTATCTTTACTACCTTGCAGCTTATGTTGACTCTTCTCTTTCTTGATTAGAAGTGTTTTTAATTCTTCTTGCCCCTTGGCCAAGTTAAGGATCATCTCTTGGAACTGGTGGTTCTGAGCCTGAAGATTTTTGACTGATTCCTCGAGATTCATGATGCTGAAATAAACAGCGAGGAGGTGAGAAACCTGTGGTAGAAACCTGTGATGCGATGTTATGAATGCAGGTGCAATATTTTCAAGGATATATAGGAATTTAGTTAGCAACATTATAATGGTTTGGTCGCGTCTTTGTCTGAAGAATTCTGAAATTTGTCTTTGAACGTCTTTCTTTGAGAATCAAGCTCACCATATCGAGTGGGTCATCGCCTCTGATTCGGGATACTTCTGAATTTGAAGATACATGGCCAGAGGAAAGTAAATCCTCTTGCCCCTTGATTAGGAAACCAGTCCTTGATAGGAGTCCCTGAAATTGTGCGCCCTAAATTCCTGAGATCCTTAAAAGGGTTAGTTAGTTATGTTATGCTTATGATGTCATGATATCATGGTGTTATGTGAATGCAGTTCGTTAGACTTAGTGCGAGATGGTAAGGACAAACAAGTCCTTTCAACAAAACCTGCGAGGAAATGAAGGTTAGTAGTAAACACAAACAAGTCGCACAAGTCACGCAATTTTGCCTTAAGGGTAGGCTTGCACGTGGTCCAGAGGTATGTACCCTCCCCCTGAAGTTTAGTTGGTTCAAAACTGTCCTATATAAAGATCGGGTTCTAGGGAGCTCATATCATTGACCTTTCTCGAAGGCGCTTATCTCAGTTCGGCAATCGAATCGCCAACCGAAAAGGTCCTGAAAGTCCAGTCCATATGAGTGTAGCTTCGAGTATCAACCAACTTCGGTCGGAACCAAAGCCAGCCATCTCGCTACTTTCTAATAGGCCAAAGTCAAGTTCGACTAAGGTTCTAAGGGCAAATTAGTGCTTAATGACACCACGCGGCAGCCAAGCATTTCCTCAGGTCGGATCCCAAGGAACACCAGGACAAACCAATGTGTCACACTAACGATGGCCATCAGATCAACCACATCAGTATACGCTGTGCAGTCTCCTTGATCTCATGCCATATACCTAAGGTACTCAGATCCGGGTTAGGATCTTTCACACAGCAAAATACCCAAAACAGCCCTGCAAAATTAAAGCAAACAAAGCAAACAATAGAAAACATTTAAGGTGAATCCTAAACTTTTAAGGTAACCCCTCTTTTATCGAAATTTTTCCCCAGCAGAGTCGCCAGTTCTGTAATACGGTGAACTGACTTTTTATCGATCGAAATGTCGCGGATAGCAAGAGTCGTCACCGACTTTTATTTTATCCAAACAAATTCAGAAAGGCTAAAAGAAACAGAAAAAAACCTTTTAAAGAAATCTAAGTTCGGGGGGTAACTTAGGCAAAGGGAAGGTGTAAGGCACCCTTTGCATCCATGGTTTTCCATGGGCTCTTAATTGCTTTGCTCTTTGTTTTTTTAGAAAAGTAGATGAAAAAGATAGGGACTTTAGCTCGTAAATGAGCGTTGCCCTTTTGAAGAATTATGAGAAAGAATATAATAAAGGTTTAGAGCAAGGCAAAGCAATTAGGGGCAATTACCTTGAAGTTTTGAAAATAAGGTTTCTTTTAGCCTTTCAGGATGAAAGGGTCTATCCTTGCCATAAGAGGGCAGGAAGCCTTTCGTTTGGAGGTTGAAGGGTCATCGCATTATCATTCGCCATAAGACTGACCCATGCCATAGAGAGGCAGGTAGTCTAAGGGAATGATCAGAATAGCCTTTCGTAGGCAGCCAGAAGATACCTCATCCTTTTCCGTAGGCAACTTCCGAGGGTCAAGGTCATGTTAGTGTATGGAAGGCAGCATCATTAGGGACCATGACCTTTAATCGAGGCAACATGGCTGAGGTATCCTCGTATTCGAGGGACTGGCTATTCTGCACAAAATACAAGGCAACAAGGCAACAGGCAACAAGGCAACAAAGCAACAGGCAACAAGGCAACAGGCAACAAGGCAACAGGCAACAAGGCAACAGAGAGGTTACCCAAGAGTGTGCGTGTGTGCACCAATCACGTGATTATATTCAAATATATTATCTTGTAAATTTAGTGATTCTATGTTCAATTCAAAGGTTGCACTCCCTAGGATTACTAACCACGCAGATAATATAAAGCAACAACAGTAGCAATATGGGGGAGGGGACAATGAAACCAGCGGATCCCTAATAGGGTTTGACACAAGTAATAATAAAAGACAAAATATATCAGGGTTAGGGTTTAGGGTTACCAGTACTCGTAGCTTTGGAAGTTTGACAAAGCCTGGAAAAGGCAAACAAAATAGGGTGAGTGCATTATAGTTCAGACATCGAATACGGTTAACCATAATCAATAAAAAGTAAAAATACAAGAAAAGGGTGAAATACTTAGCTTCGATTAATGAAGGTTGATGGGCAAAGATTTGCCTTGAGCATGAAGCATTGACCCTGACCATTAAAGAAAGAATTGGCAACAGAATAAAAAGAAGGAGTAAGTGTATGAGGAATTCATTGACAGCGGTAATCAAACCCTAAAAATAAATAAAAGGGGAAAGAAAATTTAAATAAGGAAATGATAGAACTTAACTTTTGTTTTGACGTGGTGCGTAGTCGGAGCGTATCTGAAAATTGCCCTGAAAAGAATACACAAAGAAATATTTTTCAGTGTAGGCATGATCCTCGTAAACCCTGATTAGGGCATAAGTTAACCCTGGTTAATAGAATAAATAAAATCAGACTAATTGTTGGTTTTCAACCCAATTAATTAAATCGGTGACAATATATTTTCGATTAAATTATTTAACCTTAATAAGTAATTTAAAAAAATTAACCTAATTAAGCCACTAAATTAATTTAATCATTTGAAAATATTATTAACCATCAAATAATTTGTAAAATAAATGGTTTTATGGAAGGAAGAAAAATTAAGAGAAGTTTATAAAATAAACAATTAAAAATAATTAAACAAAATTAAATAAACAAATAAAACTATGTGATAAAATGTATGTATATATATATATATATATATATATATATATATATATATATATATATATATATATATATATATATATAAGAAACTCAGCTTATGATTGGATGTGCCTGGCTCCTGGAGGTGTATGATACGCTTGTGAAATCAGGTGCGTTGGATCTGATGGTATAGTGATCCGGTGGTGGATGAAGTAAGACGCATCGTAGGTCACGCGAGGGCAGGAGTACCGGATCAAGAAGCAACTTGTAACAAAGTATTTGCTAAAAATATAAAGGCCGGCGGCGTGGGGGTTCGAACCCATGTCTCCAATGTTACCAACGTATGAGCTTTGCCATTCCTGCCAGTTTCAAATGTTGAATAATAAACGCAGCGCACTGTATATATAAAAAAACAAAGGATTCGAATGAAATAAAAAAAACGCTACACGCGCCCTCCCTGTTTCTTCTTCTTCGTTTTTCCTTCAAAGGAACAGACCTTTAGCCACGGTTTTGGGTGTGGCTGTATCTCTTCAACCATCAAACCTGCAAACCAACTCCAAAAAATACCAAATAATAATCCGGATCATATAACTATAGCCCCACGGATCGATTGGACTCACTAATTTACCATGAAATCGCCTCTAACCAAAAAGCCCCATTCTAAAGGTGATGAACCCTAACAATGGCATATGGTTATTCTTGGCCAAAAACTCAAATCGAAACATCCAGGCACACTATAATCATCACGAACAACAAGAATATGCAATCATAATCAGTTAATAATGCATGAATTAATGAAATCAAATTCGAAAAAAGAAGGTACAAAACCGTGAGAATTGGGCGGTGATCCTGAGTGTGTGCGACTTTGGAGGTGGTGCGATTATCTTCAGAATGCGTCGAGGATTGTTTTTTGATGTTTGGGAGACTTTGAATTGTCCTGGAAATTCGTCTACAGCGTAGCTTGCCTTCACGGTTCTTTGAAGCTTGAAGTGGTGTTTTTTTACGGCAAAAAAATTCCCCCCATGAGACTGAGTGGTTGTCTATATATACAGCATCAGATTAGGTTAGGATTTGTAATTCCAATCTCTGTAATTTGGATCAAGAAGATCTGATTTTTGGAAGAGGTATAATAAACTTCTATTTTGGTTTCAATCATGCCAATCAAGCCACCAATCATCCACACGATTTCCTGTCCTCAAAAATCTGATTTGGTTTATAAAAGAAACTAATTGAATATTGTATTTTAATTCAATTATCATAATTATATTTTTTTATGATTTATTTAATATTTTAAATGAAATAGAATTCAAATAAATATTAATAAATTCATAAAAATAAAAGGTGGAATTAGGGACTTCTCTTAAAGTCATGAGCCTTCTTAGAATCTAAATGATAGGCCCAATAGTCACATATTTCCAAATTACTCAAATTGATCCCCATGTTTCCACTTGATTGACTTTAAAAAAGAAATTTCTCAATCTTTAATAGAAGCATAATCCCAATTAAATCTTTGATTATTTTCACCAATTATTTATTTTTAAATTGAATTTTTATAAAGAAAAAACCCAATATAAAAAATAATAATATAATAGAAATAATAAAATGAAGGCCTGGGATGCCTAGGCGCCATTGATTCACTGTTTTTCCTTTTAATAAGCCAAACCCTAATTCTCTGATCTTTGCTTAGGAGAGTGTGTCTTGAAGCTTTGTGTTTTGATTTGGATTTGAATAGGAGAAAATGTATGGGCAAATTTTGGGATATGACACACATACACTCTAAAACAAATTTTAACTATATCTTACAACATTACAACACAAGAGTATTAGAGGAAAAAAAATATCAAATGCACGGTTAAACTCATATAGTGCTTTTAACTCGTGCATCATTTGATTTCATATATTTTTAGAGAATTTCTTAATACATCCTTATAGGGTAAATAAATTTTTGAAAACTCCAAAATGTCTTTCGGAGATGTATATCCGAATGCACCATATTTTTGTAAAAAAGTATTTCGGATATACACCTTATTTTTACGAAAAAAAAAGTATTTTCAGATATCCATATTCGAAAAGTTCTTTGTTATATTTTTTTTAAAACAAAAATAATAAATTAGAAATAAAACAAAAACAAAATTGAAGTAACTTTAAGATTTAAAAATAACAAATCATTTTATAATAAATTAAGAATAATTAAAAATAAATGAGTGATTTAGTAAACAAAAGGGAATAGAAATTTTAACAATATTGAAATTCTTTTACCAATATAATTATATATATTTCTATTTAAATTTTGTATTGATTTGAAGATACCATTTTTAAAAATTTTGAGAGACATTTGTTATGTTATTATTACAAATATGATGTTTTTATTTTCTTTTATTGAAATTCTTTTTTTTTCACTCTTGAGAATTTAATCAAATTAAATAAAGTAATATTAAAAATTTTATTTTTAAAAAGAATAATATATTTTAAAAAATCCTATAGAGAATGCATATTCAAAACACCTTTTTTTTTCCGTAAAAACAAAGTTTATTCGGAGATCTATATCTGAAAATATTTTTTTTGGTAATAATATGAAATTTTCAAATATGTATATCCGAAATTAAGTATTTTGTGAAAAAAAGTTGAGTTCGGATATGCATATCTGAATTCAAGGAATATGCATATCCGAATTCGCGGAGTTAATGAGGCGGCGTTGGCTGCCACCGACCAATTACTGTCTCCTATTTTGGTCGATGCTTGTGGTTTGAATTTTGAATTTGTAGAATGACAACTCTTCATGAAACCATGCAGAATGAAATCATGCAACTCTTGGTATAACATGCAGTAGGCCAAACATTATAACTTTTGATAAAAAGGAATTATTTCACCAAGGGTCGCTACCTTGTGTAACAATACAAATGTAACATATAAAACATGATTCCAGATTCAGAAACTATCAATAAAAAAACGGAAATCCTCTAGAATAAATTCCAGACATTTTTCGTTGCATTCGAGTTTTCATCCGTCTTGTGCAAACTCGAAAAAGCTGAATTATCCTGGATATTCCTGCATCAAAACTCTAAGACATTCAATAATGCTTGAAATACTATAAGAAAAGTGTTTCGTTCACGATTCAAGCTTGGATCCGTTTAATTTCGAAGTGTTAAATATCACTCAACCTAAGACACATATAAGTAGTCAAAGTACACTTGTCTTGCATGTTAGCTTTGGTCGTTGGATTTCTACCCCTAAGCCACATAGGAATTGTCTATCGGTATACCCTTGGGCTTTGTTTGCAAATTTATAGGGGAGGGGAAGAGAAGGCTTCTAAAAATGAATTTAAAAAAAAATAGGAAAATGTTTGACTTTTTTTTTAAAAATGATTTTGTATAAAATGATAAAAGAGTGTTTATCATCGCTATATTTTTAATTTTCAGAATACTATAATAACATAAAAGATATTTGAAAAATTTATGTAAGCCTTCCAAAACTCTTGTTCAATATAAATTTTGAGTTCCTCCAAATGAGAGGGTTTTTAATGTTATGAATAAAAGCAAACCCTCCAAAACACTCATAATCAAAACCCTTCAATCATTTCCACTCAATCCTTTATTTTTTCCAGAGTCCTCTTTTCCATTTCCCTCCAAACTCGCAAACAGACCCTTAGAGTGTGTTTGCATGAGGTAATTAAAAATTTCAATGAATTTAAAATTCTAAGCAATTCAAATGATTCAATTGAACTTAATTCATTTTTAAAAAATTTTTGTTTGAATGAAGTATTAAAATGATTCATTGTTAAAATTTTAGGGTCATTTTCATAAATTTTAAAACTTTTGTGTCAAATTTAAAAGATGAAAAATAGGGATCAATATGAAATTTTAGATAATTTGAAAGGATCAATGTGTAAATTTTAAAAATTATTAGGGATTTATTGGCAATTTTTTGAAAATATTAGGGTGAATTTGAAATTTTCATAAAATATGAGGACTATTTTGTAAATTTTGAAAAATTAATAATAAACCATTTGAAAATCACATTATATAGAGTAAAGGAGCAATTTCAAATTCTTTATTTTATGGTGTCATTTGAAATTACTTAAATTTAGCTTGAATAAAATATTTCATAAATTTACATCATTTTAACAATTCTCCAATTCCTTAAATTTAGCTTGAAGGAAATATTTCATAAATTTAAATCATTTTAACAATTCTTCAATTCCTTAAATTTAACTTGAATAAAATATTTTATAAATTTAGATATTTTAACCATTTTCAATTTTTTTATCCAAACAATAGATTTTAGTCAAATCAATTTAAATTCCTTTCTCTTCGGTGGTACTATCGGTTTGATCAAGGCAATAGATCGGATCTGCAAAAAAACCTTTATGAAAAAGTATATATATATAAATATATATATATATATATATATATATATATATATATATATATATGAGAATGATATTTTTATATGAGAGCATGAGAATGAATCTAAACCATTAGATTGTAAAATAAATGGTTTAGATTATGATTCAATTTTTTCTCTCTCTCCTCCATCATTTATTTTAATAATGGAGGTGAAAGAAAAAAAGATTGACACATAATATAAACCATTTATTTTAAAATTTAATGGTTCAGATTCATTCTCATGTTCTCATATAAAAGTGTCATTCTCATATGATATTCTCCATATATATATATATATATATATCATTTTATAAAGAATTTAATCGAAATACACTGATGGTGTAAAGAAATTTTACAACGTCAATAAATCATAATGTTAATTTATTGAAAATGTTTGACTTTTATTTTAATTTTTTAATATAATATAATTGAGTGATTGTGATGCATTGATCGTGTAAAAAAATTTACAGTAACAATTTTATATAATAATTAAACTTTTTTATAAATGTATAATATATATATATATATATATATATATATATATATATATATATATATATATATATATATATATATATATATAAACAAATATTGGTACAACATTTTGTTTTAACTATTAATTATTAATTTGATATATATTTATAGTTTAGTTATATTTAAATTTAAAACATCTAATGAAATTATAATAGGTTAATTACGCACTCCTCTTACTATTGATTTAGAATTAGTTTATGTATAGTTTAGGTAAAATACTCTTTTTCGACCCTTAACTTTATTTCGGGGTCTATTATGGTCCTTTAATTTTTAAAATGTTCAAATAAACCCATTATCTATTAAAAAGGTGGCACGCAGACGTTAAATAGTACGTACGTGACATATAATGTGTATATGTTTTGCACGCGTGGCAAGTCACGTGGGGCATGTGATATTACCAAGGTCTAGAAAATTCTAAAAATTATTCAAAAAATCTACTCTCACTAAGGTTCAAACTGAAGACATCATGGTTAATAATTACTTTGCTATACCACTAAACCATGTTAGTTTTGTTACTTTTATTTCCTTCTGCAACTACTTAGTTAACTACTGAAACCATTTTATTTCAATCACTCACAAAAATCTTGAGTATTATTATTATTATTGTTATTATTATTATTATTATTATTATTATTATTATTATTATTATTATTATTATTATTATTATTATTATTATTATTATTATTATTATTATTAGAGTTTAATGGATATGCATTGACAGTGTAAAACAGTTTTACACTGTCATCCAATAGAAAACAAGCAATTTGCCATGTCATTAAAATTTTTTAAGGATAAAAGTGTCATGGAATTGGATACATGGTTGTGATTGGTTGACGGTGTAAAACTATTTTGCACTATCTGTGCATCACCCTTTTTCTCTTATTATTATTATTATTGTTATTATTATTTTTATTATTATTATTATTACTACTGTTATTATTATTAATATTATTATTATGAATATTACTATTATTATTAGGGAAAAAAGGAAATGCACTGGCAGTGTAAAGTATTTTTACACTGTCAACCAATGAGAGACATGCATCAGAATAAATCTCATTTTTAATTTTAAAAAACTAAAATTACATGACAAATTAAAGCATTTTGATTGGTTGTATGTATACACTGTTTTAGTGCACTATCTTTAAACTCTTATTATTATTACTATTATCACTATTATTATTATTATTACTATTATTATTATTATAAGTTTTATTATTATTACTACTACTTATTAGTATTACTATTATTATTATTATAAGTATTATTATTATTATTATTATTATTATTATTAATATTAGTATTATTAGAATTTTGGAATATTAATAAATGGCTGCAATATTATTACTATTATTATTATTATTATTATTAATATTATTACTATTATTATTACTATTATTATTATTACAATTATTGTTACTACTATTATTATTTTTATTATTACTATTATTATTATTACTACTATTATTATAACTATTATTATTTTAATAGTATTACTATTATTATTATTATTATTAGAATTTTGGAATAATAGTAAATGACTGCAGTATTATTAGTATTAAATGGCTGCAGTATGTAATAAATATTTGCAGAAGGAAAGAAAATTAACAAAAATGAACATGGCTCAGTGGTATAGTAAGGTCTTCTTGAACTAAGATAAGATGTACTTCGTTCGAACTTTCATGTGAGTAATTTTTTTGAATAATTTTTAGAATTTTCTTGGTACTTGGTAATAACATATGCCACGTAATCTGCCATGTGTGCAAAACATATACACGTCAAACGCCACATATGCACTGTTTAACGTCCGTTTGCATCAAATAGACGGAAAGGATATACACGCCACATATGCACTGTTTACGCCACATATGCACTGTTTAACGTTAACGTCACCTTTTTTAAAGATAAGGGGTCTATTTGAACGTTTTAAAAATTAAGAGACCAATATAGACTCCGAGTTAAAGTTAAGGGATGAAAAATAGTATTTTGGCTATAGTTTAATATCTTTATATATAGTTAACTAGGGATCCGTCGGTCAGACCAATAACTCATTAACCCATTGAATTGATCATGTCAATCACCTATCCAGGTTTTAAAATACCAATATGATAACAAACTAATCTTCACATCAAACCCACCAATATCTAATTCTTCCCTTGGTTAGCCTAAGCTATTCCTCAAAAATATCATCTTCAACACAAGTCGAAACCATCATTTCATTATATGAGGAAAAAACTAATACTTTTGCATCTCAAAACATTATATTCATCAATTATATACATAACCATTATGTATTTCACACAATCAAACTTTACTTAAATAAATATATCTCATAATTAGGTATATCAATCCATCTTATTTCGTAAAAAAAAAACCAAAATAGTTATAATTATAATCATAATATCTCATCATAATCACAACATCTTCATAGATGAATATATTTATCAATAACAATTCATCAAGTAAAACAATCATAATATCTCAATCATTATCACAACATCTTCATAAATAATATTTAATCAATAATAATTAATAAAAGACAATTATTGACATCATCTCAATTGTAAGCACAACATTAGCACAACTAATTAAATTATTAAAATAACTAATCAAACCAGTAGCCATATAGAGATTCAATTATATGCACCAAATCACCACATATAATCACATTTATCAAAGATATTCAACAAGTCAAATAGTCACAATAATTCAATCATACTTAACATATAACATCAAATTCTTATAACATCAAAAAAGACTTTAATAATGTTTCTAATCCATATTTTAACCTCACACTTTCAAATTTTTACATTAATTAAAATATTACTTAAAGAGATATGCCAAGCGTAGCAAGAGGGGATGAATTGTAAGAAATTAAATACAATTTTTCTATTCTTCTCACTTATCTTATACTCATGAATTCGAACTCTATTTCACTTTGTACTTTATTTTGATGTTTTCACATGATAATTCAAATCCAAAGATAAGAAGCTTTCATCTGCTTGAATCATTGCCCTCCAATCGATCAACTCGTCAATTATTGACTAATGGTCAATAATAAAATATGAAAATATATAATCTAAAAGGTGAATTTTAAAATTGGGTTAGAGAAACTTATTTCAAATCATAAATAAAATGGAAGAGTAATGAATATAGGTGATGCTCATATGATTGTCTCAGGATCACGCTTAGTTCGATTGTATAGGTTCTCTATCTTTATAAAATTCACCATCACATAGGGAAACATTTGATGATGGAAAAAAAAAGTCAGATTTACAAAACCCACACTAAGATTTTTTTCTCAAAAACACATTACCTATATCCAAACTTCTTTGAAGCATTATAACAAACACCTTGACAGCACTTTTAAAGTAGTCAAAACAAAATAGCAACACATACCATTGAATCAAACATAAAATCAGAATAACATTGAACATAATAATCATTAACAAAACAATAGAAACAGATACCCAAACAACATGTTCCAGCAGATCCGAAGCTTCCGGTGGTGGGGGTTCTGGTGGCGGAGAAACATCATGTTTATTGTTCCAAAGCTTCGGCCCAAATGTTGGAGAAGATGGACTTGAAATTGCAGCTGCAAACACCTGGTAGCTATTGACGGAGATAGGCGAGAAGACGATGGAGGTTGAAGGTACACTACCCAACTTTTTGTGAAAGTACACTACCCAATTTAGTAAAAATTTCATCAAATGAAAATGGTTATCTGAAATCAGAAGAAAAAAAATTAATGATATAGAAAATTATTTGCTTATCATATGTCTAACATTTTTTAAGTGTCATATATTTTAGAATTTTTAGAGGCCGAGTCATCTAGTCAAATTCGATTTAATACTATATCATTTTCTTATCAAGACTAAATTATTTATCTAATTTTATATGAGTTATGGAGTTTAATTAGTGACTTTTTAGTTCAACTACCAATAAATTGACCTTGTGATCTTACTATATAATGATTAATCGATTTTTAAAATATTCTTTAAAAACTATTTATTTAGATAAATATTAAACCCCTTGAAAGAATATCAGTAGAGGAATATTTTAAATCGTCCAAAAAAAAGGTTTATTCAATGAGTGTTTCCATATAAAAAGAGTATAACTTAAATTGAAATTTCGGTTATAAATTAATAAATTATTTGGAGCAGTTGAAAGTTGTTATAAAACTCTTATAAATAGAACATGAGTCGAGTTAAGTTGGATTTATTTTAGGGGACAACTTCTCTACCCATCACAAAAAGTTGGATAGTGTACCTTCAACCAATCATATCACACCATTTAATTTTATCATCTTTAAATATTTATTAAATGATATACTTTTTGATTCTTTTCAATGTATTTAATACTAAGGGTAACTTTACCAAACTTTTTGTGTTGGGTAGATAAGAATTCACCTGTATTTAATATTGGTTTATCATTCATTGGATCAATGATTAAACTCTAATGTTTTAGAGAATCAATTATCTACAAACAGTATCACACAAGATTTGTCAGCATATTAATCCTAAACCTCGAGGAATTTTATATTAATCCTACTCAAACTTTAGGTCGTGAGTGGGGATATGGGCCCAAGGTTAACTAACACATTCATTGTATCTCTCCCAAGTCCAAAAGTTGCATGCTGAAGCGATATTGGCCTAAGCTGTAAGTCCAATAAGAGTGGATTGATTTATATTTGCTTGATTTGTCTTGGTTCATATTAAACCCTAAAATAAAATTGGAATAAGATAGCTAGTTACCTTTTTTTTAACTTCAAAAGAAGTATTCTTATTTATATAACATATATGATTCTCTTCATAAGTGTCACAGACTCTTTAATTTCAAGAATAATAGCAATATTGTTTCACACTAAAATCAGAAAAAAGCAACAAAAAAGAAAAAATAAACACATCAACAATGTATACCCTGTGTTATAAAGGCCCAACATCTATTCTACATAGTAAATATAATTTGACAATTTCTTTATTGACCCCAAGGAGGGAGTGGCAAAACAGGCCGCCCGCCCCGCCTTATGCCCGCCAAAAAACGAGCGGGGCGAGCATGCCCGCAGGCACAAAGTAAAATTGGCATAAAAGTCATGCCCGTCCCGTCAAGATGGCGGGTTGGCGGGCGGCGGGCTTACCCGCCAATTTTATTTATATTTTTTTTAATATATTAATAGACTTTTTTACCTTTTAATTAAACTTTTCACTTATTTTTTAAATAATTTTTATAAAAGTGATTTTTTAATTACTTAAAAAACTATTTCATATATTTATAAATAAATGTATAAAATAAACCATCAAGTATTGCAATTACTAGAATTAACTAAAAAAAGAGTGAGTTTTGGATGAGGGACAGGTTTTGGCGGGGCGGATTTTGGCGAACGGCGGATCTATTATCCCAACCCGTCATTTTTTGGCGGGTGTGCGGGTTGGCCTAGCAGGTCATGGTCCGTTTTGCCACCCCTACCCCTTGGGATGAAAATCCCTGCTGCAATCTCGAAAATACCTTTCGGAGATGCATCTCCGAAAAAATTGAGATTTTAGTTAATTCGGAGATACATCTCCGAAAACACCAAAAAATTGGGATTTTGATTAATTCGGATATGCATATCCGAAAAAACCCCCTAAAAATGGTCTGAGTTTTTCGGATATGCATATCCGAAAAAATTCTAAATTATTTTAGGATATTAGATAATTAAGATATCATAAAATTGATATAAATTATAAATTATAGATAATAATAATGATTATATAATTACTAAAACTATAACTAATACACAATAATTATGATTATATAAAAAATAAATACATTAATAATTATTCAACAAAAATTTAAAATAAAAGAGATTAGCTAAGAATAAAATTATTTACTACTTTATTCATATTTTAATATAAATTTTGAATTACATAATTTTTTAAAATAATAAATAAAAATTACAAATATAAAAATTATTTTAATAATTAATTATGATAAAGAAAATCATTTTTCATTTAGTTTAAAAAATTACAAGAAGATTTTGTCTTAATTTTATTTAGTGAATAAATTATATATTTAATTTTATATAATTTAAATTTTACTTATGAAATATAATAAGAATATTTTTCATTTATATAAGCTAGTAAAATAATTTTTAATTTTAAAATTGTTTAGGAAATTTTATTTATAAAATGAATTTTTTTAACTATAAAATTATTTTTGAAATTAGTTTATGAAATGATTTTTTTATGTATCATAAAAAAATAGTAAATAAATATCTTTATTATTATTAATTTTATATATAAAAATAAAGTGTTAATTTAAATATTTATTAGGCTAATATTATTATTATATCTTGATTATAATGATATATATTTAATAATATATTTTAATTAATATAATTAATTATACTATTAATTGTATTGATTCACCTTGATTTTAATTTTTTAATAATTATTGAGTTTTTTCTAATACGCATATCCGAAACATGTCAAGATCAAAAATTAGAATATTTCGGATATGCATCTCCGAAGACACCCCTTCCAAAAAAAGGTGATTTCGAAAATGCATCTCCGAAAACACCTTTTTTTTTTCTAAAAAATAAGGTGTTTTCGAAAGTGCACTTCCGAAATCAACTTTTTTTCAGAAAAAAAAGTAATTTCGGAGATACATTTCTGAAATATAGGGGCATTTTTAAAATTTCGTCGTGGGTATCCGAGAAGGTTGGGGGGTCTATAAAGAAATTGTCTATAATTTTTGGATATTATATTGGACACTCAAGTTATAATCTAAGTTCAATTATTGTCAAAGATTCTGTTCATTAGCCCATAACTTCTTAAGTGAAACTCAGAGTAATAAAAAGCGACATAAAAAAATGGGGTGAGGTCAATGACATGTCAGACTTAGGCGAATTATCAGCATCCCGCTACTTGATAGGAGTGATTCATCAAGCGTGTTTAAACAATTTAGAGAATTTTTTTAGTCAAAATTGATTGACTAATTGTGTCTCCTAAATTAAAAAGATGAATCATCAGCTACACTCACTACTTGATCAAGGCTTGAATGCATATGGTTAAAAGAATAGGCAAAGGAATCAATCTCCCTCGGTGATAGACTAATATTGTAAATACCTAATTGAGTAGTTAGGACGACGAGGACAATTTACACATACTAGTATTTAAAAGGCCCTAGCTTCAACTATCGCAAACAAAGACACATATATTGTACTCACCGCAAATACAATTAATGTCTACTTTGGAGTTCTGTAAAATAGACCTGGGTCTCAAATTCAACCTCCTACTACTAGAGGTGACAATGATGATAAGGAGAACTCTGAAGAAGAGATCGTTGTTGAAATGAGATATCTCATTTTCAATGTCTAAAGTTTCTTTCTTCACAATCTCCTCCAAAACCCTAACAATTTCCAATTCGTAATTCCCCCAAATCCCCATGTCCAAATCCAACCTTGTGGTTAACTTACCAAATCCTTCTATCTCCAATCAACCTACCAAATCCTCTAAATGCAAACCAATGATCACAATTTCGTCGAACAATTCCTCGCGCTACTATGAACACAAGATTTTTTTTCTTTTTAAAAAACAAATAGAATTATATATAATATGATTAGGCACTAAAGACCTAAAGTACAACAGAAGAAGTTGAAAAGTAGACAATGACCAACTAACGTTTGGTTGTTGTATATAATTTTCTAATCAAACAAATTCAATTTTTGTATCGTTTTAAGCGCCATCTTTTTACTTTTGGCAACAGTTTTTAAATGTGGTATAGTATATTGGAAAAAAACAATAAAAAAACATACATAACCAAGTTACCCGATGAACAAAAGAAAAACTATCGAAAAACTTGTTACTAAGTTATTTGTTGAACAACATGTTAACTAGCGAAAAAACTCGTAACCAAGTTATTTGATGAAGATTATAATAACGAATTTTTATATGAATTCTCCGATGAACTTATAACCTCATTGGAATGCTTGATTGCAAGTTATTTGGTAAAGAAAAATTACATACCAGAATTCTTTAAATATCGTTCTTGGTATACTGGTGTAGGAGTACAAAATTTTCTAATTTAAAAAAAATAATAATAAATAAAATACATAATATAATTCATATATTTTGAAAAATATAGGGGTAGGAATAATTGTTGGGAAAAAAATTTAAATATCTAGGTTTAAAAAAAATCAGTTTTTCTAAAAATTTACCAAAGTGTTTAGGTTTGGCAGTACACCCTTGGGTATTCGCCAAATCAAATGGCGCATTGGTACAAAAGTTAGGTGAATGCGTCATACCATTTGGCGCAAATGTTAATGAAGAATAGGGAAGCCATTCCAAATGGCGCAAATGTGTTGTTGTTTACAAATAGGAGCCATTTCAAATGGCTCCTATGTGTTAGGGTTTTTTTTTATAAAAAAATACCCCATTTCGTTTCATTTCGCGCAAAGTTTTCGATTTCGGTCTTCGATTTTTCGTAAAATTGTCTGATATCCCGATTTTGTAAAATTGTCATTAACCCTAATTATGTTATTTAATATTTGTGTTGTCGATTCCGCCGCTTAATAAAGTAGAGTTCATTGATTAAAAATATGTTACAAAGTCGATACACGAAGTCGATACATTATCGTAAAAATATGTTATAAAGTTGATTAAACATGCGATGAGGTTGTTCCACGACTAGGACATTTCTTTTTATTGTGTCCTAGTTGACGACAAATGCTACATTTTCTTTCTATTTTGTCATGCACGTCCATTTCGGTTCAAATACGAGTACTGTTGGGGCGACCCTTTTTCTTTCGTCGCATCGTGTCATTATGCCAAACTACCTCCCCATCATATTCAGGCCAGTAATCCTCCGGGACAACACAATTCCAGGGCCATCTACACAGACGCAACAAGAACCACCAATGGGAATGGGAAGGGGTGGCCCTAGGGTTCGCGACGACAATACACGTCCTCGACGTGATACACGTGCACCTAGATGCGGAACAGAAGGGCGTTATGGTGATGACAGACACTAGGAGTTTTTTAAGTTTTCGTTTATCAGACGTTGTTTACGTTGTATCTTTCAGTTCAAATTAATAAAAATATGTACTTCCGACTTTATTTATTTCAATCGTTGTTTCAATAGCTGATTCTGGTAATCAAAATGGGTCCCCAATTATTATTTATAAAAAAAAATGGAAGCCCACATAGGCACCATTTGATATGGCTAACCTAATGTGGCTTCCACATTTGCGCCAAATGGTATGACACATTCACCTAACTTTTGTACCAATGCGCCATTTGGTTTGGCGCATACTCCAGAGTGTACTGCCAAACCTAGACACTTTGGTAAATTTTTTGAAAAACTGATTTTTTTTTTATTTTTTAAACCTAGATATTTAATTTTTTTTTTTTCAATTGTTGGGGTATAGGATAAACTTTTCAATTATGCATCAAGGTCAGGCATTGAATCTATAACCACATAATTAAGGAACTTAGTTAGCTGTTAACTATCTCAGTGTTGATTATAAATATCCCTTTAAAGTACTTGTGTTGCTCATATTGTATTCCACAAGAATCATTCGGAATTCATGGTAATTGGTGGAACATGGTGATAATTGTTTGTTACTTCTCTGTAAATTAATATATTATAATCTTTAACTATGCAACTCTAACTCATTCAATCAAAAACACCATGAAAGAACAGTACTAAAAACTTTCTTCTCCAGTTTGTTTAAGAAAGCAAAGGCATGAACAAGAAGGAAACACTTGAACACAATCAGATAGCAAACTTTCTCAAAATTTTCCCCAAAATATATATATATTTATATATCCCACTAAACAGACAAATGCTGCATATACTCAAAATAAGCAACAACTAGAATATTCAAACTTGCAAAGTAGTTACATACATTGCTGCAAGCAAATGAAAAAGAGAATGATGAGGACTGAATTATCAAGCTTAGGAGTAAACAGATAAAGGAACAATGTCGCTTCGACAAAGACAATAATAGGACAACACAAACCATAATGCAAATTTGCAAGCCTTCATTGTCAAAATAATCTGAGTCATAAGCTTCTATAACATTCACAAACGGATCAATTTCTCCGTGAATAACCTGCAGTTTTGCTTAATGCACAGTCGTGATCGGTTCTGGTGACAATGTAAGGTGAGGATTCTCTTCGACCACTATTATGTCACCATTCACATGAGATTCTTCTTCACTTAGCTTATCTGAAGGAACCACGTTCAGAGGTAGAGCAACATTTGTCTCGCTGGAAAAAGTATTGTTCTCTTCATCGGCTGCAACAATCTCGATTTTCTCTTCATTGGCTGCGACGATTTCGGTTTTCTCTTCATTGGCTGCAACGATCTCGGTTTTCTCTTCAGTTGTAGCTTTGGATAAGGCAGCGTCTTTCTTTGTTGTTGTCCTAGATGTAGGTGCGGCGGTTGAATTGGTCTTTTCAGAAGCCAGTCGAGTAGGAAGGGACTTACGTATCGGTTTCTTTTGATTGACAGGGGTAATTCCTTTAGTGGTGTTGCTCTGTAGCACTTTCTCCTGCAGACTTAAACGACCTTGTCGAGAACTGGTGCTTCCGTTTCCATCAGACTCTGAATTTGTGGAAGTCTTCTTACGGCCGAGCTTGGGAGACTTTGCTCTTGTGGTTGGTATCTACATTAGTATTGTGTCGAACAAAATAAAGAAGTTAACTGAAATGGAAATCATAATTGATAACATCAACTTTCGTAATATCTTGAACTTATCGTTCATAAAATAATTTAACCTTTTGTTTCATCTTGGCACAACACAAACTATGGTTAAACAACCTCGGTGGATATAATTTTTTTTTTAACAAAGCCAGAACTATATACAAAATCACTATATTGAGCTAACAGTAGTGCTTTCTAAATGATCGATTTCTTCAATTTTTATCTCAACTTCTCATGTGCATCAACAAATTAAGCATTAGACAAAAAAAAAGACCACATGTGTGCCTGTAGGAAGTAAATACATACATATAACGAGTGAAGATCCAATGGTTTGGTAATGACTTGCGGAGAGTGAAAGGTTAAGAGTACACAACAAGGTGTGCAAGCAAGTACGTGTTTGGATTCATTTTTGGGAGGCAAAAGTAATTCTGAAAGTTAAAATTGATTTTGGTATGTTTGGAGCAGTGTTATCACTTATCAAATATCCGTCATGGCGGCGCTATGGAGGATATACACGGCGGTTTTTGGGCTCACCGCAATGGTAAATATCGGCGGGACTTTGGCTCTCCACCATCGACAACACTGGTTTGGAGGCTTTTGATTAGAACTGATTCTAACTTAAAGCTATGAATTATAGCTTTTGGCTCCAAACATGACTTTTACAATCAAATTCATTGTTCAACTCACCTTCCCGTGAACATATCCAAACATAAAACATTCTACCTTTTACAATCAATTGTGCAAGTATACACATGTGGTCACACGCGCTTGCACACACGCATACAGAAAGAGAGAAAGACATTTACCTTCTTCAGCTCTACCTTAGGAGGAGCAGGCTCCTGATAGAAAGTAGGCATTGGAGTTGCTTTAAAAGTTAGACTCTTCCTAAGCTTTCTTATCTCGGCTTCTTGGCTCTCCTATAAAAGGAGGGAAAAAACGACACGCTTAAAAGGAAAACTCGGCAATTTATAATTCAACTATGATATCAAAGATTCTCACCTTGGATTTTGCCTGCAAAGTACTCTTCTCCTCCTCCTTTGCCTGAATCTTTTCCTCAACCTTATTGAGGAACTGCTCACAAAAAGATCAATTTATTTTTATATAACTAGAAGCTTATTCAAATTAAACCTGGACAATGACACGAAACATGGAAACATGTATATACTGCAGTTTACCTCTCTCCTTTTCTCAGCTCGTTCACCACACCTGAAACTAAATCCATAATTTGGAAGTGTCCCCACCCTGCGAGGTTTGGCATCTTCTGCATTGGTACTTTCAAGAGAATTAAGGACTACAAAGTCCAAAATACACATCACCGTACTCAATAATACATTTATGTGAAAAAGATAACTGCATAATTTAACATTTGCACTAGAAGGAATTAAAAAACCCTGAGAAAGGATACAGAGAAGGTTCTGCTTCTCCTTGAACTTTATCAAGAGTTCCCTTTTTCAATGATTTTGGATTTTTCTTCTCCCTGTAACAAATAAACCAGTTCATGAGTTTGATAACTACAATCATCCCTTAAAAGTATATATCTTACTGTGAAACATTGTCAAATAAATGCAAGTACATACGCTGCAACTTGAGAAGATGCTGCATCAGACTTTGAAGGGTGCTGCGAATAACAAAGTGAAAACACTTTTAGAAAAAGCCAAACTATAATTTTATTACCCAAAACCGAAAGAAAAATGAAACGTTGAAGAAACATAATAAAAACAATTATCTCAAACTCTGAGTTACTAAGTAAACATTTGTAAAGGCAAGCAAAGGTAACAACAGGGTTTACCTTGGACAGCTGAGACTGCCGGTCATTGAATGACCTGCTTTTACTAGGCTGTTTTAGGCGGGAGTCTATAGCAGATGTTCCATTTGAAACAGCAGATGATGCTGGTTTGTCTTTTCCAATTTTGCTGTTTTTCACCAAACTAGCACGAACACCACTGGAACTAGCAACCTTTGCATTCTTAATCTTGACAGGAACCTTCTGTGCTTTTGATTGTTCAGTTTGATCTGTTATCTTCACTTCCTTTTCCTAGAATTGAGCAAGTATATATTAGATCCAAATAATATAAAACTAATGAAAAGAAACCAACTTAAGAAAAGCCAAACCTCTCCATCTTTAGAAACAGTCAGATTATTGCCATCCACAGAGTCATTTGTTCCTTCAGTCTCCTTCAAAGCCGAGTTTCCAGTTGCAGCACTTTCTGACTGGTCGAAATTTTCAAAATTTCCATTCAAAACTACAGTTTCTGTAGTTTCAGGAACATGGGAGTCTAAACCATTAGAAACAACACCGTCCTCTCCAGAATTAGAAGGTTCATCATCACCACCGTTTTGGTGGACCACATCGAGTCCATCAGCAGGCAAAGGGTTAACTGAATCCATCAATCACACTAATCTAGTTACATAGACACAAAGAATTAAAGTTAGAGATTATTAAACACAAGAAAACCACTAGAGACAAAGTGAACAAGTTTAATCATTTCTATGGTGTTCAAAAGAAATATCAGTTGCTTATGTTTGAACTATGAAGCACAGACACTCCAAACACGACACCTACACTGACACAAGGACATCAGTAATAATTTGAAAAGTAAATAAACTAAACGTAATCACAAACACTGACACAGATACGCCTTTTTCACAGGTGTCAAGTGCTACATACATAGTGTTTGAAAAGTATTTAGACAAATTCTCAAAAAGTTTATTCGTTTCCAAAAGATTACAACCTTTCACAAAAAACCTGTCAAACATTCATCAAGAAGCCTCAATGTAAAGACGACTTACCCTCTTTCGACGAAGAACTATAGGATTAATACTACAAAGCAACAGACCTGTAAAATCATGTGATAAGTTATATACCAGTCAAATGGCAATAAGCTTGTAAGCAACACTACACACAATCATCATAATTCAGAATTTTTCAAACTATTAAACAATTCTAAACAATAAACAATCATAATGATTAAGATGTAGACCAAACTTGTTTAATAATCTAACACTACTAATCTTCTCTTAGACTTAGTTGCTTAGTGCATCAAGAAAAATTGGGGAATTTCACCAATGAGAACACACAAAACAACACAAACATGATTATCATTCAGAAAAACTGAATCTTTTCTTCAGCATTTCATCATCAAAACCAACCAAGTAGAAAAAAACACTTAAACAGAAACTATTACTATTAACGAATACGATTACAACTACAACTAGGTATATAAAAAAAAAAAAAAACAAAACCAACATCCTCAGATTCCAAAACCCATTACTTTCCAAGTCCCAAACTTCGATCCAATAAAAACCCAACTTCAACTTTTGTAACAGAACAATCCCAGAAAATAAAAATGAGATTTTTGGCGAAAAAATGTAAGTCAACAGTGAGTGAAATTGTGCTTACCGAATAGTCAAAATGGCATGAAAAAGTGGAAATTGAACATGGTTGAAAGATGGGAGAAGAATGAGATCTGTGGCAACGATGGAAGAAAGAGAGAGAGTGGAAATGGGGTTGTGGGAGAAGAGGGAAATCACGATCTGAGACGCTCCAGCAGCAAGATCCGTATGGTGGAAGTGGAAACGGTAGAACTTGCTTAAAACATTTATCTTATTTTATTTTTTGTAATATATAATGTTGATTTGTACTATGAAATATAAATATAGTATTTTGTTACATTAAATTTGTAAAATATGTACCTTAACTTTTTCTTTTATATTTATAGTTATAATTAATCATAACTATTAATATCATAATAGGGAAAAAATCTTTATAGTTTTTAAAATAAATTAAATATTGATATTTTTGTGAAAAAAATTATTACGTAAAAAATTATATTTATTCGATTTTCCTCTAATCAAGTGGAGTGACAGACACATTGTGTAGAACGCTAGTTTAGAATTTTGACTCGCCTCAAAAAAAATAGAACAAATAAATCTGCGGGCATTGCATTTTTCAATAAAAAACTTATAAAAATTTGTGTTAATGTTCGCATGAAAAAAGTCAGAGCGGTGGAGGTGGACATACTACCTAAAACTTAAACAGACATGTCTAACAAGTCAGACTCAATTTATCACCTGTAACCCTGGATATGCAGTAATAGCAGTGTGAAATTCTTTTAAGAAATTTTTTTATTACTTTAATTCTTTCTAATTTGAGAGATTAGTCTTTATAGTTTTTACATCTAATTTTTTTGAAAAAAGCTATATTTTTTGTGAATAAAGAATATATAGGAATTTCCAAAAGTGAGGCTTAATAATAATAATAATTGAGGCAATAGAGAAATGGTGTAATAAATATAATTAAATAGATAAAAGAGAAAGAGGAGTTGAATGGAAGGAGCGGTTTTTTGAAATGAAAATGGTTTGATTGAGTTTGTAAGAGGAGAAATACTTGCATGGATACGAACCTAAATCCATATTTTTAGGCACAACCAATGAAAAGAGAGATAATATAAATTTATTTAAATTTTAATTTCGTTTTTAATTGGCATCATGGGGGTGGTTGAGATAAAAGAGGAGAGAGACAATTTTATTTTTTAATTTTTAATTAATTAAAAAATGTGATTGGTTGTGTGTAAGTACAAGTGTTATGGTTGTGTCCATCTAAGTATTTTCCTTGTAAGAGAAGTGGCTAAATGTACGGATACGGTTGCGTTAACATTAATGAATACATGGACATAGCATATGATACTGTCTTTTCTTTTATACGGTTTTCACGAAAATGTTATCTTTTAGAGAGAGTTTCCACCAAAATAAATACTAGTACCGCGCAAACACGTTTGATTATTTAACTACCGCTCTTTGAGGTTGGACATGTTTTCTAACATTTAAATTATGCCATTTCAATGTGGTCCTGTTTGTTTGTTATTATTGAATGAGTGAAGATCAAATGGTAGTCCAAAAATAAGTGAAGATCAAATGGCAAATATTAGTAGTATAGTGTTCCGGTAGGGCGGCATAGTATCTATAAATACTCTAATGTTTATGCCATTAATAAATGTTAAGTATGAAGTTTATAGAGTTAAAACAGTGTATTGGATTTGGTTGAAAATATATATATATATATATATATATATATATATATATATATATATATATATATATATATATATATATATATATATATATATATGTTGAAGAAGTCTCACATCGTTTATTTTTGTGAAGGAAAAGAGAGTCTAAGACCACCTCCATCGGAGGTTTTTCAACCAGGTTCGCCAGCGTGGCATCTTGCTTTTGCTTTTTAAATTGTTCCAAACTGGCAAACGGAACAAAGAGATCAACGGTTCTTACTATTATTTTTATATTAAAAAATTCAAACTAGCCAATATTTTTATATTATAAAAATTTTAATATGGATAAAATATTAATTTATAAAGTAAAGTTGTAGAATCCAATATGAGTTATTCAAAATTGCACCATTGGAGTAAAAAATTAATTGAGTTGTTTCAAGCTGACGTGGCTTAATAGGTCCAACAAAGAACCAAAAAATGGGTTCACGGTTGGAGATGCTCTAAGACTATATATAGGATTAAAGTTTTTCTTTTCAAGATGCATCAGTCAAAAACACTTTAAACTTGTATTTGACTTTCTTTGTTCTTTTATGCTCATGTATGATAGTGTTGTGAGATGTAGTTAAATATTTGTTTTTGAGGGTGTGTGTATTGGGGCTCTGAGTTAGTTGAGAGTATACTATGTGTTGTAATAATTTTCACATGATGTTATTATCTGGTTGTCATTCGACAACGGTTGTGATTTTTTTCTCCGAATTTTGAAATTTCCACATTAATCTCTTGTATTATTATTTTGTTCCTCTTTTTTCTCTATGTTTTGTTATTTTCTCAACACAATATATATCTGAAATAAATATAATCTATATCTTTTATACGAGGTTTCTTAGGATTAGGATTTGGAGATTCTATAAATATCTTCTCATGACATTTATCTCTTGGGGCAAATGCTAAGCATTCCAAGAGTCTTGATATTTGATGGTTTATAAAGGGAGACACTTTGATTAAGGAAGACATCAAAAAACTTATATATGAGAATGTCACATTCATCTAATAGATTATGTTTTCCGCCACTTTGGGTGAACCAAAAAATCTATTATGAATTAACTTCTTTAACATAACAACCTAATTTAGAGAATTAAGATAGTTCAAAGACTTGAATGCAATTTTTTTAATTTAAGAATTTATTTAAAATTTCCCAAATTGTTCAAGAACCTACATACTAATTAAATCTCAAAATAACTAAATTTTAAAAGAAAACCAGTAGATGTGCATAATATAAATGAAAAGTTAAACAAATAATTAAGTACTCGGTAGTTGATTAGAAACAAAAAGAAGTTAAGTAGTAATAAAGTTGTGTGGTCGGGCCCATTTTCTTATTCAATTAAGATAAATCTACATCAACACGACATTTAGGTCCCGATCAATTAATATAATTTTCTTTTTAAGCTTTTAACTCATGATTTTCTCTATCGTTATCAAAAAGATTATAAATAATATTATAAATAATAATTGAAATATAATTTAATTATATTTGAAATTTCAAAACAATAAGGAATATCTTTTTCCCATCAGATAGTACCGTGCAAAGGTCCCAAACCCAAATTTATTAATAAAATAGGGCCAATTGGTTTGAAAATGATTTAAATTTACCATAATTATTTGCTTTGCTACGAGAAATGTAACTTAGAGTGGGTATCTACCTCGAGCAATTTACAGGTGGTTCAAAATCTGCTCATAGGAAATTTGACCTTGTGGTTGGCTTCCCTTAGGACCATGAGGATGGTTGGATGTTGAGGACGTTCCTTGATAGGTTCATCTCTCCAATCTATGTAGAAAGAGTTAAGATTGTTCCTTCTATCTAATCTTTCCTTTAGAACGATGATGTTGGACGAGAATCTGATATTATTGCCGATCGGTCTCCTTGTAACCATAGTTTGGGGGTGCCTTTCCTTTGAGTGTATGGTCGGTGAGTCTTATTCTCTTTTGTTGGTCCAACCTTGGGGATTTGATTGTTAATTTATCTAGTCTGAGTGATGCCGCTTCGGGGATGTTGTTCACGAGCATCCTCGTCTAAACCCCGACCTTTCTCGTGAAGACTAAAATAAGCGATAAGAGAAACCCCAAACTTGATATAGGGAAGGTCCGCCCACTGGCCAGAGATCCATTGGTACCCATAGGAGGTACCTCGGTACTTAATTTGTGCCTAGTGTCAACTATGAAATCATCGTATCTTCTACGACATTAACTATGAACACGTCGTACCTCCGAACCGCAATGGCAGGTATCTTGTGAGCAGTAGGATGTACTGACGATGTTTCATTTGTGAATGAATCGTGAACCATCAGCATGATCTTCATAGAAGTTGCCTTCCGTCGATGGTGTAGATCTAGATCTGGATCTAGTATCCTTTCTTCTGTCACTTTACGGAGTTCTCGAGGGAATAAGAGATCTAAAATCAGATGTGTTGGGAAAAATAACAAACATAGAGAAAAAAGAGGAACAAAATAACAACACAAGAGATTAACGTGGAAACTCCAAAATCGGAGAAAAAAACCACGGCCATTGTCAAATGACAACCAGAGAATAACACTATGTGAAAATTGTTACAACACATAGACTACCCTAAAAAATCCCAAGGCCCCAATACACCCGCACTCTCCAAAGCAAATATTTAACTACCCCTCACAACATTTTAAAACAAGAGTATAAGAGAAAATAAAGAAAATCAAATACAAGCTTAAAGTGCTTTTGATTGGTGCATCTTGTAAAGAAAAACTTGAATCCTATATATAGCCTTGGACTTCCTTTTCCTTCACAAAATAAGCAATGTGGGACTTCTTCAACATATATATTTTTGACCAACCACAACAATCTCCATCTTTAATGAAAATAATAGATTAACTTCCATTGTCTTCACCGACAATCATACTCCACCATAAAGAGTATAGTGACTTGAAGCTACACCACTCCAAGAGTTTTCACATTGTCTTCACCGACAATCAGTTTTAAAAACTATCACACTCCACCTAAAGAAGAGTATACTTCACTTGAAGCTACACCACTTCAAGAAATTTCACATGCCGAAAACCAGGTTGAAACTTTATGGTGCAACTTCCGTGTTGGTAGGAATCTCTGCAACCATCGACATAATCTCACAACACACTTTGCATCAATACTCATGTGTTAATCCGCTAGCAATAACTCGTCCTTTTCCATGGCAATGGAAATGTCATAAGGACACACTTCTTAATTTTCAAATAAGATTATCCTCTCTCACAGCAAGAGAGACATTTCTAGCAATTGACTTATTGTCCTTCTTTGACGCTGCCCCATCAGGACACTTATACTTTATATGTTCAATCTTCCATATTTCCAACATTTCACACTCGTTTCATTGTTTTTCTTCACATAAGGCCTTCCTCTAGCAACCAACACAGAGTTTGATGAAGTATTATCCTCGCCCTTCAATCTTCTTTCTTTAGAAATAATTTTACTAGCAACTTCTTTATAACTCAGAGTTTCCTTCCCATATATCAAAACAGTTTTAATATGCTCATAGGAAGATGGAAGAGACCATATGAGTCTCAAAGCTTTATCTTCATCATCAATCTTGACTCCAATAGTTTCTAATTCAGAAACAATACCATTTAGAATCCTTAGATGATCAGATACTTTCGTATGTTCATCCCTACATAAATTATGAAATTGCTCCTTCATCAACAATCAATTTGATATACATTTTCCTTGATATAACCCTTCAATTTTCTACCAAAGCTCTTTGGCTGGCGAAGTACCAATAACATTCACAAGAATATTCTTAGCCAAAGACATGTGGATTGTACTCGAAGCTCTCAAATCTAATTCGTCCCACTTTTCCTTATCCATGTTGGAAATGTTTCCTTTGAACGCCTTGTGTAATCCTAATTGTATCAAAACATCATTGACTTGAATTTTCCACAAGGCAAAATTGATTCTTCCATCAAATTTCTTTAAATCAATCTTCACTGCACTTGAAAAATTTGACATTGCAGCCAAAACCTTTCATACAGCAAACTTAATTTTTTCCAACCAACACATAATACAAAATTTATTTTCTGATGTGGAAGATCAAACAAAACCGCAACCAAAGAGCATACTAAAATTTATACCCCACCAAACCAAGACTCTTGATACCACTTGTCGGGAAAATAAAAAACATAGAGAAAAAAGAGGGACAAAATAACAACACAAGATATTAACGTGGAAACTCCAAAATCGGAGAAAAACCACGACCGTTGTCAAATGACAACCAGAGAATAACACAATGTGAAAATTATTACAACACATAGACTACCCTCAAAAACCCCAAGGCCCCTATACACCCGCACTCTCCAAAGCAAATATTTAACTACCCCTCACAACACTCTAAAACAAGAGTATAAGAGAAAATAAAGAAAATCAAATACAAGCTTAAAGTGCTTTTGATTGGTGCATCTTGTAACGAAAAACTTGAATCCTATATAAAGCTTTGGACTTCCTTTTCCTTCACAAAATAAGCGATGTGGGACTTCTTCAACATATATATTTTTCAACCAAACCCAACAAAATGAATCGTGGATTAAACAATGGTTGATTGGATCAATTGCAAGAAACCTCTGATTTACTTCTAAGCGCTCTTGACTCAATGAACTAAGGAAGTTACAAACTGGTAAATCGAAGATAGAATATGAAATCGTGGAAATCATAAAAATGGGAAGTCCTTTCCCGTAGACTTCGCTACTGTTCTGTTCACTAACCAAAAATGGATACATTTGAAGAACTGGTGATCTTGAAACAATGGTGTTGATCTCTGTCATGGCGGCGTGAGGTGGATATGTATGTTTAACACTCTAACGCCCAAGGCAGTTCAAGATTCAAGATGTGTTTAGTGAAAAATGAAGATCGGAAAATGTATCTTCCTCTTTGCGTATGAACTGCTTTTATACCTTAATTCAAATTAAGTGAATTTAAAAAGAATTAAACCTTAGTCATTTGATCATGTACCCGGTCCAAATCAAATTACAAATCAGTTAAGACAATAACTTGTATAGCAAGGTTTCTATAAGTGGTTAGTTTATATTAGGTGGTTAATTGGTTAAGAGTTGGTTATAAATTTCTATACTATACTCGCATACTTGGGCTATGGTGTATACACCTTACCTTACTTGTGCTATAAATACTCCATGTAATGCATCCTTCACAAAATTAATAAAGTCAAGGAACTTTGTCCATATTAAATATATTTGAATCTCATTAAAAAAATAAGTGAAATTTGAGTATAATTCTCAAATTGAAGTTCTTAATCCGGTTATCTCATCTCGGATGAATGTATGTAATTTTTAAAAAATATAAAAGCTTCTATTACTACACTTCTTGGTGTCAAAATTCAAATGCATATGTTTCCAAAATTGATGACACTAATTAAACTTTTGTACACTTGAATTTCCTCAACAACACCAAAGAAAAAACAAAAATAAACACTAGTTATAATAAAAAAAAATGTCACATATACTTTTTATCTTGGTCCTGAAAGTCTAACAGCAGAGAGATATGCATCACTATTCCCCTCTAATGGTTCTGAAGAAGTTCCAACCTCACTTGTAGGTCTAAGCAAATTCAAATAAAACTTAGAACCTAAAGGAGAACCTTTTGGCACCTTAGGAACATCACATAACCCCTCAAGCATTTGCACAACTTTATTCATAGAAGGCCTCAAACTCATATCTTCTTGTATACACAAAAATGCAACATTCAAAGCAATCTCAACTCTCACATCATTTTCAACCATTTTCACTTCAGGATCAATCAAATCCTCCACCTTCCCTTGTTCCATCATCTTATAAGCATAAGAAGGAAAATGCGCTTTCTCCGAATTTTCACTAGCATCATAGTTTTTCCTTCCACCTATAATTTCTAACAGCACCATTCCATAGCTATAAACATCACTTTTCTCTGATATAGCATAGTTTGTGATCCACTCTGGTGCTAAGTACCCTCTTGTCCCTCTCATTGTTGTGAAAACATGGCTTTGTTCGCGGTTCATGAGCTTCGCGAGACCGAAATCGGATACTTTGGCTTCGAAATTATTGTCTAAGAGCACATTTTCTGGTTTGATATCACAATGAACAATCTTTGAATCACAATCTTCATGTAGATAAGCTAGTCCTTTAGCTGTTCCTAGTGCAATGTTGTACCTTGTGTTCCAATCCAAATATTGTTCTCTTTTTTTGAATATCCATTTATCTAATGAACCATTTTCCATATACTCATAAACAAGAAGTTTATGTGATGCTTCTGCACAAAACCCTTTAAGCCTTACCAAATGATGATGATGAATGCTTCCAATAATGCTAACTTCAACTCTAAATTCTTTCTTCCCTTGACCTATTCCTTCTAACTTTTTCACAGCTATTTGAGTTCCATCTGAAAGACTTCCCTTATATACCGAGCCGAAACCACCTTGACCTAACTTCACCGCGAAGCTATTCGTCGCAGTTTCTAGATCGTTGTAGCTGAAACGGATCGGCATACTAGTTAAACTCTCCAAGAAATCGTCATCGCCGTCCGAATTCTCGATCGGAGAATCGGATGAATTTTCCTTTTTCTTTAAGAATTTTAGTCCCACATAAATCATACCAGAAATGACAAACAATGTTAATATCACAATGATCACAACAACTATTGCTTGCGTATTCTTGTTTCCGCTCCCTGCAATGTCCGTGTCTGTGTCCGTGCTTCTGTCTCTCGAAACTTTAATGTAAGAGACAAAATCAGTATCATTATCAGATTTCACAAAGCTTCCAATCCTATCCAACATATAACAGTTACCTGAACTCCCATGAAAGAACATAGCAAGACATGAACAATTTTCACAACAAGAATTCTTGCAACCAATCAAATCGGTTTTCGAAGAAGGTTGAAGAAATTCAAGTGCAAAGTAACCAAGTCCATCATCACCTTTCACTAACTCAATAGAATTTTCCGAGTTACAAGGCGAAACAAAACCCGGTTGACAACTAGGTCTAGAGCTAAGAACAGAAGGACAGCTACATTTTCTGTCACCAAAACATACATTGTAAGAACCACAAGGCTGTGGTGTACTACAAGGATCTTCTGGTATTTTTCTTGTTGATGAAGCAATTGAGCCTTTAACTTGAAGATTGGTGAAAGTAATAATTCCATCACTTCCCAAAACTGCAATCCATGTTGCATTTGAATCATCATCCTTAGAAATGATAAATTGCCACAACAAAGATCTCTCATTATCATAGAATTTCCATGAATTTGCATCAAGAGTTGCAAAAGCTACATCATCGCCGTTTTCATTGACGACTCTTCGGATATCTTTCTGCATAGACCAATAGCTTTGTGGAGATTGTAAACCACTGGAAAGAACAACATTACCAGAATGAGCTTCAATCTCAAGCACATAACTCAAATTGTTAGAAGAATCTTGCTCACTGATAAGTATCATTCCTTTGGTGAAGTTTTGCATTGGCAACAAAGTATCTGTTGGATGATCAAAGCTTTGCCAAATCACATTCCTGTCATCATTTCCAAGCAAAACCAAGTTTCCATTATCTTGTAACTCCATTGATGAAACCTTCATGTCACTTGTGTTTGTTGACCAAATCAAAAACTTTCCTTTTTGTAAAAAAACATTACCCTTTTCATCAAACACAAATTTATCAGAACTTGAAACAGGAGATTCTCTATTTGCAGTCCAAATGATTTTGGTGCTATCCATGTGGACTATTGCAAGATGGAACAATGTGTTGTTGTATGAAGATGTGACAAAGCCAAAACCATATTGTTTTGTGTTTGAGACAAGAAACTTTCCATTCTTATCAATCCAATTCATCTGTGACCCTTCAAATCCAGGTGAGATCTTTCCAATCCATTGAATACCAGCCATAACCAAAACTAGTTTAGACCAAAGTAGGATACATAAACACAACCAAGTCCAATGTTTTTTCATGGTTTAAAAAACAACTTTTTAAGGTGAATGTTTCTACCTTGACAAGGATGAAAAGAAACTTTGTTGACTCTTGAATTGACCAACTAAGGCTTACCTTAACATGATGATGAGTGAGTCTTGTTGGTTTGACACATGATGAAATGAATGAAGAAAGAACATGGAAGATTTTGGTAAGAGGGTTTGAGGAAGTGTGAGGAAAGACATGGTTGAATATTTGGTATGGATCTTTAGCAACAGTTTGAAAGCAAAGTGTTGCAATGAAAAGAAGGGTAATAGAGAACTATATGATGTGATTGAATACAGGTTAGAAAGGCTGGCACTTGGCAAATTGTTTGTGTATGAGGTGAGGTGAGGTGAGGTGAGGTGAGGTTCAATGGATTATTATCATAAAAATTTATTGATATTTTTAAAAAAAAAAATTGTTTTCATGAGTGTGTTTATTTTTAATTAAAATTAAATTGCCATGAATTGAGACAGTTTTGACTAAGATTATGATACGCCAGCAAAACATAAATGCAACCGAAAATAGGTGGTTGAAGATATTGATTAGTACTGACGTGTACTTTTCTTCTAGTTTAATATAGTCCCTCCATTTTTAAACTTATTGGTGAGTTTTTTATTTTTTATTTTTAGTGTTTTAAAAATCTAAAATCTAATTGATATTTTATTTCAGCTATATATCTCATTCTCAAGATATTGAGAGTGAGTGGCACTGGGCACTGGCAGACCTATACATAGACTATGCACACCCTATTTTTTTTATTTTTGTTCTGCGTTAATTATGATGAAGTTCTATCTAAAAAAATATAAGATATTGATGAATTAGAGCGCTCACTATCGTCTAATATAATCAAACGACTATACGCATGAGGTGCTAGATCATATGTGGACGATTCTAACCGTCACACTATAAAAGCATGCATATGTTAGTTTAGATATTCTCAGATTTACAGATTCAAATTATTTTATCACTTATTCAATGACTTTGACGTTGAAGTATAATCTTGTAGGTCTACCCCTAAGTCGTCGCACCATAAACTCATTTTACCTCATATGAAGTTAAGAATGGTTTGTATTTTTTGAAGGTGAAGATCAAGAACAAATTAAGAAGGATTTTTTCAGAATCTAGGGCTTTCTTGAATGCATAAAAAAATTAAAGGTGTTGTAATATGCCTTAAAACTTCAAGTGAGAATAAAATAAACATATTTTGGTACTGAAATATTTTTCGGTCTTGGACCTGTTAAAATTTTGGTGGTTATAAATATCAGTTTCTCTCATTTGTTGATAAACAAGTTGCAGAAGTTATATAAGGTAGAAATCCTTGTGATAAACAAAGAGTAAAATTGCTTAACATTATATCCTAGGGATTTGGCAATCTTTTGGATTATCAAAGGGGTTGGTAATTACTTTAACCACCTTGGATTTGTGTGATTATTATAGTGAGAGTTGGAGATATTGGAAAAGACTTGGGTACACGATAAGGTTTGCTCTTGGGGAACTCCAAAGACTATATTTTGCAACTCATATTGTAATCTATTGTAACAACTTTTGAGAATCTTTTCGGAGACAATGACGTCGAATTATGGAAGGTAAAGATGCAAGCAATACTAATTCAACAAAGGTGTGTAGAAGCATTCAAGGGTGAGACATTGATGTTTGCAAGCCTTACACGAGTTGAGAAGATCGAGATGGTGGATAAGGCCATAAGTGTCATTATCTTGTGTCTGAAGATTAAGTATTAAGAGAAGTCGCGAGGGAGAAAATTGTGGTTGAGATGCGAGTCAAGCTTGATTCATTATACATGACAAAGTCATTGACTCACAAATTGTGTTTGATACAACAACTTTATTTTTTTTGTATGGTGGAGAATAAATCTGTTGTGGAGCAACTAACAAAATTTCACAAGATTATTGAAGATTTACAAAATATAGATGTGAAAATTGAAGCTGATGACAAAGCTATACTCTGGTTAAGCTCATTACCTAGATCCTTTGAGCATTTTAAGGATGTCTTTCTTTAAGGTAAGGAAATAACTATCACTTTGGAGGAAGTCCACACAAGCGTACGATCAAAAGAGTTATCAAAGTTGAATGGTTTAAAGGTCGGCGATAGTGATGAAGGCTTAGTGTCTCAAAAAGAAGGAGTAAGAGTAGAGGAAACTAGAAAGGGAAGAGATCCAGATCAAAGTTTAAGTCTAATGTTTCTAATAAGTCAAAGTTTACATGTTTCACTTATAACAAAACAAGTCATTTCAAGAAGGATTGTCCTAAAAGAGGGGGAAATGGGGATTTTTTTCATATTGTGATATCCTTAGACAAATATGATCATGAAAGTGTTGGGCCACTAGCGGTAAAAAGTTTGGAAAAGAGAAGAGTTAGGTTACGGACTCATGTTGCTCTTAACACATGTGTCCAATGAAAGAATATTTTAAAACTTTGGAGCTAAAAGAAGATGGAGTCGTTCAAAACAGAAACAACAACGCTTGCAAAGTTCATGGTATTGGTACAGTTTGATTAAAAATGTTTGATGACTGTGAGTTTCTTCAATGCAATATGAAGTATGTTCCTGAATTTAAGCGAAATTTGTTGTTTATAAGCATGTTTAATAATCTAGACTAATGCACTACAATTAAACGCGAGGTGTTGATAATTCTGCATGGTGCCTTAATAATGGCGAAATGGTCTAAAGTACATGGGATGTATATTTTGGATGGTTCCACTATTATTCGTCATGCATCAATAGCTAGTCAAGACTTTCTTGATAAATATATGGTGTGACATTTGAGATTAGGGAATGTCAGTAAAAGAAGTTTAGTTTAACTCGCTAAACAAGATTTGATAGGGTGTGAGAAATTAAATAAACTAGAATTTTATGATAATTGCATTCTAGGAAAAAAAATACATGGTGAAGTTTGAGAGTAATGTGCAGAACTCTAGTAGACCTTTTGAGTATGTTCACTGAGATCAATAGGATTCGACAAAGGTAACAACTCATGGGGGTGGATTTTATTTCTTCTCTATTATTGATTATTTTTCTATAAGATTATAAGTCGACATTCTAAATAGTAAAGTTGAGACCTTTGAAATTTTAACAAATGATATATTATTATAATGAACTAATTGAAAACTAAACTGAATGTTCTAAGAACTAACAGTATCATGGAGTTTGTTTTAGAGTTGTTTAATTATAATTTGTAGGAAAGATGATATCAAGAGGCATAGAAATGTTGTCGACACACCTCAATAAAATGGTTTAGCTGAACGCATGAATATAACCATTTTGGAGATAATGAAATGCATGTTGTTGGGAGTTGGGTTACCAAAAAGTTTATGGAGTAAAGTTGTTTCTACAACAACTTACTTGGTTAACAGATGTCCATCTACATGAATAAGCTTCAAGACACCTTTAGAGTTTGGAGTGAGAAACTTGTAGACTACTCAAATTTGAAGATTTTTGAAGCTTTGGTGTTTACCACTTATATTAAATAGGGTTAAATATATTAAGCCCCCTGCCATTATAGCGAGTTTTGGTTTACGCCCCCTGAAGTTTTTTATTTATTAAATTCCCCTTATAAAACCCAAAACCTGGATTTACCAAACCATTTTACCACATTTGCTGACTGGGCTTTGACTTAAAGCCTTGCTGGATGATGTGGCAAAAGTGACAAAGCCCATTCAAATTCCATTACAAATAATTTGGATTACAGAAGAATTACAGACAAACTCATGTCACGTACTACAAAAAGAAAATCAATTACAAGGAAGTTATATCAAAGTCCATCCACAAGCCGCTACTAAAAAAATTATGCAGCGATAACGCCAAAATCAGTCCTTCACAAATACAGTCCCGCGCTTGTTCCATAAAACCAGAAAAATATCACAATAGAAAAAACAAGATAATTTCATAACATAAAAGGGAGGGAGGAAAGTTGAGAAAAAAAATGGTGTAACAGAAAAGAATCAGAAAGAAAATTGATAATAGAGATTCAGACGTAACAGAATTTCGGAGAGGATAACAACCTGTAATAGAATCCTTTGAATCTCTTTCCCTTGAAGCTCTCTCCACTTCTCTGACCACGAAACCTGCATCGTTCATCGATACAATTCATCATCATCAATACTTCAATTCACAAAAAAATCTTCATCTCATTTCTTCATCTCACATTTTGAATCTTCCACGAAATCACCAATCTCCACTTCTTAGCATCTTGCTCTCAACAATCTTTAACAATTCGCCATAATGAGAATCATCGCGCATCATCAACAAATCTGAATATATAACAACAAATATTCACCTCAACCTTCAACAATCGATTTCAATCAACACGTTATAATCATCAATCTACACGAAACCTGCTTCTATTCAACAACAACAGCATCACAAATCTCACAACATCGCAACACAAAAAAAGAAGATTAAGAAACAAAATCGAAGAAGAAGGTTTGAAAGATGTAATACCTAATTTCTCGTTGTCGTAGTCGCGAACGTAGATGCACTGGATTGGTCTCTAAAATGCAATTGGACGAATCTATGGTGAATACGGAGAGAGAGAGAGAGAGATCGAGAGAGAAAGAGAGAGTTTGAGATGGAGGTCGGAGATGAGGCTGAGACAGAATAGTGTGAGGGAGCGGACATAGAGGTTTTCAGTTGGAGATGTTTGGTTCCACGGTCGCGCCGCCGAGTTCATGTGAAGAGAGGGAAGGAAATATCAGAACTTGATACGTCACATTATAACCTAATCCCTCTTTTAACTATTTCATGAATGGTCACTTTTGCCACATCATCCAGCAAGTCAAAGCCCAGTCAGCAAATGTGGGAAAAAAGTTTGGTAAATCCAGGTTTTGGGTTTTATAAGGGGCATTTAATAAATAAAAACTTCAGGGGGCGTAAACCAAAACACGCTATAGTGGCAGAGGGTTTTACCCTATTAAATAAGACAAACTTGATGTTAGGGTTGTGAAGTGTGTTTTATTGGTTATCCTGAAGGGATGAATGGTTATAAACTATGGAAGATAGATCCTGGAAGATTAAATTTTATCATAAGCATGGATGTTACTTTTGATGAAACCCATCTAGAGATGAAGTGTAAATACCCGGAGGTTAAAGAATTCGAAACTATGGTGGAAATACTGAGTTTGAGGTGGAGGTTACTACTATTGAGACTAGAGATGAAGAGGTAGTTAAGACTCACGTTTCTAGTACCATTGAAGGGCAACATATAATGTCTCCTAATTATTAGTTGGTACATTATATAATTAGGAGGGAGATTGTACCACTCAAAGGCATGGTTAAGTTGATCATTTTTGTCATGCTTTGAATATGTCTGAAGGGTTGCAAGACTCGAAACCAAAGACCTTTAGTGAAGCAATCAAAAGCCAAAATAGTCAAAGATGGTTGATGGCGGTGAATAATGAGATGAATTCACTAATGAAGAATCGTACTTGGAAGCTTGTGAGACAACCTAAGAAACAAATAATGGTTTGATGCAATTAGATCTTCAAGAAGAAGGAAGGTATTCCAATAATTTAAGGACAAAGGTTTAAGGCAAGACTTGTAGTGAATGGTTTTACTCAGGTGGAAAGATTGATTATAGTGAAATTTTTTCATGTGTGATAAAACATTGTTCTATAAGGGTACTTATAGAAATTATAAATCAATATAATTTTGAGTTGGAACAAATGGACGTCAAAATAAATTTCTTACAAGGACACCTTGAAGAGACAATCTACATGGAACAACCTGGAGGTTTTTGTAGAATATAAGGCTAAGGTATATTTGTTGAATAAATCTTTGTATGGGTTGAAATATATCTTAAGGAAGTGGTATCGTCAGTTTGATGAATTTCTTCTTAAACATGGTTTTATAAGAAGTAATTATGACAATTGTGTATACATATTGAAGAGGAATAAGAAAATACTTATCTACCTCGATCTATATGTTGATGATATTTTAACGGCAATGTCTAACAAAGATGAGAAGGATAAGCTAAAAGAGATCTTGATTGTTGAATTTGAGATGAAAGATCTTGGTGAAGCTAAAAGAATTGTGGGTATGGATATCAGGAGAAGATGCAAGAAGAGTAAATTGTTCTTATCTTAATATAGTTACTTAAAGAAAATGGTGGAACTATTTATAATGCAAGATACTAAAACCATCAACACTCATTTGGAACATCACACAAAGATTTAGGTTAAACAATGTCCTTAAAATGAGTAAGAGAAGAAGATAATGGCAAGTAATCTCTATGCAATTGGGGTTGGAACATTATGATGTCTGGTTTGTAATAGACGGGACTTAGCATATGCAGTCAGCATAGTAAGTCGGTTTATGAAAAATTCTGGTCAAATTCACTTGGAAGCTTTAAGGTGGGTGCTGAGGTATTTGAATGGTTATTTGAAGGGTGATTTAAAGTACATAAGGTCAACTAAAGAGGAAGATAAGACTATTTAAGTAACATAAGTTTATTATAATGGTTATTTACATGGTTTTGTAGATTAAAACTATGCAAGTAACATGGACACTAGAAAATCCCTATTAGATTTCGTGATTACGTTAATTTGGATAACTATAAGCTAGAAGGAAAATCAACAATCAATTATCGCGTTATCTACTAATCAAGTAGAATATATTATCCTTGTTGAAGGGGTCAAGGCAACCATATGGTTGAAAGGAATGATTAATGAGTTAAGGAGTATTCAAGAATGTGTGAATATAAATTGTGATAGTCAAAGTGTCATTCACTTGGCCAACTATCAAGTTTATCATGGGAGAAAAAAACACATTGATATTCATTTACACTTTATAAGTGACATGATAGAGTTAAAGGAGTTTCATGTTAAGAAAGTTCCCTCAGAAGACAATCCAACATATATGTTCACCAAATCATTGTCAACATAAGATTCAAGCATTGCTTGGACTTGATCAAATTTGTTGAAGAGTGATTCTAGCTTTGGAAAGAGCAATAATTTGGTTGGTGGTTAAATTGACGTAACGATTAGTTTAAAGTCAAGGTGGATAATTATTGTAATAATCCTTAAAACCTCAAGTGAAGAAAAACATATTTTGACAAATCATACTTTCGGCCTTGGGCATGTTAAGGTCTTGGTAGTTATAAATATGGGTTTCTCTCATTTGTTGATAAATAAGTTTCAGAAGTTATATAAGATAGAAATCCTAGTGAGAAACAAAAGGAATTTTTTTAAGAATTATATTCTTGGAATTTACGTCTTTTGGGGTTATCAAATGGATCGATAAACACTTTAAATACATAGGGTTTGTATGATTCTATAATGATAGTTAAGAATATTAGAAAACACTTGAATAGAAAATAGGATTTGTTCTCGAGAACTCCAAATACTATTTTCTTGTAACTCATATTATAATCTGTTATAACTTTTGAAGTATAATGAATCGGAGAGTTTCTCTATCCCTTAGATGTAGATCGATTTGATTGAACTGAGTAAGCAAATTTCATGTGTTCTCCCATATTTTTTCATTACTTGCGGCCATTTCACTACTATGGAAAACTTCATTCACAACGGTTGTGAAAAGTGTTAGAAAATTAATTTCAATCAAATGGAATCGAGGCTAGAATCGTGTACGAAATCACTTTCCTTATAAGTATTTCAAGCACTCTCGATATGTCTTAGAGTTGGAACGCAGGAATACCCAGGATAATTCAGCCTTTTATCGAGTTTGCGTAAGACCGACGAAAACTCCGATGTAGCGAAGATTGTCTGGAATTTTAGTGAATATGATAGGCTTATTAGATATACAATTTTTGTTTATTTTCTTTTGGATTCATAAATGTGTATTTATAGGCCATGCATGTGTTGTTTCATAAGTTTGCAACTCTTGATGAAACAACACCTTTTCACCATATATTGCAATGGTTCATCTATAATGACACAAGGTACCCCTTCATGAAATGTTGTAAATTTGAATTCAAAAAACAAATTTATGCAACAACCAAAAATCTATTCCCATTTTTTGTCACATTAGAACATACTATGGTAATTATTATTTTATAATTTCCAACAATCCCCCTCTTGTTCTAATAATGACAAAAACTCATTCCAGAAATAAAGATATAAAGAATGTTAATACAGTTAGGTATCTTTCGATTTAAAACTTACCCTTAGTGAGAATAACGCAAAGTTTAATCGGAATATTAGGTAGCAATGCTTTTAAATCATTAATTCATGTGATTAGACTGGCGTTATCTTACAAACACTCTTTAAAGGTTCTTCCTCTACATATCTCGCTTAGCACTTATTTATGGCCATATGCTATCCTGTTTCATGAATTTTTCATGAGAGAAACTCCAACTCTCACTTTAAGACGGCACCATCTCGAAATTCACATAGGTGAAGTTCATATTGTGTCCTTTTCCACGAGACACGTACCCTTGGTATTGAACTTCATTAAGAGTTTTAAATAAAACTCAACCCTCGTTTTAAGATCAACATTATCACGAAATGTTTGACAATTATCCAAATCAACGACTTGTTTTTACCCATTGAAAATCTTGAGGTTAATGTTCTGTAAACATAAGATTGGGTTGTCGTCGTTGTCGAAACTCTTACTCCAGGAGTTTTAACCCCATATCTCTCGAGGTTGTTTTAACTAAGTCTCTGGCCAGTGGCTTAGTAAATTAATTTCCCAAATTATAGATCGATCGTATATATGTGAGTAAATGATTACATCTTTAATCAATTTTCTCACGAATGTCTAAGGCCTCAGTGCCCAGACTTTCGATTTTACACTTATTTGAATTCTCTTGCTAAATTGGCTTGACTAACACATTGTGTTAACACCTTTGAAACACTGTATTTAGCCAATGGAACTTCTGACAGAAGGTCCCTCGACCATTTAACTTCTTTGACTAGTGGAAGTGAGATCCACACACCATGGCTCCATGGTCAAGAGAGTGATGCATGTTTGTTTCTTGCTCTTCCAAGAAATCTCACCTCCAACTAGTGTAAATATCCACTCAGTTGTAAGTTTATGATCTCCAACACTCGATATCCAACTCATATTGGTATATCCTTATAATATGATAGGAAACCTACCATGATGGAGGTCAATATTTTGGTTTCTTTAAAAGATAATCGAAAATCCTTATGATGGCCTTTCAGTACTCACTATTTGGATTTCTAGTAAATCTACTCATTTACTAATTGCAACTGCTATATTGCATATAATACATTGCATTAGAAAACCAATTTCACTTGTGTATTCTAATATAGCCATAACTCTTCCATCATCATTTTAACACTAAGATCAAATTGAATATTCACTTTTTGAAACGTGACAGTTTGAACTTATCAAGAACTTTCTCAACAAAGTGTATTTGACTAAGTTCATAACCCCCACTATTTTCCCATTACTTTGATCCTAAAAGGAGTGTTCACTACTTCAATATTTTCCATTTTGAATGTGGAATCTAGAAACCTCTTTGTTTCTAATATTCCATTCATCTCGTTGTTAATGATTAGCATGTAATCAACGAAGTATCACACTATTCTCACACAATTTTGTGTACAAACACTTGTCAGAAGAATTAGATAAAGAATATTTTTAGATAATCATGCATGATGATGCAAGAAGGTTTTAGATGAAGTGAGAGATAAAATTATGAGCAATTTAAAATAGTATAATAAAAACTATAATGAGTACCTTGGTTATGTTCACTTCTCTCAAATCTTCACTTTAATTTCTATGTTAAATCTTCTTGGTCAACTTCATCATTGACGTGCATGACACTTTTGATCCTTTTCTTCTTTGATAACCTTTGTCTTCATCAAAACTAGATATAAGATATTCTTCACAATCTTCCTCTTTTTGATGATGACAAACTCTTTGAATTCTTGTTTTGATAAGAATTAAAAGTCCCCCCCTAAGTTGTGCGTCTCCCTTTTAATTTGGGAATCTTGTAATGATAGAATCAAACTTTTGGTGCCATTGTTTCGGTGCATATTTTGTTCCAAACAAAGATTTGACAAACTTGCACACCTTTTGTTAATTACCAAGAAGCATATAACCTTCTAGTTTCCCAATGTAAATCTCCTCGTCGAGATCTCCATTTAGGAATGTCGTCTTGACATCCATTTGATGAACTATATAAAGTCATTAAGGAAATTAATCTCCTCGTCGAGATCTCCATTTAGGAATATTGTCTTGACATCCATTTGATGAACTATAAAGTCATTAAGGAAATTAATACAAACGAAACTCTAATTTTCGTTGTGCTTTCTACTAGTGCATATGTGTCGAAATAATCAACATTGTCATTTTGTCTAAAACCCTTGGTTACTAATATATGCTTGTAGGTGTTTAGTGTACCATCACTGTGATACTTCCTTCTAAACACCCACTTGCATCCAACGAGTCTTGATCCTTTAGGTAGATCAACAAGTTCCCAAATATGACTGACATGATTAGATTTATTTCGTCTTGGATAACATCATTCTAAAATAAGTCCCTTGAATTTACTTCTTCATTTTAAATCTTAGGATCATCTTTCACTTGAAAATTAATAGGAATTTCACGAACAAATTAAACTCTCACTATTTCTTCTACTAGGTAAAAGAAATATGTCAACAACCGATTTTGTTCGGTCTTATATCTTTAGCCTTTTAGAGTTTGTGCTTATTTTAAGTTTGATTTGTTTTTCAACAATCATTGACAAACTTTTGATTTGTGTTTCAACAATCCGCAGAGAACTTTCCTCACAAGGTTCTTCATTTGTCGAAAGCTTGAATTCCTTATCCTCCACGATAAGATTCTCAAAATTTCACATCTCAGAATTTAATAGTTACATAAGACTCAAATTTCAGAAACATTATGACTATCTTTGAATAATCTTCATATTTCTTAATAATAAATCTTATTGAATATAAAAATGTTATTTCTATATCTAACATTTTATTTCAAATTTATTATTGAGACAAATATATAAACAGATTTGACTACAAATCTCTTGGCATTTGTATAGAAAATAAATCCACCAATCCATATTATATAACACAAACATATTATTTATATAGCATCAAATCAAAATTTAATTGCATACTAGTTAACATGTTCATGTATTTCAAATATTTAACATATCAATGTATCCACTTATTAACACATATCCATAGATATATTACACCTGCTGATGCTTTACTAGTATATAATTCATATTCGCTGCATATATGCTACAAAACTATCATGCACATCAAGAGAAAACAACATATATGAATTTTGAAACCAATTACTTGTAATTACCATGCCTATACGACTTTCGTTTTTTATTTTACTTTTATGAACACGTAATGGATCATATTATTATGCGGTAAGGGCACGTGCATTATACGTCTCTGTTCATTAATACACTATAAAAACTATTTATATATTATATCTCAAAATTAGTTTTGATACATTTCAGTTAACAACTACTGGAAAATCACAATATCAACAATAAATTTCTGATATCAATTATTACCGATTTGCTCAATAAGACAAAATTCTTAGAAAATTTTATTTTACGGTGCTCTAATTCCAAAAGACAATAATAAGAACATACCCGAATTTATGATGACGATTATTGTTCCTGATTCTTGATACGGGAGCCTCGGTTGCCATTATGAATACTTATAAGATTGTTAGAAAATTAATTTCAATCAAATGGAATCGAGGCTAGAATCATGTACGAAATCACTTTCCTTATAAGTATTTCAAGCACTCTCGATATGTCTTAGAGTTGGAACGCAGGAATACCCAGGATAGTTCAGCCTTTTATCGAGTTTGCGTAAGACCAACGAAAACTCGGATGTAGCGAAGATTGTCTGGAATTTTAGTGAATATGATAGACTTGTTAGATATAAAAATTTTGTTTATTTTATTTTGGATTCATAAATGTGTATTTATAGGCCATGCATGTGTTGTTTCATAAGTTTGCAACTCTTGATAAAACAACATCTTTTCACCATATATTGCAATGGTTCATCTATAATGACACAAGGCACCCCTTCATGAAATGTTGTAAATTTGAATTCAAAAAACAAATTTATGCAACAACCAAAAATCTATTCCCATGTTTTGTCACATTAGAACACACTATGGTAATTATTATTTTATAATTTCCAACAAAAAGTGCCCAGAGTTTATCATATAATATGTAGATTGCTTGTTTTCCATACACCTCAATAAGGAAATACAAGCTTTCAAATTGATGAAGAAGTCTATAACTTGAAAATTAAGCTTGTTTTCAAATACAATTTAATTTTTCAGATTACAGTATATATGTCAATTTAAATGAATGTATTTTAAGTGAGGGTTGGTGAAACAAACAATCTACATAGAATATAATAAACTCAAACAACATCATACAATAGAACTAGATATTATAAATTTGTGAGCAATGAAAAAGATATATTATAAATTCCCAAGACTCACCTTTTATTGAAACTAATTGTGGAACAGGGATCAATTGTGAAGTTCATCTAGTTTGTGAAGAAATGAAAAAGAAATATAAGGAGGAAGAAGCTTACACAACAACTTCGAACTTCTTATATTTCTTCTCATTGTATCTCAAACTAGATGAAGTTTGTTGCCGCTGTTGTTTCTTCATTAACTAAAATGCATTGTTCTTGTTGATTCATACAATAACCATGAAAGTTATCAATATGTGAAAACGCAAACTTATTTGTCAACAAAGTATGGAAAACATCTTGTTTGTGAAGCTATGAAGAAGAAGTACAAGGTGGATGAAGTTTCCATCATAGCTTCATGCTTCTTGTACTTTTTTCCATAGCTATACAAACAATATGTATCATAGCCAAAGTTTGGTCTTTGTTAAGGTAGTGAAGATGAATCTGAAAAAATAAAAACAATTCATCAACAAAAACAACATGCAACAAACGAGATAATGGAGAACTATCTAACAATAAGATGTAAGAAGAAGAATACTTAACGTATGAAGCACAAGATTCACGGCTAATGGCGAAGAAGAGAAAAAATGGGTGCTAGGGTTTTACAGTTTTTTTGTATAAAAATAAATAAAAAAGAAAAGACACGCCTTAACATTAAAGGAATAATATATATAATGGCGTTGAGGTTCGAACCCATGAAAGCTTGATAGTTTTATCACGGCTGGCTGCTCAACCGTTGTTTTATACAATTAATTTTTAATAAAAAAAAATAAAAATAATATGGTAGCGCCTTATTTTAGAGATGTCACCACGGTGTAGTGAAGAACCATAGTGACCATGACGTTGTTGTTTACGCGTTTTGTAGTAGTATTTGTCTGGTTGTCATTGTTTTTTTATCCTACGCATCAATTTTTTAATGTGATTAAACTCTAAATAATTAATTTTAAGTAATTTTAATTATTCTATCAATTTCACACAAGATGACAATTGATCTAGATCATTCAAAATATCTGAATTGAATGAGATTTTCATTTTAATCGATCACTTATATATTTATACTCGAAAATAGAAGAAATCCGGTCACACATTGTAATATGATTGAAGTAGGTCACAGGCATGGACAACATGTTCTAACTATTGTAAATACCCTGTCTTTTATATGACTTTTTATTTTTATTTTTCTTAATGAAAATTTCTTATTAATTGTGAAGTAAAGTATTTTTTTTCTTAAGAAAGTTTTATGCAACTTTCAAGATTTATCTCTTACAAAGTTTATCTTTCATTATGTTCATGAAATGAAACTCTTAAAAAATATAAATTTTCATTAGTATATATCAAAGAAGTTCTAAATTTTGAGTGTAACTTAAATTTCTTACACGTTCTGATTTTTTCATGGATGTTTATAAAATGAGGATTAAAATCAAAACTAAAATTCACAAAATTCTATGTGATATAGTACATAAAAAAATGCATAATTTAAAATTCTTGTCAATTTATCCTACCGTTGTAGTTTTTAATTGTTTTATCTTGTGTTGAACTATTTCATGTTGATTCTTAAGTAAAATATTCAAAACTTAATTGATATAAGTTTCAATTAAGTATTTAATCATTGATATAATTATAATTTATTTAGTGACATGTGATTTAAAATAAATCTTAGTTATGTTCATGTAAATCTATAAAATACTTTCAAAACAGATAAGACAAAAAAAAAGTTGCAAAGTAGTACTCAAGATGGAAAAAAAAATCTTTAAGAGGTACAATAAATTCCTAGTGCTAAAAGTTTCAACAAGTTTGGAAAGTTAAGTAAAAAGAGACAAATTTCATTGTTTTGAGTGTGAAAAAGTTAAACACATAAATAATGTGTGTCCAATATAATTGGGAAAGAAGAAGAATTCTCTAAATCTAAATTTTGACATAAGTGAGTTAGAGCATATAAATTAAGATAAGTAAAATTAATAAACTTTTGACAATGAAGTCACAAATTTATATTTCATAACTTACAATAAAGTCACAAGTATCTAAGGGTAACCATTCTACTGCGTACTAACTATTAAGGATCTAATAATATGAATTTGAACATATAGATCACACTTGTTTGTATTATAATAGGAGGATTTGAGAGCGTGAAGGTAAATAATCTATAATTTATAATATAAGAAATTTAATTATATTTTTGAATTTAGATTAGTCTTTTAATTTTTTTATTTTCTTGGTTTTTTAACTTTTAAAATGTATTATTTTAATCTTTATTTTCTCTAATTAGTGCGAAAAAAACTTTAAAATCGGTCGCTAAATTTGTGTTTAATTAGACAAAAAGAACTAAAATGTAACGTTTTAGAGGTTAAGGAATCAAGGTGACACAAAAAAATTAATAGACCAATTTAAATCTAAGAATATAGTTAAGAGATTAAAATGAGTATTTTATCCTTAAAAAAAAGAAAGAGAATACTCTATTAACAACAAATTCCTTTGCTGATTTTCTGTCATGAGAACATTTTAGGAATATTTGATGTCCAAATTCTCCTTTTTCCAACCAAGTTTACAATGTTAACAATATTCAATTATGTACTTACATTTTACAAAATTAAAGACTCTTTCTTCCTAACCAAATCTTTTCACAAACCAATCACGTTTATGGCATTCACTTCATGTAAATTAATGTTTGTTCTATCTCTTTTTTAAATTATATTCTCTATTTTCATCTCTAATCTTTTTCAAATATTTTCTTTGCTGGCACATTGTTTTAAGAACAAAAGTAAGTAATTTCTAATATATATTTCTATTCGCTTATTCACTTAAACTAAATTAACAAAAGTAAGTAATTTCTAATATATATTTCTATAAGGTCTTCATGTCATATAGGCTCATTTAAGTCTTTTCTAGAGGCGTGTTAGCAACTCTTTTGCTTTTCCACTATACATGAAAATCGATAATATAATTGGGTGAGATTATTAAATCTCAGTGAGTCTCCTAATCTTATGGGTCCTCTCAGCTCTATGAGGTACATATATCAAAACAGATCCACAATTGATATGGAATTTCCTCACTATCAAGTACAAAAATTACACACCAACACATAATATCACAATCGGGAGTCCCTTGACTACCCAATGTAAAAGCACTAATCACACAAACAGATCAAAATAATCAAGTGTGCAGACCCCGTACCTGAGCACGAAGAATCTAGAAGCAATATTTGCCTGTCTACCTAGTGCCTAGTGTCGAGAGACTTGCACAAGACCACATGATGAGTCACATGAGCTCAAATTGATTGACGCCTACTTGGCTACACAATCTCATCCGTGACTAGTTAACGAAGTGACTTCCTACGTGGCGTCACAACTCTGTCAATCATCCATACGCATGTGGGTATTGCAACTACGAAAACGCCTACATGACTGCAGAAGCCCACCGGGCGAAAGCACTAGCAATATTTCCCACTTGGCATCACTAGAGGTGAATCTGAAGTGATATTGCCTACATGCATCACAACTCCACCATACCAAGCACGCTGATGTGTTAACAGCTAATGGGGAAACTCCCTATAAGACCCCCACATGCACATCACAATGGTAGCTCAGGTGTGTACAACATATCAATAACGTCGATGTGTTAATAGCAAGTGGAAATACGTCCTATTAGACCTTCACAAGCACATCACAACGATAGTCTATCGGAAATTAAGTCCATCAATACTGATGTCTTACCACATAGTAGCTTAGGCCTACTTTGATTGAAGCATACATCACAACCACATCCGAACGTGCAACCAGAATGAACGTGAAACAAGCAAAACAAGTGATCACATCATAGCATTTATCAACACAAGGCATTTTATTAAGCGCACATATAATAAAGGCATAACAAGTTATCACATCAAGCTATTAGTCAAATCCGAATACATCGTGTTAGTCGTATTAGACAAAAGAGGTGTCTGGTTCGCATCACGAAACAAAACTGCACTCGGGAGAATAGATTATGTTGGATATGTTTATTTTTATTATTTAAAATGTGAACTTGAAAGTTGAAAATTATTTTATTGGATCTAGAGAACATGACAAAAACAAGAAAATCATTTTATTCAATTTCAATCTAATACTTGTAGTTCTTAAAAGAATTTTTTGATGTTCTATCAAATAAATAAAATGTTTAAAAATATTTTGTATTGCTATATCTTGATTCATTTTTAAAATATGTTTATGATCTTCAACACCATCATATCTTAACTTTTCTAATTTAAATATTTGTATTAATAAATATAATTAAATATGACAATCGTATTTATCACTATTAAACAAATAAATTTGAGCTAATATGACAAATATTGATTGTATTCTTCTTTTTTATTGATGATAATAGAAAAGTAGAAAGGTAATTTCATTGTCATTCAATTTTTAATCTTCCAATATCATAATAGACATATCTATATTTTAATTTTGGTAGTATATGATTTTAATAGACATAGCTATATAATAATTTTGGTAGTATATATTTTTAAGGCTAACAATTTGTGAGTGAACTGGTAAATACTTTTATGACTAATTATTTTTAATTATAATAATTTTATCAGTTTTTGTTTTACTTCTTTAGACATATACAAAGGAAAGCAAGAAGATTAATTTTGCATATTTTCTTTGCACATTAGTGTTAGTATTATTTTTTAGGTTTTTTTAATAAGCAACTTTGTATTCAAAGAAGAGTATTAGAGATACTCTAATTCGATTACAAAAGAGAAATAAAAAAAATGAATGCAAGCCCCTTAACCACTCATAGAAGTTACCAATTGCAAGCCACCACCATGTGAACATCTTAACTTGAAAAACCTTAAAAAAAAGTTACATCAGTCTTCTTCCACATTTAATTTTAATTCCAACCAAATTTAAATCTTTTCCCACATAGTTCTCATAACCGGACAAAATATCTTAACATGATTTATATCTTCTTTGTGTCTGAAACGACACACACATGCATGATTTGTCATAGGGATTATTGTCATTTATTGATTATTCCCCTCCTAGCTAGTTGCGACTTAGTAGGCAACCTGTCATGGAATAATCTCCATGCAAAAATCTCCAGCTTTGAAGGAATATTTGCAATGGACTCAAAACACTCAAAACATTGCTAATGGTGATAGGTACAGTTTACTATCAACAAAACTAAGGTGGACTCGTTGTTTAAGCAGATTTATAACCTTACAAGAGACTCATGAAAAAGTTAAAGTGGTGCACACATAGTTTGTTTTTTTCTTTTGGACTCAGGCTCTCTTTCTTACCAATAAAAAAAACTAAGGTGGATGAAAAGTGGTGTTGTAATATTGAAACACTCTCTCATGCAAAAGATTTTTAATAAAATTACACTTTGAATCTTTATAATTTATGTTTTTTATTGTTTTTTTACTCATCTTTTTTTTGTTATTAGTTGAAATGTATTTTGGATGTTGTATTATTTATTTATTTATTTATTTTGGTCTCTTTGATTTTCAATTTGTAAATTTATCCTGAATTTATGATATAAATATAAGTTATTAAAGAAGAATTTATGTTGACAACTTTGTGTGTGTAATTTTTATAACTACTTGAAATAAACGGAAAAGTGAGTTAGTGCACTACAAGAAATATGTTCTCCTGCGACATATATTAGCGGCGTGTTTTCCACGTGTGTAGTTGCGACGTGTTTCCCACGTCACAACAAACTTTTATAATAAAAAAATCAATCCAACGTTATAATCAGACGTGTCAGAGGTTGCTTTTTTTTAAAAAACAGTTGCGACGTGTGAGTCACGTCACTACTAAAAAGTAAAAAATAAAAAAAATACAAACTTTAACGTTGTAGCTGGAGGGAGATTTGAAATTTTTTGAATTTTAGAAGTGACGTTAGGCCCACGTCGCAACCTATTACTTGGGAAAATAACTCTGCCACTTTTACAGATGTGGCAGAGTGTGTCATTATTATTATGACCGTTTGAGTGTAGCGACGTGGAAACCACGTGGCAAAGTAGCGACGTGAAGACCACGTCGCTGATGTCCTTATATATTTTATCAAAAAACCAAAACACTTGTGTTTCAGAAACAAAACCAAAAACAGTTTCACTTCTTCTTCTCCAACGCCCCTCCCCTTTCTTCCTCCATCCATTGCTCCAACTCCCACTCCCCTGTTCTTCCCCATTGCTGTCTCAACTCTCTCTCAAATATCAATCAAAGGTAACTAATTTTATTTTTTATTTGTATAATTTTATTTTTGAAGAACTTTTAAATTTCTGAATTTAATTTAAGGTTTTTTTTGAAGAATTGAAGATTGAAGAATTGTGAAGAAGAGGTACTACAAGAGTGAAGGAGATTTGAAGAAGAGGTATTTTAGTAATTTTTTAATTTTATTTTTATTGTGATATACTGAAATAAATTTATTTAGTTGTGAAAATGAATTTTTATATACAAAAATGTGTGGATGTGAGTTTATTCTGTATAAATTAATGTATATTTGTTAGTTAGGTTTTAATTTATATGTGTGGATGTGAGTTTATTCTGTATATTTATTTCAGAATATCTAAGTTTAATATATATATATATATATATATATATATATATATATATATATATATATATATATATATATATATATATATATATATATATATATTCTGTTTTTCATAACTAAATAAATTTATTTAGTCTAAGTTTAATATAAATTTTTATATATTCTGTTTTTTTGTATAAGTTTAATTTTATATACTTAAGTATTATCTTTTCATCATGTATAAATATATATACGAAAATGTATAAATATATAAATAAAAAACAGAATTATGAACATTATGAAAATATTTTTAAAACAGAATTATTTTTGCATATATAGAAATTAAATTTTTTATGTTTATAATAAAAAGATAATATTTTTATATTATGAATTATGAAAATAAAATATTAAAAAGAAAATAATTTTATACATATAAGTTATGAATTTTTTATGTTTATATAAAATAAGTTATTTTTTTGAAGAATAGAAAGATAAACAAACTATAATTAAAAATACATCATTTTTATATATATTTGATAAAAATAGTTTTATTAAAAAAATTCAAATAGAATATGTTTTATATGTAATATATATTATTATTTTTAAAAATAGAAATTATTATTAAAAATAATATACATATTAATCTTAATGAATGTAGAAGTTATGTTTACAAAATATTATTAATATTTAAAAGTTAAAAATAAAATATTATAAATTTACATTTTGTATATAGAATATATTATATATTTAATAAAAAATTATATTTATTATCTTTATGAACTATGGTGTTATATGAGTAGTACTTTTTAATATATAATATTTATTTATATGGTACATGTTTAATAGTTGAATAAAAAATAATATTATTAGTAACACGTCGCTACATTGGTCAACAAACACACTTTCCCACACCTGCCACACCTGCTGTGTGTGCAGTGGGCTGTTTCCTATGTAATCCTGTTGCGACGTGGGAGTCACGTCGCTACTTTCTGACGTGGTCTCAACGTCGCTACAATGTTGCCACGCGTGCTCCTGCGACATATATGCTCACGTCGCTGCAGAGAACATTTTTTGTAGTGGTGAGTCAAATGCGAAAAAAATGTGTTAATTGATAAATGGTATTGTTGATCTAAATATTTTAATAAGCGGTGTTATTTATATAAACGAAAAAGATTTATTGTTTATACAAATATATTTATAAACAGGAAAAAGTATATTGCTGGTGCAAATATTTTCTAAATGGGAAAAAGTGTATTGTTGGTACAAATATTTTTATAAATGGAAAAATATTATATTATTGATACAAATATTTTTATTAACGGCAAAATCTACTTTTGATATAAATATTTTTATAAATACGAAAAAAAATGTATTATTTATACAAGTATTTTTACAAACAACAATTTTTTATAAACGAGAAAATTTTACCGTTGATCCAATTTTTTTATAAACGGTACAAAAACAAAAATAGCTTTTGTATACGTAAAAAATGATCAAAATATTTTAATAAACGCTGTTATTTTTATAAACGAGTAAGAGTTTATATTCAAATATTTTAAATATGTTTATACATGGGAAAATTCTACCATTGATTCAAAGGATGTTAATTTCCCATATATCATTTTTTAAAACAACTTTAGTAAAAACAACTTCTAATGTATGTGAACAATTGTGTGTACCAATATTTTAATAAACGGTGTTATTTTTATAAACGAGTACAAGTTTGATGTTAATTTCTCAGATATAAAATTTTTTAAAACAACTTTAGTAAAAACAACTTCTAATGTATGTGAATAAATGCGTGTATCATATCATAATCCGTGCGTGCATACAAGTTTTTTTACTAGTTCATTATAAAGGATGTTCCAAACACGTGTAAGCTGATTAATTAAAATCAGAGTTAAATATGTTTTTTGTCCGTATAAATAAATCAACATTAAATTTTAGTCCCTAAAAAATTTTCCTTCAATGAATGATCTTTCTAAAATTTTTATGCATGCAATTTTAGTCCCTACTATTTTCTAAAATTTTGAAAACTTTTTAATTACCCTTTTATTTTTTATTTTTTGAAAAAATTTTATACATGTTTAGAATACTGTAAAATATTTATTTGTTAAACTTTAGAATTTTTTTAAAATGAGAAGAATTAAATATGAAATTTTCAAATTTAATAATAAAAATAATGAAAATCTCAACTTAGAAATCAAATTTTGAGTTTTTTTAAGGAACTTTTTAAAACGTTCTAAACATATATGATCATGACTTTTTAAGGAACTTTTTAAAACGTTCTAAACATATATGATCATGACTTTTTAAGGAACTTTTTAAAACGTTCTAAACATCGATATAACTAGTTACATAAGCTTATTCAAACTTGTTGGTAGAAGTTGGAGCTCTCAATTTTAGAATATGATCATGACTCTTATCATAATAATTATTTGGAAAACTTGACATATAAGAAATAGTACCATATTACAAAATGGTAAAATAGATTTTGATAGAAACATTCGTCATGTTAAACAATTGTCTATATATCATCTATTTTTTAAGGGGGCACATATCATCTTCTATTCACGAGTTTAAAATCATTGAATGCATCGACATCGAATTTCGACCTGCTTCCCGCGCACCTAGAATCATACAAGTTAATTGGTATTTTCTAAGTCATAATTGAATTAAGTATAACACAGATGGAGTTCAAGAGAAAATCGTGAAATAACAACTTATTGTGGCATATTTAAGGATAATTTAAGAACATTTTTTAAAGCTTTCTCAGTTAAGATTAGAGTTTGCACCTCCTTTCACACTAAATTGCATGAAATCATACTTGTTATCAAATAACATGAGAAATTAAAGAAATTTTTAGCTTGAAACTAACTCAATGCTAACCATTCATGCATTTTCTAATGCAAATACTGTCCCTTGGAACTTTTAATTAAATGAAAGAATACTTTACACATTTTTTTAGATTCAAGATATCTCATATTTTCAAAGAGGGGAATGCATGTGCATATAGATTAACCAATGCAAGTTTTTTTTGTTAATTATGATAATTGGTGGGATAAGGGATTCACTTCCTATTTGTGTTTTTGAAAAAAATTTGGGAAAATACTCTTTTTGGTCCCTTAACTCTAGCCCAAGGTACATTCTGGTCCCTTATCTTTTAAAAGTGTCAAAGTGGTCCTTTAATTGTTCAAAAAGGTTCACGTTAGTCCTTTCCGTCCAATTTTTGCTAACGGCTTTTCCATGCTGGCATCTGACGTGGCGCAAGGCACGTGAGTTGGCACACATTCATCTTCAAATTCATTAAAATTCTAAAAAAATATTCCAAATTTTTTGCTTTTTGCCAAGATTTGAACCCATGCCATCTAAATTGCAAGCTATAACAATATTCCACTACACCACTTCATAATTGTTGCCAATTATTTCATTCAATTTTATTATCAAAATTAATATTTTTACTGTTTATCCTCTTTCATCAACATTTAACAATTTTCCATCATCACAACAATACTTTCAAAACCAGTGGCACTATACCAATCGTTAGTTGGTCCAGTGGTGATTGGCGCTGGACTTGGTAGGGAGAACTACGGTTCGATCCCCCGCAACTGCGATCGGGAGGGGGATGGAACCACTTGATGCCAGAACTCGCCCCCGAACCGGACTAAACCGGTGCTATAAAGCAAAAAAAAAAAACCAGTGGCACTATTCTTCAAATCATCAAGTTCCAATTTTCATAGTTACCCGTAACAATACATAAACCATTTTTATTTTTTAGACCATACTAACATCACTCAAGCATCAGATTTTGGATTTTATTCTAATGATTTTAAATATTCAAACTTTATATCATGATTTTTATTGATTTAATTTTTATTAACTGTACATCAATTATTCAGATTAATTCAATTAATACAGATTTAAACTCCATTAAACTTATGTTACTTATCCACATTAAATTATGATAGGTAAAAATCAAATAAAAAGAGGGCCTCAAGGGAATTAGGGTTATCCCTTTATGCCATGGATGTTCTTAAGAGAGAAGGATGAACCCTATATAAATTTGGATTTGGGATTTTCCTCGGGCAATTCAATTCAATTATGTAAAATAATAATAATAATAATAATAATAATAATAATAATAATAATAATAATAATAATAATAATAATAATAATAATAATAATAATAATAATAATAATAATAATATGACTCAGCGCCACGTCAGATGCCAGCATGGAAAAGTTGACGCCGTTAGAAAAAATTGGACGGAAAGGACTAACGTAGACCTTTTTGAACAATTAAAGGACCACTTTGACACTTTTTAAAGATAAGGGACCAGAATGTACCTTGGGCTATAGTTAAGGGACCAAAAAGAGTATTTTGCCAAAAAAATTAAAGGATAAGTTAGACATACCCAACTATCATTTTTACTAATTGTTGATGGATAAAATCTCATTTTATTTTTTATTCAATAATTTATCTTTATTAAATAAATATAGTGAATAAAAGATTTATGTTTTTTGAATCAGTATAATTGTTTACAATATCTTCAAACTATGACTTTATTCTTTATTCTATTGTAATAAATTTTAAATACATATTTATATTCTAGTTAATAAACTTTACTTATAAAAGATAACATAAATTTTGCTAATAAGTATTTAAAGGTTAGTTTGTAAGATATATATATATATATATATATATATATATATATATATATATATATATATATATATATATATATGTTGGTGCTTTTATTGGCCGATTGGCATCTATGTTTGGCTAAAACATAATAGCAGCAAAACATAATACAATGTGTAATCTTGCAAATATAAAAAGAACAAAACAGGTACAAGCAAGATGTTATATGGAATGTCATGACTTCAACCATGACACCGCGCCTGCAGAACTGGAATGAAGATTGAGTTTGATTCTCAATAGATACAGAATATTGAAGAATCAGATCAGAAGATTGAAAATTCAACAGTTTCTAATTTAGGAGATAAATTAGGAATCTCATGATTAAAAGATCTTGATTGTAGCAGAAGATTTCTGCAGATTTGTAACAGCAAGGAGTGCTGCGATTTGTAAGCCCAAGTCCAATTGGGAATAGATTATAATTAGAAACCTTTGTAACCTAGTTTTACATATAGAAAACCTTGTTTAGAAAAGATGTAGTCATTAGGGTTTCTATAGGTAGACCACCCAGGTTGTGGAATGGCTGCCTTGTCCTTCTCGAAACCTGTAGGTAAGAGAAGTGATTGTTCTCACTCGAAACCTGTAGGTAAGAGTTGAGTATTGTGTTCTTGATTGAAGCTGTGAAGCAAGATCAAGTTATTGTTCATTGTTAATTGTGTAAATAGCTGTTGCAGGGTTGTAACAGTTAGGTATCACTAGGGAGTGAGCAAAGGTTCTCTTGTCTTGGATGGATGTCTGAGATAAAGGTTGCATTGGGTAGTGACTAGGTAAACCAGAGGTTGTTTATCTGTAAACCAGAGGTTGTTTACATAAAATAGTACTACTGATAATGAAATCTTCTTCCTGGCTTGGTAGCCCCCAGAGTAGGTAGTTAAACCGAACTGGATTAACAATTAACTGTGTTATTTATCTTCTGCATTGTATTGTTTGTTCAGTCATGGATGTTGTAACATCGTGTATAACATTAGGTTTAGGTTTGATAGTTGTTCCTTTACATAACCAATAAAGTTTACAATCTGGTTATGTTGACTGAACATATATGATCCCAGATCTCATTGACTCCTTCTTAGGGGTAATTAAAATTGGGGGATCTTTCTGTTCTGCCTCTGCTACGTTAATAACAGATCAGATGTCTTGACATCGAGAATGACATCCTAAGTCTGTCATACCAGAATTTTCCATTATATATATATATATATATATATATATATATATTTATTATTGATAGATTAATTAAAGTATCAATAATATTTATATACTTTTCTTATTAATAAGTTATAGTTTTCATTGTCTTAAATCATTTTCTCTGGGACATGTATGTGACTAGGGATGTCAAAGTGTGGGGTGGAGGATACATTCCAATCACAATCTTTGCCTTCGAATCTATTTTTTATTTCTGTTTCAGATCTTCGTTACGGGTGGATTTTGTTTCCATCGTCGTCCCCGCAGATTCTCGCGGGTCCTCATGGATCTTCAAAGTTTATGCGGAGATCTATAAACATTATTTTATTTTTTAATTTATTACTTTAAACTAAATTAATAGTAAAAACTTCAAAAACTAACCACAAGAAATTTAAAAATTATTACTTTATGATAAATATATTGTTTTAACAATATTTAATCTATAATATTTAGTGTCATGACCACTAAAAATTTAAAGAATTGAAATAATCATTTAGATCGCACATTTTTATTAACAATATATATATATATATATATATATATTATATATATATATATATATATATATATATATATATATATATATATATATATATATATATATATGTGTGTGTGTGTGTGTGTGTGTGTGTGTGTGTGTGTGTGTGTGTGTGTGTGTGTTTTTTTAATTTTGTGTATATATGAAATGACAAATAAACTTATATAATAATTTAAAATTATATATGAATTAAGGATATTATACTATTTTAGGCAGAGCGGAGACTCCACGGAACAGGAGATATTTATGCCATCCTCGTTCTCGAAGTGTCTTCGGATAGATTTTTTTTCTCATTCCCGTTTCCGCGGGAGAAAATTCTTTGCCTTTAAGACTTCAAACGGAGAATCCCTATGAAATCCCCGCTAACGGAGATAAATGACATCCCTACATGTGACAATAGACCAGCAAGAGCAAATAAGGATAGGTATGGCATTAAATTCAACACCCAATAATGAATACTTATTAAGTTCTGCCATTTGAATATTGTCTGTCACTAGTATTATGTTACTAGTATTTCTTTGGTGATATGGAAACCCTTACAACATTGTCTTCAACCATATCTCTTAATTCATTGTGGTTCACTCCAACAATGATAAAAATAATCAGTGACATGAATGAAATTGATATAGTTATATTTTATCCAATTAAAAAACCTGTGACAACCCAATTCTACAATAACAAATCACTTTATATTTAAAAAGTAAAATAGGCAAGTGTTTACATCATGGTCTTGTTTTATACTATATTTGTAGATTCTATTTCTAGATCCACAACCTCATCAATTGGTAGATTATTTTGTTGGGTGATGCGATTTGTGGAACGTTTTGTTAAGCATTGCAAGATGGACACTTGGACTCATCATGAGTGAAGTTGAGGATGGTGTGGTCATATAATTAATCTCTTCCATATTATATATGTATGATGATTGATCTTGGTGTCGTGGGGATCATTACGTGATTTCGTAGTTCACATTGCCAATCAATATTTTAAAATAACTTAGTTTGAGATGATTTTGAGTAAGGAAGGAAGCCTCACTTAATTGCTTGGGACCAGGTTTGTAACACGAAAAAACTTGTCAGGTTGGGATTAAGAAAAAATAGAGGATATTACTTTTTGGTAATGTAGAGCTACTTGTTTTCATTTAATATTTTTTAGTTAAATCTTATTAAAACACTTTCATAAAAATAAGTTGGTACATGATTATAATTCGCACAAAAATTTACTAACATAAACCTACTTGTTTTTATAAATGCGTGTTTTAACAACATGTAAGTTAGAGTATATTTAACCACTTTTAGTTAAAACTTTTTAAAATAAACTCTCATACAATAAATGGGATACGTTAGTAAATCATATATATATATATATATATATATATATATATATATATATATATATATATATATATATATATATATATATATATATATATATATATATATATATATATATATATATATATATATATATTATTAAAAGAAAAATAAAAATAAGAGAAAATGACTAAGTTATATGTCGTTTAAAGACTCCAGACACATATGTAAGTAAGATAATATTTCTTAAAATGTGTAAGTTGTGCCTAATTTAACCCTACAAAATCGATTTTTAGAGTGAAGGATTACCCCCCACTTATAAGGACATGTTTAGCCTATATATTGTTTGATGTGAAACTCTTAATATTATTTCTTACGCCTAAGATTGAACATCTGGATCATAGAACTAAATGGTGGGTGACCTGGTAGTGGAGTGGTCCAATAGATCTTAAACTGCGCTCTGATACCATCTTAGAAATGTGTAAGTTAGACCTAACTCAACTCTACAAAACCAGTTTGTAGGATAAAGATTTCTCTCATTTATAAGCATATGTTCATGTCATATATCTTATGTGAGACTCTTAACAATATTCAAATAATTATGAGCAATTTACATCTTCAAAGAGTCGACATTTGAAGCATCATATTTAGTCAATCAATGAGCACATTTGTTTCCTTCTCTCAATGTATGATTAAAGGAGACTACTCATTAAAGAGAAGTGAACTTAATGAGAGCAAGTAAAGTTGCATGGATGAAAGTCATTCTGCTTAGTGTCAACAATTAATTCAAAGTTGTCTGAGAGTCAGATTCTATGATGATAGATCTATACTCAAGATCTCAAGCCAGTTGATGACATCTCCAAATAGCTAGCTAACAATTCCGTCAATTGATTAGAAGCTCTGCCACAAGCAATATCCAAAAAAAATCATAAATCCTATTACCTCAATCATTTCTTAAAAGGCCTCCAAATAAAACATTCTCAAGATTACCAAAATAAGAACCATTCATGTTGACTTTAAAAATGGCTTCAGGAGGATGCCAGCGAACACGACAAATTACATGATGCTTATTTGTCGTAGCAAAGACTTGCACCATGGAGGAATGGTACGATAATATACTATTCATCGAAGTCCGTTTATCTTTTTTCATTTTATATATAGAAAATCTCTTTGTTTATATCCAGCCAAATCTCAAAACAAGTTATTATGAACATAGTGTCTGGTTCAATATAACATGGTGTTTGAACCATCTTTAACTATCCTGCAAATTAAAATTCAGGATCATGAGGACAATGATTTGAAACACCTAATTAGGTAGCATCCGATTAACTTTGTGCTTTCATAGCTCATATAGTTTTTTGTTCAGTGATAGATATGAAACCACCTTATTCTATTATCTTGGGAAGGATTGGATTCATAGAAATAAATGTGTCTTCAACAGAACACAAAAGGCCCATATTTTAGGTAGGTGGAAAGATGGAGACCATGAAAGTTAATAACAATCCTTTTTCAATTGAAGTTAATATGATCAAGGCATTGTTCTATTCGCCTAATTTAAGTCCCATAATGGTTCCTAAGGAATATAAACAAGGTTTGTTGGAATCTTGTATACTTACTAATGAAATCTTCCGATTTAAAAATCCTGTCGACCTATGCACTTTTCATCTTATTTTAAAAAAATTAGTCTTCTAATATTTTTTTTTTAAATTTCTTTCAAAAAAATATTTTCCATTCTATACAAATCCTATTTTGAAATCAAGGTAGAGATTGTTGAATTTTGTTGAAAATACATATGTTGAAAAAGTCTCACATCGCTTAGTCTTGTGAAGAAAGAGAGAGTCCAAGACTATATATAGGATTTAAGTTTTTTTTACAAGATGCACCAGTCAAAAGCACTTTAAGCTTGTGTTGTGACATGATATTTAATATACTTTTTTTGGAGGGTGTGGGTGTACTAGGGACCTGGGGTATTTGAGGGTATATTATGTGTTGTAACAATTTTCACATAGTATTATTCTCTGGTTGTCATTTGGCAACAGTCATGGTTTTTCTCCGGTTTTAGAGTTTCCACGTTATTTTCTTGTGTTGTTATTTCGTTCCTCCTTTTTTCTATATTTGTTATTTTTTCAACAACTGGTCAAAGCTTTTAGTTCGATTCGGGGATAGGAGTTCTTAGTATGCTCTACGATTGCAGCTTTGTTTGATCTTCCACGTCAAAAAAGAAGGGTGGTGTTGTGGAAGAGTTGTTGAGCTGCATTCATAAATTCTGATGTGCAGTTTGGGTTAGAGAAAATTGATGGAAAAATTGTTTTTGACTTGTGGAAAGTTCAAGTCAAATATGTGTTACACAAGGTGCAAGATTATGTTTGTGGTTGAAGAGCTTCCTGCCAACAAGGAAGTTATACCATAAGTTTTAAACCATGTTTTCGACATGTGAAAATTCTTGGAGTGATTTACCTTAAAGTGAAATTTATTCTTCATGATAAAGTATATTATTGTCAGTGATGACAATGTGAAATTCTTGAAGTGGTTTATCTTCAAGTGAAATATATTCTTCGTGAGAGAGTATGATAGTTTTTAAAACTATGATTGTCGTTTAAGACAATGTGAAAATTTTTAGAGTGGTGTAGCTTCAAGTGACTATACTCTTTATAGTGGAGTATGATTGTCGGTGAAGACAATGAAAGTTGTATTATTGTTAATCAAGGTGGAGACTGTTAAGATTAATTAAATATATACATGTTCACACTCTTTATGGTGGAGCATGATTGTCGGTAAAGACAATAAAAGTTAGTGTATCATTTTTAATGAAGGTGGAGATTGTTGGATTTTGTTGAAAATACATATGTTGAAGAAGTCTCACATTGCTTAGTCTTATGAAGGAAGAGGGAGTCCAAGGCTATATATAGGATTAAAGTTTTTCTTTACAAGATGCACCAGTCAAAAACATTTTAAGCTTGTATTTGACTTTCTTTATTCTCTTATGATCTTGTAATATAGTGTTGTGAGATGTAGTTAAATATTTATTTTGGAGGGTATGAGTGTATTAGGGGCCTGGAGTATTTGAGGGTATATTACATGTTGTAACAATTTTTATATAGTATTATTCTCTGGTTGTCAATTGTGAACGATCGTGATTTTTCTCCGATTTTGGAGTTTCCACGTTATTTTCTTGTGTTGTTATTGTGTTCCTCTTTTTTCTCTATATTTTTTATTTTCCCAACAAATGGTATCTGAGCTTTTGGTTCGATCCAAGAATAGGATTTTTTAGTATGCTCTATGGTTGCAGCTTGTCTGATCTTCCACATCAGAAAAGAAGGATGGTGATGTGCAAGAGTTGTTGAGTTGCAGTCATAAGTTCTGCTGTGCAGTTTGGGTTAGAGAAAATTGATCGAAGAATTATTTTTGACTTGTCGAAAGTTCAAGTCAAATATGTGTTACACAAGGTGCAATATTATGTTGGTGGTTGAAGAGCTTCCCGCCAACAAGGAAGTTATACCATCAATGAAATTGAAATACTCTACCTGACAACTATCACCATCCACCAAATCACCATTGGCAATTCGTCGTTCATATTTGACAAGAGGTCCCATTCTTTTAATATCTGCAACAGACTCAACAAATTCCAATACAAATCAAATAAAAAAAGAACTTTCAAACCCTTCATTTGAGGAACCAAAGGTGAACTCACCTTTACCCTGCAATTATTACAAGGAAATCAAAAAACAATTATAACTTGCCATCAAAACATAAAACATTCAGGAGTATTGGTTGGCACCTGTGTCATGGAACAAGGGGTTGTGGAATACCCAAACATATTGCTAGGAGGGACCTGAAATAATTCACAACAACATCAAATTAACCATGTCTATTGGGAAAAACAAACTTTTATAATAGTTAAAATGTTTTAGGAGACCTGTTAGGTACTACTTACATGAGCTGTAAGTACAAAATCATCTTCGTCCTATCACTGCCAACAATCACACATTTTCTCCTTTCATGCATACAAGTATGTCAGAAAATTATGAAATTTACCACAATTAAATATTATCCAGAAAGAAAAAGAAAAAAAGATATAAATTCTCACTTGGTGGGATCACCATTAACAGCTTCCTGAAATTCTGTTGGTATTTTTAGCTCATCAATGGTATTCAAGAATAACTAGGGATTCTGATATAGGATTCTGATTATGGACAAAAACTGGAACCTGATTATAAACTGGATTATATTTAAGAAGAAGCTCACTCTTGTTCTGCAAGTCTTCTTTAACAAATTCAAATTCAATTCCTAGATTTAGAGCAAGAGTTATTCTGCACACAAATGAGCTTCCAAGAGCTCCCAAAAGTTTCACCTCCTCCTGGTTTGTAGCCATTTCAGCACTTCAATTTTTCTCTATGAATTTAGTAACTATCAAGTGTGTTTGTTTTTGTGTTTTTTTTCTAAGGTTCTATGGTCTTTTATAAAGTTTGGAAGACAAATTTTGTTATTTTTAATCTGTCACTTGCTGACTAGGTGTCTTGAACGAAAAGAAAAAGTGTGAGTACTAAATAATGGAAAACAATTGATGCATTCACTATCAAGACAGTGGACAAGAAGTGATGTCATAGGTTACACCACCAATTTATTTTATACAAAATATAATTGAATTAAGTGTGATGAATAATGATCCACATGACATTATTAATTTTATTCACCTTCTTAAGTGGGAACACTTTAGACTAATTGGTTCTGATTCCTCTTAGCATATATCTTTAGCAAATCAAGGAATATTTGGTTTTGATGCTTAATTGGAGTTAGTAAATATAGTGGTTGAGTTTTTGTTTTTAATGTGATATCTATATAAAAATAATAAAACACACCACATGGTGTCTTAGAGGAAACCTGCCCACCTTCTGGATCCATCACTCCATCCTCTATTAAAGGTCCATCACTCCATCCTTTAAAATGTTTCCACACACTTCCAAAAGAACGTGATCAAATTATAAGGCAACCGAATAACTAGACTGATAAAGTATGTGTTACTAATAATAATCATCCCTAAAAATAGAAAAAATCAAAAACCGAAACTCAATAAGGACCTAACCAAAGTATTATAAAGGATACCAATAACCTTTCCTTTTCTATTTTAGAATATCTAGAACCGAAAACACTTGCAAATTCCAATATAATAACAAAACCAAAAAGTTCAGAAACAAACCTCAACTAGTGTCCTCCTATGCTTAGAGTCTTGAACATAAACATCTTTCTTAAGATTGTGTAGTCTCCCATCAATCTTCCATTCAAAACACAAATAACATTAGCATAATAAAACCGAGACACAAGCCCAACGCTATCAAATAACCTAATATCATTGCAGAACAAACTGCTATTGTTAAGTGTTGTCGAAGAACAAACCACTATTGTTAAGTGTTGTCAAATAGTCGTTACTGTAGTACTAAAATATCACACTTCAATAACAACTTAGTGTTGCAGAATTTGAACAAATAATTATTTTCTGCAATCAGGTATGAAACATCACATACAGTAGTTCATCTGCAAGGTCAAGCTGAAAAATAAATATAAAAGAAAATACTAAATACTTTTAATAAAGAATGACTTAGCCCATACACTGTCCAATTCTAGATTCTGACGTCTTATTTGAAAATCCAAAACTCATGCAAAATTGCATTGAAAACGAATGAAAAATCACCTCGTCATTGCATTATCTAGAAGCCCGACTATGGCTGCAGACACAAGAATGGAGATAAATACCAACTCATTAATAGAATCACAAAGTTAAAGCATATAAAAGAATCATGCAGAGGAGATATGTTTACAAGGGCCTTTAGACATACCACCAAACACCCACTTGTGTGAAGTTGCATATAACCAAGTTTCCTAAACACTCTGTAGAGGTGTGAGACAGTAGACATTAGACATGGCTATTGTAAACCATCCACTCCATATCACATTACCACTAGAGTCCAACACAAAAGGTCGGTGGGTTGTGAGTACTGTAAACCCCGACTACCGATTTCAATGACCACTGATAGAAAAGAAAAAAATATTTTATCAGACCAAATAATAGAAATATAAATTAAAGTATAACATAAAACGAATAGCATACCTTGATTGCATCCGAGTTATAAGCATTCCTAAACATGTCCACTAAAGAGGCATAGAAGGGCTTGGCTCTTTGAGGAGCCATTGCCACATGGAAATCTGGCTTGTTATACAAACCCATAATCAAGCAATTAGACCATGTTTGGATAAACAACTTAATTAAGCATAACCAAACATTATCACATAATTACTTATAACATAAGGTCTTGTTTGGATAAATAGTTAATTCACAACTTATAGCATAAGCAATGTGGTTGCATACTTTACCAAGTAAAAGTTGATAATCTTTCAGCATGACACTATGATCCCATGCTTTGCCAGTATCTTCAATTGAAAACATCATCACGTTCTTTCTACATTTGTTAAATTTAAAAAGTAAATATATAAAACGAACTATTCATTTGAAATTCGAAAAAGAGAAAAAGAATCAAACATGTAATCGGTGTCGCCATCAGAGTCGGAATTTTGACGAGAATGACAAGGCTGAGTCAGAATTTCGATATGATGCAGCCTTCTACTTCGACATCTCAAGAAAATTGAAAACCAATCGAAAGATATGTAAAGAAAAACACCAAATCAAAACTTTTAGATCTCAAAACCTAACTAATCTAAAGCAACAAAATCAACAACAACAAGTATATCGATTAGTAAAAAATTAACCTAAAGAGGAATCGAATAGAGTGATTTGAGCTTTGAATCGAAAGCTTGAGGTAAAGAATCAACTAGATCTGAAAGAAAAACAAGAACTTTGAAGAAAAACTGAACCTTATAGTGAAGAAAACGAAGCTAAAGTTTCACCGATCTTGGAAGTTTGCATTAGATTCTGTACTTGCACGGTATCATAGCTCGAGTTAATGTCTTGGTTCTAGTACTAAGTTCTGTAGAGCCATCTTCTGCGCTAACCATTTCCTTTAGTAGAGTTTCAAGCTTCCACATCTATTTAAACAAGAGCAAAATAATTAGTATACAAAAGATGAAAGTTTCAACAAAACTCTAACAAAAGACTAATAATTTTTGAATTTTAATTCTAACCTCTATATATCCATTATGATCTGGATCAAGCTCTTCCATGATCAAAGCTGCATATGCAGAAGCTTGATCTTTGAGATTTCCCAATTTATTTGCAGAAGCACTCAACACTATAACCTTTTACACAAAAACAAATCCCTCTTACTTTCCCATTAACTAATAAAATTATAGCTTAGAAAAGAAACAAACAAGAGAAAATGTGTAAAAATACTCTGAAACTTTGACTTGGCTCGCCAAAAATGGCGGGTTAAATTAGCAGACTTGATCCGCTTTACCACCTCTAATCACAACTCATTAACCATTCACTAAATACAATTCATGAGTACGATTTTGAACGTCATTAAGTACGACCTTCAAGTGTATATTTAAACACCTGAAAACCATGTATATATTTAATAGTAAATGAGTATATATAGATTTGAACACCTAAAATTTGTAGTTAATGACATTAAAAACGGTTGTCAGTTGTACTCAGTTGATAATTAATGAATTGTGACACCTTGTAACTATATCCATAATCCATCCGATTAATTGAAATGTGAAAATAACACAACTCAATAATAAAAAATGTAAAAGAGGCATTGTTAACTTCTTAATTAGATGAGTTAAACTTACCAACATCTCCAGGTCCCAGAAAGTTGAGAGACATCCATGAAAACTGCCAAGGCTGCAGCAACAAGGCCAGTAACTAAGGTACTCTTTGCATGAAGATAGTTGTGTTTATTTATGTCAAAATAAATGGTGGCAGTAGTCCATCCCTTCCCATAGCCATCAAAACTCTTGGCTTAGAGACATTAAACAAAAAACACATCAAAATTCATCTTTTTTCGCTTTGATTCATAAGAAAAGAAAAAAAAAATAAGATAAGGAATACAAAAAGAGGGCAGAGTGTTCTAATTAGTTTTACCTGACGCAACATTCCACCAAGCAATGATGAACACATTATTGTAAAAGCCCCAACATTTATAATGTATCTGCAATCACAATCAAGAAAAATGAATTCGAAAACTATTTACCACTTGTTTGGCTTTATGAAGAATCATAATAGAGTTGCAAATATATAAAACTTATGCTTCCCATTGCAATCCATTATCAGCAAATGGAGAGGATATAGGGGTGTTAGGATTGATATCATAGCAAGGTACTAAACCAACAACAACAACAACAACAACGAATACTATCAAGCAAGTACAATCATCATTTGAGTACAGTAAAAATATGAAAACATACACATACATGTTCCTCCACAAACACATACATCATCTCCCTTGATGTGTGTCATAAACCACCACACACATAGCACTGTTTCATCTGCTTCGCTGCTGAACAGTTTACCGCAGAGTGACCTTCCTCACAGCAATTATAGCATGCTCCCCAACTACTATCTTGAGGGTCAAAATATCTCGGACCCCACAGGTAGAAAATAAACAGAGTGATATACCCAACTAAGCATTCCTTAACTTATAGTATTTTTAAAATCAATCACATTTCAGATCAAATATATCAACTTACAAGCAACTTTTGCAGAACCACATTGTCACCTATCTGAACCAAACTTGCTTCCAGTTCCACAGACTCATGATTCTCTGAAGTTTTGATTATCTCATCCACCTCTTACTATGCAGCTATAATAACCTACAGAAAAAAGAAAAGCATAAAAAAATCCAAAGTATCTCACGCAAATCATTAAGAAAATTCAATTCGATATAAAATCAATAAAAACATAAGAGAAACCAGTTTTTTCAAAAATTAGAAGCAAAACATGGAATACGACGTACACTTGAATCCCCAGAGTCCAAAGAGAGGGACTTGAATTATGGTATACACATCAGCAGACTCTGCACAATGTTTAAACATACAATTCTTTCAATTTATTGGTCAATTACCTTTTATTGTCATCTTATAGAGCACCGACACTTCAAATTTAAAGTGTGTATGTTGTCAAGACTCAAGACAGCATCGACACCAACACAAGTAATTCTATTCAATTAATTACATATCCTCAAATTATCATTAGAGATATCGTGTCAGACAATGAATGGATGCTCAATAGTATCATCAATATTATACACATTATTAGCGGCTCTAATCAGTTATTTCATTTTTCCTATCATCAACGTAACAACAACATACAACATAAACAATTTACATTATTAGATTTCAAATTCCGTGTCACCTTTTTGGAAGCTCACACTCTGAGTTTGGAACTTGTTAACAGTTTGTTCAAGCAGCTTCACAACTTCTCTTAGAGCATTTTGTGACTCTTGAAGCTTCAATTACTTTTTCTTCAACTGGATACAAAAAATCAAAACCGAAAGAACCTGAAATTGACAAAATACGAATTATAGATGTAAAACAGCTAGATTAGGGTTTCATATGAAAATATGAGCAAGGATGAGAGAATGTGAAGATCAATTGGAAATGGAGAGAGGATAATATATCAATATGACTGGGACAAGATCGAATTGGGAATTAGACGAAGTCGATCGCAGAAGGAGACATCGATCGGAGATGCAGACGAGGTCAATCGGAGATGCAGACGAGGTCGATCGGAGATGCAGACGACGTCGATTGGAGATGCAGACGAAGCGGATCGGAGATGAATACGACGTCGATTGGAGATGCACGTGAGATTGATCAGAGAGGAAGAGACGAAGCTAGATAGCAAAGGAAACACATAGTTGGAAAAAAATTATGGACAATTATTTTTTTAATGAAAATAATATATATTAAAATTTTATACATAGTTTTTTTCTACAAACTTGTTATAAAAATTTGTAAAATTGAATCAATAAATTATTTAATTGTTTTTAAAAATAATTTTTATGTTTATTGTAAAATTGAAAATGTTAATTTTTTATTTTTTATTCAATTAATTTTAATCGTAAATTACTTGCAAATATATGTTTTTTTCTTGAATCATTTTTAACTTCAAACATGAAAATAAAATAAAAAAGTAATAGAAAATATAGTAAATCAAGAAGTGGTTTAGAAAAATATAAGTATTAGCTAGAAATTTTATTGGTAGTTAAAGCATATCCAATCAGTCTCAAATTAGCTTTGATATATAACTGTAGCAATATTTTGGTAGCTAATATGAATTTTTTTTGTAGTGTCTTTGTGTCTGAAACAACACACACATGCATGATTTGTCATACGGATTAATGATTATTCCCCTTCTAGCTAGTTGCGACTTAGTAGGCAATCTGTCATGGAATAATCTCCATGCAAAAATCTCCAGCTTTGAAGGAATATTTGCAATGGATTCAAAACATTGTTAATGGTGATAGGTACAGTTTACTATCAACAGAACTAAGGTAGACTCGTTGTTTAAGCAGATTTATAACCTTACAGAGAGTCATGAAGAAGTTAAAGTGGTGCACACATATCGATATGCGAACATGTGCGTGGATGTAATTGCGAAACTTGGCTTAACCTCAGGGAGGATCTAGTTTTTTTTAGTAGTGTTACTTTTGTTATTTTACATTGGATAGAAGCTATTCATTCAGTTCCAAAATAAATGTCATATTTGAAAAAAAAAATTGTTCCAAAATATTTGTCGCTTTATATTATAAATGTAATTTTATATTTAATCTTTCAATTATACCTTATAATAAATACTCTTAATTTATTGTTTTCTCATTTAATATTAATGTTATTTTGAACACACCAATAGTTAATCAGAATAATTTGGTAAAATCATCATTCTCTTTTATTTATTATTGTTTCTTAATAATATATTAAGTAGATCACTGCGACAAATAATTTGGGACGGAGGGAATAATATATTGGGTGTTATTTACTCTGCAATGTCTTCTTTGTAGTTTTTTTTTTGGATTAGACCCTCTTTCTTACCGATGAAAAACTAATGTGGATGAAAAGTGTTGTAATATTGAAACATTCTTTGATTTTCAATTTGTAAATTTATCCTAAATTTATGATATAAATATAAGTTACTCTCTCCGTTTCACAATAGGTGTCCTTTTTTTCTATTTTTATTTGTCTCAAAGTATTTGTTCATTTAGAATACCAATGTGGTCTTTATTATTTTTTCCACTAATTTACCCTTATTTATTGTATTTTAATTCATTTAAGTACTCCACTACCTATTATTAATAAGGTTATTTTAGTAAATGAGACTCATTTTATCATTGAAATCAACATAACTAATCATTTTCTTAAAAAGTGTGAAAATCTCAAAGAAAACACCTATTATGAGACGGATGGAGTATTAAATAAGAATTTATGTTGACAACTTTGTGTGTGTAATTTTTACAACTACTTGAAATAAACGGAAAAGTGAGTTAGTGAGTCAAATGCGAAAAAGTGAGTTAATTGATAAAATGTAGTGTTCTTCCAAATATTTTAATAAGCGGTGTTATTATATAAACGAAAAAAATTTACTGTTTATACAAATATATTTATAAACAGAAAGAAGTATATTGTTGGTGCAAATATTTTCTAAATGGGAAAAAGTGTATTGCTGGTACAAATATTTTTATAAATGAAAAAAAATTATATTATTGATACAAATATTTTTATTAACGGCAAAATCTACATTTGATATGAATATTTTTATAAATAGAAAAAAAATATATTGTTGATACAAATATTTTTACAAACAACAATTTTTTATAAACGAGAAAATTTTACCGTTGATCCAATTTTTTTATAAACGGTACAAAAACAAAAATAGCTTTTATATATGTAAAAAATGTATTGTTGATCAAAATATTTTAATAAACAGTGTTATTTTTATAAACGAGTAAGAGTTTATATTTAAATATTTTAAATATGTTTTATATACGGGAAAATTCTACTATTGATTCAAAGGATTTTAATTTCATCCCATATATAATTTTTTAAAACAACTTTAGTAAAAACAACTTCTAATGTATGTGAACAAATGTGTGTGCCAATATTTTAAAAAACGGTGTTATTTTTATAAACGAGTATAAGTTTATTATTTATTCAAATATTTTAAATATGTTTATATACGGGAAAATTCAACTGTTGATTCAAAGGATGTTAATTTCTCATATATAAATTTTTTAAAATAACTTTAGTAAAGACAACTTCTAATGTATGTGAATAAATGCGCGTATCAGATCAAAATCCATGCGTACGTGCGAGTTTTTTACTAGTTCATAATAAAGAATGTTCCAAACACGTGTAAGCTGATTAATTAAAATTAGGGTTAAATATGTTTTTCGTCCCTATAAATAAACCAACATAAAATTTTAGTCCCTAAATTTGTTTTTTCAATGAATGGTCTTTCTAAAAATTTTATGCATGAAGTTTTAGTCCTTAATAGTATTTTCTAAAATTTTGAAAACTTTTTAATAACTCTTTTATTTTTAAATTTTTGAAATTTTTTTTATACATGTTTAGAATACTGTAAAATATTTATTTAATAAAATTTAAAATGAGAAGAATTAAATATGAATTTTTTAAATTTCAAAAGATAATAATAAAAATAATGAAAATTTCGACTTAGAAATCAAATTTTGAGGTTTTTTTAAGGAACTTTTTAAAACGTTCTAAACATATATGTAAAATAATCACTTAAAAATACACATTGATTTAACAGTAATAATTAAAACAACGTGCATATTAATTTTGTAGTGACCAAATCATGTCATTTTCTTTTATAGGAACAAAAACTAAATTTTATATTTTATACATATTTAATCCTTAAAATAATTACATTATATTTTTAAAAGTATAGTTATCTGTATAAAATATAAAATACAATAAGGTAAGATTTCAAAGTACAATAATTTTGTTGACATTAATTTAAAGAAATGTCACACAATGGTATAACTCTTAACTTTTTACTTGCATAGATTATTTCAATTTTCATTTACTTGATTTCATATGGTTGCATGTTGAAAATTTTATCTTATGAGCTGGATTATATTTTTGAGACTATTATAAATAATATATATTATGACAGTGTTTTCATCATAGGTGTTATACGGACCGTTCTGACATCTTAAAAATCAAGCACCTTAATTTTATTTTTCTTTTAAAATTAAAAATGACTTACATTTTATCAGAGTTAAAAATCGCGACTGTAGATAAATCTTGTACATCTATAAATTTGTGATTGATTTAATATTATAATAGAAATTTTTTAATTATATTTTATTTTTAAACTAAAAACAAGCCTTTTTTTACATGGTTGAAAAACCGTGGTGAAATATTTGACTTTTTTTTTTAATTGTTAAAAAAACTAACGTTTTGCTCAAAATAACATAAATAAATTAGATTTCATCATGGTTGGATTTTTTAACTATAGTGAAATGGTTTACTCTTATTTAAAAAATAAAGTTTAACTTGTCATGTCTATTCAGTTCTCCCTTGTTTTACGAAAATCACATTCAACGCTTATGAAAACCTCATTGAGCCCTAACAACTTGATCATGTTTCCATTAACAATCAGAGTCTTAAACACATATCATCTTTAACTCGTTCGCCATCGTATCATCTCCATTTCTTCACCATCACATCTTCTCCGACTAGTTCTTCAACAAACGAGGTCGAACTCTATCAATATCTCTCAAATTCGTACAAAGCAAGAAAATATGATAAAAAAACTCTAAGGAGAAACTCGAACGATACTTGCAAGAAGGAAATATGAAACTCATACGATATTTAACTCTTTGACTTCTTCATCACGTTTTTAGTAGGCTAAATATCTCCATGACGCGTGTAATAGTAATTGGGTTGAGATATGTTAGGTTTAATATTATTGTTGTTGTTATTGTTGTTGATGTTTAGTGCTTAAACCCTAAAGAATTATTTGTTGTTATTGTTGTTGAGAATGTTATTGAAGGTTTTTATTTGTTTTATTGAGAAAAGTGATATGTTTGTTGTTGTTGTTGTTGTTGTTTTTAATGAGATATTGAAGGTTTTGTATTATTGAGATATTGAAGTCATGTTGCTATTAGAGATTATTTGATTAGAAATGAATTTTGGATTAGAGATTGTAATTTGAAGCATCTGTACTTGCAGTTGTATGAATTATCATATGAACATATTAAAGTAGAAAATGTAGTAAATTAGGTGAGTAAAAAATGGGAATGGAAAATAAATTGGAACAAAATGTTCACAACATAAGAATGTGAATCAACTATTGAACCAATGGTAATTTTATCTTGTTTTGAATTAGATTTTAACACATAAGACAATATTTTATGGTTTCTAAATCAACCAGCAAAGTTTATCGTAAAATTGTGCAATAAAGAGTTGCTTTCTACGTAGAATAATTATGAAGTCGATGTGTAATATCTAAGAGCGATTAAAAAATAATAAGGTGTTTGGTTGGAGATTGTTGCAAAGCCGACTTCCCGCAGAAGTAACTTTGTTATAAAAATACATCATAAGAGGCATGCACCTATAATATGTTTTCGGTTTTGAAACACATAACTATTTGTTTTTTTACATGTGTTAAAGTGAAAGAAATTTAGAATGATATGTTTAATTTGTTCAATTGGCATCCATCAAATTTTCATAATCTTTTCTCTTCCACTGCGGAGAAAATATGCTAAAAGAGTTTCACACTCAATATGACTTGCAACATGTTAAAGTATGTGGTTGGAATGAAACAATATCATCTTTAATGGGTAGATATCAATTTTGAAAGAGATAATTGGTGCGTTAAAGATTTTTACAAACTAGATTCTTGCATCAGAAATGTTGTGTAGACAAGTAACATAGATACTAGAAAGATGATTACTATATCTTGGAAGATTATTTGCTCACATTTATCTGAAGGAGATATTGGTTTGAGAGATATTTAGACAATAAACTAAGTTGCTTATTTATCTCTTTGTTAGAAGTTGTTGACCAATAATCAATGGTCTTCAATGCTTATGAGTAGATACTCCAGCCACATAAAATCAATCATGCATCATATATTTTTTTCAATATGGCCTAACATTAAGCATTCATTTTCCTTTTTGGAGGAACATAATACATTGCACGTTGGTATTGCGAAGAACATTGATTTATGGGTCGACAACTGATTGTGATACAAAATTAAAGATTTACATGTAGTATTGCCACTGGATATTGGGTTTATGCAAACTGTTAAGGTCAACTTAATTATCCAAGACATCGATTGAAACATTCCTCATGGCTTATCCATTTTAAAGATTAACTTGTCTTTTAACATTAATGTTGTTGATAAACTCATTAAGGTGATCTATCTTTTAAAAATGCTTACGATTATATCAAGATTCATATAACATCCCTACATATCACGTTCTAAGTCATTTGTGACTTAGAAGTTAATGCATAATGATATTGCAATATAAGACAACCTGGTTCGAAAGGGAATGCACATAATTTCAATGTGCTATCTCTATAGTTATGAAGTTGAAACTTCAGACCACTTATTTCTTATATGCAGATACACCTTACTTTTGTGACATTGGACATTGAATGGTTGTTTTGCATGAGCATCGATATAACTAGTTACATAAGCTTATTCAAACTTTTAGTCGAAGTTGGAGCTCTTAATTTTAAAATATGATCATGACTCTTATCATAATAATTATTTGGAAAACTTGACATACAAGAATTAGTACCAGGTTGCAAAATGGTAAAATAGATTTTGATATAAACATTTTTCATGTTAAACAATTGGTCTATATATCATCTACTTCTTCAGGGGGCACATATTATCTTCTATTCACGAGTTTAAAATTATTGAATGCATCGACATCGAATTTCGACCTGCTTCCCACGCACCTAGAATCATACAAGTTAATTGGTATTTTCTAAGTCATAATTGAATTAAGTGTAAAACAGATGGAGTTCAAGAGAAAATCCTGAAATAACAACTTTTGATGACATATTTAAGGATAATTTAATAAAAAATTTTAAAACTTTCTATATTAAGATTAGAGTTTGCACCTCCTTTCACACTGAATTGAATGAAATCATACTTGCTATCAATATAACATGAGAAATTAGAGAATTTTTTAGCTTGAAACTAACTCAATGCTAACCATTCATGCATTTTCTAATGTAAATATTGTCCCTTGGCACTTTTAATTAAATGAAAGAATACTTTACACATTTTTTTTAGATTCAAGATATCTCACATTTTCAAAGAGGGAAATGCATGCGCATATAGATTAACCAATGCAAGTTTTCTTGTTAATTATGATAATTGGTGGGATTCACTTCCTATTTGTGTTTTTGAAAAAAAAATTAAAGGATAGGTTAGACATACCCAACTATCATTTTTACTAGTTGTTTGATGGATAAAATCTCGTTTTTTTTTATTCAATAATTTATCTTTATTAAATAAATATAGTGAATAAAAGATTTATGTTTTTGAATCAGTATAATTGTCTACAATATCTTCAAACTATGACTTTATTCTTTATTCTATTGTAATAAATTTTAAATACATATTTATATTCTAGTTAATAAACTTTACTTATAAAAGATAACATAAATTTTGCTAATAAGTATATAAAGGTTAGTTTCTAAGGTATATATATATATATATATATATATATATATATATATATATATATATATATATATATATATATATATATAGATTAATTAAAGTATCAATAATATTTATATACTTTTCTTATTAATAAGTTATAGTTTTCATTGTCTTAAATCATTTTCTCTGGGACATGTATGTGACTAGGGAAGTTAAAGGGCGGGGTGGGGGATACATGGATACATTCCTATCACAATCTCCGCTCTCGAATCTATTTTTTATATTTGTTTTGAATTTTCGTTACGGGTGAATTTTGTTCCCATCGTCGTCCCCACTGATTCTCGCGGGTCCCCATGAATCTTCAAAGTTTATGCGGAGATCTATAAACATTATTTTTTTTAATTTATTATTTTAAACTAAATTAATAAAAAATTCAAAAACTAACCACAAGAAATTTAAAAATTATTACTTTATGATAAATATATTGTTTTAACAATATTTAATCTATAATATTGAGTGTCATGACCACCAAAAACTAAAAAATTTGAAATAATCATTTAGATCGTACTCTTTTATTAACAATATATATATATATATATATATATATATATATATATATATATATATATATATATATATATATATATATATATATATATATATATATATATATATTTTAATTTTGTGTATAAGATTAATTATATGAAATGACAAATAAACTTACATAATAATTTAAAATTATATAAAGATTAAGGACATTATACTATTTTAGACAGAACGGAGACTCCATGGAGCGGGAGATATTTATGTCACCCCTGTTCTCAAAGTGTCTTCGGATAGATTTTTTTTCTCATTCCCGTTTCTGCGAGAAAAAATTCTCCGTCTGTAAGGCTTCAAACAGAGAATTTCTATGGAATCCCCGCTAACCGAGACAAATGACACCCCTACTTGTGACAAGGGACCAGCAAGAGCAAATAATTTCTGAAGGATAGGTATGTCATTAAATTCAACACCCGATAATGAATACTTCTTATTAAATTCTGTCATTTGAATATTGTCTGTCACTGGTATTATGTTACTAGTATTTCTTTGGTGATATGGAAACCCTCACAATATTGTCTTCAACCATATCTCTTAATTCATTGTGGTTCACTCCAACAATAATAAATAATAAAGTGACATGAGTGAAATTGATATAATTATATTTTATCAAATTAAAAAACTGTGACAACCCAATTCTACAATAACAAATCACTTCATATTTAAAAAGTAAAATAGGCAAGTGTTTACATCATGGTCTTGTTATATATATATATATATATATATATATATATATATATATATATATATATATATATATATATATATATATATATATATATATATATATATATATATATATATATATATATATATATATATATATATTTGTAGATTCTATTTCTAGATCCACAACCTCATAAATTGGTAGATTATTTTGTTGGGTGATGCGATTTGTGGAACGTTTTGTTAAGCAATGCAAGATGGACACTTGGTCTCATCATGAGTGAAGTTGAGGATGGTGTGGTCATATAATTAATCTCTTCCATATTATATATGTATGATGATTGATCTTGGTGTCGTGGGGATCATTACGTGATTTCGTAGTTCACATTGCCAATCAATATTTTAAAATAACTTAGTTTGAGATGATTTTGAGTTGTAAGGAAGGAAGCCTCACTTAATTGCTTGGGACCAGGTTTGTAACACTAAAAAACTTGTCTGGTTGGGATTAAGAAAAAATAGAGGATATTACTTTTTGGTATTGTAGAGCTACTTGTTTTCATTTAATATTTTTTAGTTAAATCTTATTAAAACACTTTCATAAAAATAAGTTGGTACATGATTATAATTCGCACAAAAATTTACTAACATAGACCTACTTGTTTTTATAAATGCGTGTTTTAACAACATGTAAGTTAGAGTATATTTAACCACTTTTAGTTAAAACTTTTTAAAATAAACTCTCATACAATAAATGGGATACGTTAGTAAATCATATATATATATATATATATATATATATATATATATATATATATATATATATATATATATATATATATATATATATATATATATATATATATATATATATATATATATATTATTAAAAGAAAAATAAAAATAAGAGAAAATGACTAAGTTATATGTCGTTTAAAGACTCCAGACACATATGTAAGTAAGATAATATTTCTTAAAATGTGTAAGTTGTGCCTAATTTAACCCTACAAAATCGATTTTTAGAGTGAAGGATTACCCCCCACTTATAAGGACATGTTTAGCCTATATATTGTTTGATGTGAAACTCTTAATATTATTTCTTACGCCTAAGATTGAACATCTGGATCATAGAACTAAATGGTGGGTGACCTGGTAGTGGAGTGGTCCAATAGATCTTAAACTGCGCTCTGATACCATCTTAGAAATGTGTAAGTTAGACCTAACTCAACTCTACAAAACCAGTTTGTAGGATAAAGATTTCTCTCATTTATAAGCATATGTTCATGTCATATATCTTATGTGAGACTCTTAACAATATTCAAATAATTATGAGCAATTTACATCTTCAAAGAGTCGACATTTGAAGCATCATATTTAGTCAATCAATGAGCACATTTGTTTCCTTCTCTCAATGTATGATTAAAGGAGACTACTCATTAAAGAGAAGTGAACTTAATGAGAGCAAGTAAAGTTGCATGGATGAAAGTCATTCTGCTTAGTGTCAACAATTAATTCAAAGTTGTCTGAGAGTCAGATTCTATGATGATAGATCTATACTCAAGATCTCAAGCCAGTTGATGACATCTCCAAATAGCTAGCTAACAATTCCGTCAATTGATTAGAAGCTCTGCCACAAGCAATATCCAAAAAAAATCATAAATCCTATTACCTCAATCATTTCTTAAAAGGCCTCCAAATAAAACATTCTCAAGATTACCAAAATAAGAACCATTCATGTTGACTTTAAAAATGGCTTCAGGAGGATGCCAGCGAACACGACAAATTACATGATGCTTATTTGTCGTAGCAAAGACTTGCACCATGGAGGAATGGTACGATAATATACTATTCATCGAAGTCCGTTTATCTTTTTTCATTTTATATATAGAAAATCTCTTTGTTTATATCCAGCCAAATCTCAAAACAAGTTATTATGAACATAGTGTCTGGTTCAATATAACATGGTGTTTGAACCATCTTTAACTATCCTGCAAATTAAAATTCAGGATCATGAGGACAATGATTTGAAACACCTAATTAGGTAGCATCCGATTAACTTTGTGCTTTCATAGCTCATATAGTTTTTTGTTCAGTGATAGATATGAAACCACCTTATTCTATTATCTTGGGAAGGATTGGATTCATAGAAATAAATGTGTCTTCAACAGAACACAAAAGGCCCATATTTTAGGTAGGTGGAAAGATGGAGACCATGAAAGTTAATAACAATCCTTTTTCAATTGAAGTTAATATGATCAAGGCATTGTTCTATTCGCCTAATTTAAGTCCCATAATGGTTCCTAAGGAATATAAACAAGGTTTGTTGGAATCTTGTATACTTACTAATGAAATCTTCCGATTTAAAAATCCTGTCGACCTATGCACTTTTCATCTTATTTTAAAAAAATTAGTCTTCTAATATTTTTTTTTTAAATTTCTTTCAAAAAAATATTTTCCATTCTATACAAATCCTATTTTGAAATCAAGGTAGAGATTGTTGAATTTTGTTGAAAATACATATGTTGAAAAAGTCTCACATCGCTTAGTCTTGTGAAGAAAGAGAGAGTCCAAGACTATATATAGGATTTAAGTTTTTTTTACAAGATGCACCAGTCAAAAGCACTTTAAGCTTGTGTTGTGACATGATATTTAATATACTTTTTTTGGAGGGTGTGGGTGTACTAGGGACCTGGGGTATTTGAGGGTATATTATGTGTTGTAACAATTTTCACATAGTATTATTCTCTGGTTGTCATTTGGCAACAGTCATGGTTTTTCTCCGGTTTTAGAGTTTCCACGTTATTTTCTTGTGTTGTTATTTCGTTCCTCCTTTTTTCTATATTTGTTATTTTTTCAACAACTGGTCAAAGCTTTTAGTTCGATTCGGGGATAGGAGTTCTTAGTATGCTCTACGATTGCAGCTTTGTTTGATCTTCCACGTCAAAAAAGAAGGGTGGTGTTGTGGAAGAGTTGTTGAGCTGCATTCATAAATTCTGATGTGCAGTTTGGGTTAGAGAAAATTGATGGAAAAATTGTTTTTGACTTGTGGAAAGTTCAAGTCAAATATGTGTTACACAAGGTGCAAGATTATGTTTGTGGTTGAAGAGCTTCCTGCCAACAAGGAAGTTATACCATAAGTTTTAAACCATGTTTTCGACATGTGAAAATTCTTGGAGTGATTTACCTTAAAGTGAAATTTATTCTTCATGATAAAGTATATTATTGTCAGTGATGACAATGTGAAATTCTTGAAGTGGTTTATCTTCAAGTGAAATATATTCTTCGTGAGAGAGTATGATAGTTTTTAAAACTATGATTGTCGTTTAAGACAATGTGAAAATTTTTAGAGTGGTGTAGCTTCAAGTGACTATACTCTTTATAGTGGAGTATGATTGTCGGTGAAGACAATGAAAGTTGTATTATTGTTAATCAAGGTGGAGACTGTTAAGATTGATTAAATATATACATGTTCACACTCTTTATGGTGGAGCATGATTGTCGGTAAAGACAATAAAAGTTAGTGTATCATTTTTAATGAAGGTGGAGATTGTTGGATTTTGTTGAAAATACATATGTTGAAGAAGTCTCACATTGCTTAGTCTTATGAAGGAAGAGGGAGTCCAAGGCTATATATAGGATTAAAGTTTTTCTTTACAAGATGCACCAGTCAAAAACATTTTAAGCTTGTATTTGACTTTCTTTATTCTCTTATGATCTTGTAATATAGTGTTGTGAGATGTAGTTAAATATTTATTTTGGAGGGTATGAGTGTATTAGGGGCCTGGAGTATTTGAGGGTATATTACATGTTGTAACAATTTTTATATAGTATTATTCTCTGGTTGTCAATTGTGAACGATCGTGATTTTTCTCCGATTTTGGAGTTTCCACGTTATTTTCTTGTGTTGTTATTGTGTTCCTCTTTTTTCTCTATATTTTTTATTTTCCCAACAAATGGTATCTGAGCTTTTGGTTCGATCCAAGGATAGGATTTTTTAGTATGCTCTATGGTTGCAGCTTGTCTGATCTTCCACATCAGAAAAGAAGGATGGTGATGTGCAAGAGTTGTTGAGTTGCAGTCATAAGTTCTGCTGTGCAGTTTGGGTTAGAGAAAATTGATCGAAGAATTATTTTTGACTTGTCGAAAGTTCAAGTCAAATATGTGTTACACAAGGTGCAATATTATGTTGGTGGTTGAAGAGCTTCCCGCCAACAAGGAAGTTATACCATAAGTTTTTAACCATGTTTTTGGCATGTGAAAAATCTTGGAGTGATTTAGCTTCAAGTGAAATTTATTCTTCATATTAAAGTATATTATTGTCGGTGATGACAATGTGAAATTCTTGAAGTGGTTTATCATCAAGTGAAATATATTCTTCGTGAGAAAGTATGGTAGTTTTTAAAACTATGATTGTCGTTTAAGACAATGTGAAAATTCTTGGAGTGATGTAGCTTCAAGTGACTATACTCTTTATAGTAGAGTGTGATTATCAGCGAAGACAATGAAATTTGTAATATTTTTAATCAAGGTGGAGACTGTTTAGATTGATTAAAGATATACATGTTCATACTCTTTATGGTGGCGTATGATTTTCGGTAAAGACAATAAAAGTTAGTGTATTATTTTCAATCAAGGTGGAGATTGTTGGATTTTGTTGAAAATATATATGTTGAAGAAGTCTCACATTGCTTAGTCTTGTGAAGGAAGAGGGAGTCCAAGGCTATATATAAGATTCAAGTTTTTCTTTACAAGATGCACCAGTCAAAAGCACTTTAAGCTTGTATTTGACTTTCTTTATTCTCCTATGATATTGTATTAGAGTGTTGTGAGATGCAGTTAAATATTAGTTTTGGAGGGTGTGGGTGTACTAGGAGTCTGGAGTATTTGAGGGTATATTATGTGTTGTAATAATTTTTACATAGTGTTATTCTCTGGTTGTCAATTGTCAATGGTTGTGATTTTTCTCCAGTTTTGGAGTTTTCACGTTATTTTCACGTGTTGTTATTGTGTTCCTCTTTTTTCTCTATATTTTTTATGTTCCCAACAACTTGTATCAGAGCTTTTGGTTCGATCCGAGGATAGGAGTTTTTAGTATGCTTGCAGCTTGTCTGACCTTCCACATCAGAAAAGAAGGATAGTGTTGTGCAAGAGTTGTTGAGCTGTAGTCATAAGTTCTGCTGTGCAGTTTGGGTTAGAGAAAATTGATCGAAGAATTGTTTTTGACTTGTGGAAAGTTCAAGTCAAATATGTGTTACACAAGGTGCAAGATTAATTTATGTCGGTGGTTGAAGAGCTTCTTGCCAATAAAGAAGTTATACCATAAGTTTTTAACCATGTTTTTGACATGTGAAAAATCTTGGAGTGATTTAGCTTCAAGTGAAATTTATTCTTCATGATAAAGTATATTATTGTCGGTGATGACAATGTGAAATTATTGAAGTGGTTTATCTTCAAGTAAAATATATTCTTCATGAGAGAGTATGATAGTTTTTAAAACTATGATTGTCGGTAAAGATAATGTAAAAATTCTTGGAGTGGTGTAGCTTCAAGTGACTATACTCTTTATGGTGGAGTATGATTGTCGGTGAAGTCAATGAAAGTTGTATTATTTTTAATTGTTAAGATTGATTAAAGATATACATGTTGATACTCTTTATGGTGGAGTATGATTGTCGGTAAAAACAATGAAAGTTAATGTATTATTTTCAATCAAGGTGGAGATTGTTTATTGAAAATATATATGTTAAAGACGTCCCACATCGCTTAGTCTTGTGAAGGAAGAGGGAGTCTAATGCTATATATAGAATTCTAGTTTTATCATACAAGATGCACCAGTCAAAAGCGTTTTAAACTTGTATTTGACTTTCTTTGTTCTCTTATGCTCTTGTATTAGAGTGTTGTGGGATGTAGTTAAATATTTGTTTTGGAGGATGTGAGTTTACTAGGGGCCTGTGGTATTTGAGGGTATATTATGTGTTGTAACAATTTTCACATAGTGTTATTATCTGGTTGTCATTTGGCAACAGTCGTAGTTTTTCTCTGGTTTTGGAGTTTCCAAGTTATTTTCTTATGTTGTTATTGTGTTTATCTTTTTTCTCTATATTTGTTATTTTCCCAATATAACTCACAATCACAATATCTTTTATTTGTGTTGGTTAAAAATAAAATGTATGAATATTATGTTTGCATATTATCATGTTTTGCTAAAAAAGAATGAAACTAATGTGTTGAAATTTTGTTGTTAAATTAATAGTGAATTGTGTGAATGTTATGTGATAATAAATTTTTGTGTTTTAAAAATAAATTGAAAATAATATATTTTTTTTCAAAAAATAACTATAATAAAAATATTATCCATTGATATTCTTGGATATATATCAATATACCATTCGTGGATATCTTAAAACTTAGAGATTACCTACTTATCGAATACCTGCAGAGATAGAGACGAATACGAATATCATATTGCAACTAGATGGACATGTAATATCCATTTATATCAACCTAATGCCTTCACATTGCAATATGTTCTCGTACAAGGGACCGGATCTAGCGAACTTCCTAATACAACATTTTTTTACCAGGGGTTCAAGATCTACTAGTGGAAACAAACTTTGTTGTTATTATCAAATTCTAGATATTAATGTTTGACGGACCTAGAACCCAAAAAAGAGAATCGGATCTGTAAATATTTTGTTTAAAGAACATGGAAGGGGTAAAAAAAATTGCAATTTAAAATTTAATTCTAAAATTTCATATTGTTTTCCAACTATCAATATCAATGCTAATAACAATATGTTTTTGCGAGTTAAAGAAATCTACAGAATGATTGAAACAATTAATCAACAATTTGGTAAAAATATAAATCAGCAATTTATTATATAATCAAACTTTGACATACTACTGTAGTAATGAATACCTTGATAAAGTCGACAAGAAATTCAAACATTTCAATATTTAATTTTTAAAATTTTAACATTCCAAACTTTTTGGGATGAAGGTGTAAGGTAGTCACTTCAAACCCATTATGATAGTTTAGATTCTAAAACCACACACATATTCAAATTATTCCACACATATATCGGAATAATATAATTTCAAATTGACATGCACGTGAGAATAAGGTCCTAAAACAGGAAAAATCCAATTCAATCAGTTTAGAGACATATAACAAAATTAAAAATAGATGAATTTTTTTTCAAATTATAGATATTTTCGATTTTAATTAGTTTTAAGTAGGGGTGGTAAAAACCAAACCAACCAAATAGAAAATCGCAAATCAAACCAAACACAACATTTGCCACCATTTCTAACAAACAGTATATTGCGAGTAAAACAACTAGTGTGCAATTTCAATAATTGATAATTTCGTCAAATTGCAAAATTCTAATTCATCGATTGTTCATTGGTTCATGCATATCCGACTTCCAATAACTAAGGCCGTTTTAGACGATTTTTTCTTTCTGGGGCAATAAAGTTTTAAACACAAAATTTAGTAAAATTTGAAAACGGTGATCTATTCACCCTCTCTAGATCCACCTTATCGTCTAACACATATTTCTCTCCACATGCCTCCCTCTGAAAGCGCTAATGATTTCTTTGCTAGAAAAACAACACAACCGGCTGTTTAGAGCTTAAGGATGTGTATAATTTCAAATTCAAAGCTTCCCAGGATTTACCTTGGAGCAAGGCTATTTGGCATATCAATATCCCCTTAGTAGGTCCATTCTTATTTGGAGAATGATTCACAATAAGATTCTCACCGGCGAATTTATAGTGGAAAGAGGTATATCTATGGCTTCTCGGTGCTCGATTTGCTGTGAGAAGGCCGAATATTTTCATCATCTTCTCTTTGATTGTAAGCTTTCGAAAAGCCTTTGAAGGTGTGGCTTATGAAAAAATTTCAAATCACTAATATTATTTTTTCTATTGTTGGTTGGTTAGATATTAGCTATAGAAACAAATCTCCTTGTGTAACTTTAATCCATTGTGCTGCAGTCACTAACCTTCTGTTCAAAATCTGGCAGGCTAGAAATTTTTCTAAGCACAACATGCGCCAGACATCTATTGGCAATGTTATTGAGTGGATTATGCTGCAAGTCCAAATTTCAGGTAGCACTACTCACAAATCGTCTCATATCAATATGTTGGATTTTTTCTTCATCAAAGAGTTCAAGGTCAACATCCTCCCTCCTAAGGAACCCACTGTCAAATAAGTTATTTGGACCCCCTTCTTATGGTTGGTACGAGTGCAACTGCGACATAGCTTTCATTCATGAAAACTCCACTGGTGGTGGTGGCATTTTTCGTAATCATAGGGGAGATTTCATTCTGGCTTTTGCATAACATATCCTTTGTGCTTCCTCTATTCATGCCAAATTCAGAGTTGTGATCCGAGCTATGGAGAGTATTGATAGGGGTTGGTCTAAGCTTTGGGTGGAAATCGACTCTAGCTTGGTTGTCAAAGCCTTCCCCAACCAAAAGTTAGTCCCTTTAATTTTTAGGAACATATGACGAATTTTCCTGCTTCACTATAATTTTTCTCATATTGCCATCACTCACATTTATAGAGAAGGTAATTCCTGTGTTAATTTTTTGGTGAATTTCGCGCTCGACAATAGTTCTACTGTCATTTTTATTCCATCTCTTCAGGCATTCAGAATGATTTTGTAAAGAATATATTAGGCATATCTTTCTTCATGTTTTCGTAATCCTTAGGAATAACTTTTTCGGCAAAATAGCCTTTTTGGTCCCGTATGTTAATCCTTGGGTTCATTTTGGTCCCTTAACTTCAAAATGTTTCATATTGGTCCTTTAACTCTTCATTTGGTGTCATTTGAGTCCTTTTTGACATATTAGCGACTAATTTAGCGACCAATTTTTAAGTTTTTCCGTCGCTAATATGACAAAAAGGACTAAAATGACATCTTTTGAAGAGTTAGGGGACCAATATGAAACTTTTTAAAGTTAAGGGACCAAAATAAACCCCAAAGTTAACATACGACACCAAAAAGAATATTTTGTCAACTTTTTCCATTTTTGTATCGTTCTTCTTTTGATATATATTAGATCTTTATTAAAAAAAATAAAGGTGATTAAATAAAAAACACTAAAAATGTATATAAAAAAATTAAATATTAAATAATAAATATATAAGAATATAGTTGTGAATTGAAAATAATAAACTCATTACTCATAATTTTATTATTGTTAATATATATTTTTAATCTATCTTAAATACTATAAAATTTTAAGCGAATAGAAAATATTTATCGAAATAAAAAATAGTAAAATGTATTCAAAGTAGAGAGGAACATATATTTTAAAAAATATAAATAAGAATCACCTTAGTTACGAGAGTTTTTTTATAAAAATTAGAGAAAGATGTTTTTATTTAATAAAAATACCTTTTACTTTTAGTAATAAATAAATTCCATCTTTTAAAATAAATTACCTTTTTTATTATTAGAAGTGAAACGTATTTTTATTAAATTCAAAAATCTTTCTATAAATTTTGTCACCAACTCTTGTAACGAAAGTGATTCTTATTAATATTATTTTTAATATTTACTAAAGAAAAAAAATTTATGAAAATTGTTTCCTCTCTATTTTAAATACATTTTACTATTTTTTATTATATTTTATTTCAATAAATTTGTTTCTTTTTTGGTTTCAATAAAAGCATAAAAATTTATAGGATGTTAGATAAAGTAAAAAATTATATTAAAAATCTATATCTCAAATGAAAAATAAAATCATGAGTAAATATTTTATAATAATTAATTTGTAAATTGAAAAATAGAAAAATAGATAAATTTTATCTCATTTTAAAATATTATTAAACAATTTTCAGTTATTATATTTAAAAATTATTTTTAATTCACAACTTTATTCTTATAAACTCATAATTTTAGTGTCATTCCATACTATATAAAAAATGTATCAGTCTCATTATTTACTTTAAGTCATGTACCTGTCTGTTTGTTTTCTTTAGTGTACAAACGGGTAAAAATATATGTAATGTTTTTCATGTGTTAATTGTTTATTTTAGTTTTAATTAATTATAAATTAATAAAAAGAGAGGTAGAGGTTAAAAGAAACTAAAAAGAATATAATTGAAAGAAAAATAGGCTACACCAAAACTGTATTTTGCTTTTATATATTGGTATAGATAAAATTTTATATATTATTATAGATAGAATATAATTCAATTTTAAAAAGTGAAATTTATTTAAAAATAAGAATTTTTTTCAGAATCATGAGTTTTTAAAATAATATTTGTAATCACATTTTTAATTAAAAAATATGAAGAGTTAGGTGAGTTGTTAAAAAAAGTCAAAAAAAACTATTTATTTTATAAATGCAAGATATTATGATAAAATAAAATGTATTTATTACCAAATTAAGATGGAACTATTTTAATAAATATGGTATGAGCATTAATATTTTATTATATTGAGAAAGGCTATTTTTAGGAATAGTCATGGAGTCATTAATAGTTGGTCTTTGAGTGAATGACCAACAATGTACTCTGATGTCAAAGTGAAAAGAAGAGCAAGAAAGTGTAAGTACTGAGGTTAGGTGAGAAAGAATGAATTTCTTGACCCTATAGTAAAAGAGGGTATTTAAAACCCCCAACGCGGAGTTAAGATTTCCCTATTTTGGATTGAATTGTTGGAGGCTTAAAACAAAGAAAACTATCAGGATGCCACGTGGTAGGGCAGAGTCAGCAAGTGACTCATATCCTAGTTGAATCGACCATAATGTTTGGAGGTGATGACCGAAATTCCTGCTAGTGGGTGACCACATGCTCTTCGTAGAGCACGTGGGACTGAAGCTCCAACGATCACTAAGGGAGGCAAACACATTTCAGCTTGGGAAAATTATATCCCGTACCCCTACATTTATCCCAATACCCCTACAATTTTAAAAAAATCTCAATTTTGTCCTTATTAAATTTTTAACTTTTCTTTTTTATTTTTTTTTTTCAATTTTACTGAACCGATATCCCAGGGGTGGGTGTTCCGGTTCTTTTTTTTTTTCAATTTTACTGAACCGGATATCTCAGGGGTGGGTGTTCCGGTTCCTTTTTTTTTCTTCAATTTTACTGAACCGGATATCCCAGAATTGGGTGTTCCGGTTCTTTTTTTTCACAAAGTTTAAAAATGGATAATAAAAAACAGGTTGAAAACAGTTTCTGCCACTAGTCAGACATTGATTTGTTTCGTGCAAAACTTGTCAAAACACACCTAGTAATAATAAAATAATATTGACGATTTTTCTGTCGTTGTCGCAAAGAAAACTAGTACTGCATGAATTGTTTATTCGCTAATAAATGTTGAGTAGTTGAAGATGCATGAACTGTGCTTCTGTGTGCAAAACAGAGCATGTAGAGAAATTGAAAAAAAAGAATCGGAACACCCAATTCTGGGATATCCGGTTCAGTAAAATTGAAAAAAAAAAGAACCGGAACACCCACCCCTGGGATATCCGGTTCAGTAAAATTGAAAAAAAAAATAAAAAAGAAAAGTTAAAAATTTAATAAGGACAAAATTGGGATTTTTTTAAAATTGTAGGGGTATTGGGATAAATGTAGGGGTACGGGGTATAATTTTCTCAGCTTGGACCTTAGTTGAGTCTAGGCAAACACATTTCAGCTTGGACCTTAGTTGAGTCTGCTCGGCCCAACGCAGAACAATAACTATTAGATTAGAATAAGATCCGGCGTTTTAATTGATTGTAATTATTAGTCTAATTATCAAATAGTTTTTGAGAGAAAATATTTAAAATTTAAATACTACTGATCAAACAAAATTTTTTATTATTAAAGTGAGCTCAAAAATTAAATGTTAAAAACATTGTTTTTAGTTTAATTGTTATACACTGTGTGTGTAAAAAAATTTATACTATTGCATCATTCAATTGTATTATTTTAAAAAAATTAAAATAAAAAACATTACTAATTTATTAATGGTTTATAATTAAATGACAGTGTAAAACTTTTTTATACTGTACATTTTAATTAATTAATTAATTTTTTATTTTACTATTACCAATATATTTTCAAAGACACGCAATTATTCATTAAAAAATAAGATAAAAAGTCAATTGAAAAATATTTATTTAAAAAAATTATAGATTTAATTTATAAAAGTCAAAGTATTATACTATACTTAATGATAAATAATAAAATATTGACTTTTAAATTCCATAACTTGTAAGTTAGTAATACCTTTATTAAAAAACAAGTTATTTTTCAAACACATTGTGAATAAGTGATAAATAAATAAATAAAGAAAAAAAAAAGAAAATGTTTTCAATGTTTTGTAATCCTTCCTTTTTTGGTTTGGAAGAAACAAGACAATTGTAGTGTAGTGGTTCTGGTGTTGTTGGAGGGTCGAGAAGACATTGTTGACAAAGTCAGTCAGGGTCAATTTCGGAGTTCTCATTCTTTCATTCATCCATTGCCGTCTCTTCAATTCTCCTCTTAACCCACAAAACCAAACCCTCTTTTTATTTCAATTTCAACAACAACAACAACTTTTCAATCGTGAAACAAACCGTTTTTAACATCAACATCGTATCATGTCTCTCAAACCGTCTATTTCCTCGGACAATACGAAGCTTCCTTTGTCGGATCCTCCCAAAGACCAACCCGACGACGACAAGCTTTTCAAAGGCTCCGCCATGACCAAACGTGGCGCCTACGCCGCCATCTCTTACATGTCCTGCGCTGGTAATTGTTCGTAAAAATGTAAAAAAAAAAATTATGTTTTTAACAGAAAAATTTAAATGGGGTATTGAATTTTCATACTTCATGGCTTAAAGTAATGTTTTTTGTTGTTGTTGTTGTTATTGTAGTTTTATTGGTGATGTTCAATAAGGCAGCTCTTTCATCGTATAACTTTCCATGTGCAAATGTTATCACACTTCTTCAGGTTCGTAGTTTCACTACTTGTAGTTTTATATCCAAGGTTTAGTTCTTAGTTATATGTTATATGTTATTTGGAGTTGATGAATGGTTTTATTTGTGCTTTGGAATATTTGGTCATTACAGTTTATGATGCTTGACAAACGTGTAACTGAACGTATTTGTTTGTCAAGCACACACATCGACATTCGTAATGATTTGAAAAAAAATGAACAAATTGAACGTAATCACACGTGTTAGTGTCGGTTGTCTTACCACGACACTGCTACAGACAAATCTTTTTCAGAGGTGTCGGTGTTACTGAGGTCAAGATTAAAGAATAAAAATCACACCACATTATTAATGCATAAACATTGATGTGATTCTGTCTACAGTGATCTGTCTGTTCACTTTAATGTGAATGTGAATTTGTGATCACCGGAAGGGCAGAGTGAGAAGTAAATCGGTGGAGTAGAGGGGTTGGAGCCCCTTGAGGCGTGTACAATATACTCCACCTCTGATCACACCGCATGTGTTGGTGTAGACACTGGTTCGAACACATCTTCCATTTGAAGTGTCGGTGTTACATGAAATTTAATACATCTGTTGCGAAACATGGTAAACAAAAGGACTTGATATTCCACCTTTATTTATTCTTCTCCAGTCTTTTCCTACACTAACGCTTATGATGCTTAGCATTATATTTACTACGGATTACTGAGGCCTTAAAAATTAACAACCTATAGTTGTGAAAATCCATTTTATCTATTATGTTTATAAAACATACTCCTATGCCTATTTTTGCTGCAGATGGCTAGTTCGTCTTTTTTTCTTTATATGTTGAGGCGCTGGAGAGTAATTAGTTTTACAGCAAGTGAATCCTTACTTATATCAGATACTTCAACGAAATTGGTATCATTCAAAACTTTGAAGCACACATCTCCTTTGGCCGCGACATATTTACTTTACATGGTATAAGTCTTTCCTCAACCTTCTCCCCGAGGACAAGTTCTTAATAAATTGTTTTTCCTTTTAAACTATTTTTTATTCACCCTTGTACTTCTCCTTAGCTAGCCACCATGGAGGCTGTTCGGAGAGTAAATGTTCCAATGTATACGACTTTGAGGAGGACAACAGTGGTATTTACAATGCTTGCAGAGTTTGTTTTGGTGAGGCAGAGGTATACGCGATCGGTCGTTTTCAGGTAAATTGCTTCCTCTAATTAGAGTTACTGAGAAACTTGCGTTATTTACTTGTCATCCTTTCTCAGTCATTCTTGTTGAGAAACTCGCGTAAATGAGTAAAATGTATAATGCATAAGTAACTCCCACATGGTTGACAAGATTTACACTTTTACATCGGAAACTCATCATGAATAACATAACTAGTTTACCATCCTTTGTGTTGTTTCCCCCTTTGAAGTTATAACTCGGTGAAGTTAAAGTTCAAATTGTTTTTTTTTGTTTTGAATAAGCATTCCCCTGATTGTTTCATTTAACTGAAATTTATAAGGCTGTTATCAGTGTTGGCTTGATTATCTTTGGTGCCTTTGTTGCGGGAGCACGAGACTTATCTTTTGATGGTTATGGTTATGCCGTTGTTTTCGTGGCAAACATTACTACAGCAATATATCTTGCTACCATAGCCCGCATCGGTAATGTTCCTATTCTCACACTCATATAAAGCGGAAAGTTTATACCTTGTTTCCCTGTAAATCTTGACTATCTTAATTATTCGGCTTTATGTATTTTTCTCAGGAAAAACTAGCGGTCTTACTAGCTTTGGCCTTATGTGGTGCAACGGTAAGCTGATAGATTGTATTGTGGCCTATTAAACTTTCTTACTTTGTTTTAGTGTGATAGGGTTTTTGACCCGAAATACTTATCCATTATTATAGGTATCCTTTGTGGGCCAGTTTTACTCGTCTGGACTTTTATTAGTGGTGACTTGAAGACGACAATTGATTTTCCTTATCTTTTCTCACCTGGTTTTCTCGTAAGTTCTCTTTAGCCATTCCTCTTCGATGAGTAATAGTATTTGTAATTAGATCTTCCTTGATAATAGGCCAGAAAAATGAATTCTCGAGAAGCTTAAAGCAAATATATCTACACCCTCATTGGATTGAACCTCATAATTCATAACCCTAAATCTTTCCTTTGATTGGTTTAGTGATTAATCTGATTTTTCTGTTCCTTTTTTCTTGGGCAGGTTATTTTGCTTTTTTCATGCATACTGGCATTCTTCTTGAACTACTGTATATTTCTCAACACAACTCTTAATTCCGCTCTGACACAGACAATTTGTGGTAATATGAAGGTTCGTCCGTTCCCTACCCGTTGTTTTACAATGCTTAAATAATATACCTACTGTTCAGTTAGAGAACTAGAAATGTGTAGTGAAGTGATGGAATAAAGTTTTGATGTGTGGAGCAAGCTTCCTGTATGGTTGAGAGAGGGGGTGGATCTGCAAGGATAACACTTCCCTCAAGTAGTGAATGAGTAACAAAAGAGTAAATTAAGTTATGATTTGAATATACCTCATGTCTCGTGTGGGACCCCTTATATATGAGGGACGATTGGAGGCACCCCATGCTTCCCGTTGTGGAATGCGGGGAACCGTGGTGAATAACTGTTCGTGGCATGGATCATGTACGGTTCTCAAGGTTGTGAGTGCAATGTACCTCCAACAGCTTATGACTTTGGACTGATGATTGGGCCTCCTCGTTGTTAGGCCTCTGACCTGTCTGGAACACCTTCTATTTACATAAGAGAGGACTTTGATGATTTCTTGTTTTGAATTAGATGTCATAATTTTGCTTGAACCCTAATTATTATTCTGCGCTGATGTGTAGGATCTATTTACAATTGGCTTTGGCTGGATAATTTTTGGCGGGCTACCATTTGATTTTGTGAGTACTCTGTGCTCTTGTAGTACTGTCTGTTTCGGTGTTACCATTTTTTTTATTCACTGATTATAGAATATGTGTCGATTTGATTTCAGTGGAATGTAGTTGGACAATTTCTCGGTTTCACCGGATCGGGTTTATATGCTTACTTTAAGCTCATTGGCAAGTAACTTGTTCAAGTCCTCTAAATGAACATGAGGACGGGCGATGCATCCGTCGAGGAGGACTAGAGTATGAGATGAATCAGAATCAAACTCGGTTCTGTGGAACATGTGATGGACTAATCTAAATATGTTTAGGAAGTTTTGTTGAATAGAAGATGATGACAGAAACATTTTCTTAGGAAGCATTCTAGTTCTGGTGTCATGGCTTTAGTGTAATAAAACAATTGTTGATGATGTTGTTGTTCATCCCTCTATTTGAAACTGTTAATAAACACAGTATTATTTTATTATAAACAATGGAAGACAGAACAACACTATTTTGTATCCCTAATAACTGTTAATGTTTGTTATAAATTATTTTTTCAATACATTAGATCGACAATCAAATTTTAATCACTTTTAATTTAAAATAAGAAATTTATGTCATAATATTTTAAAACTTTTTAAATATTGATTACTTCTAAAGTCCAAGTACTATTGTCTGAGCAATACTTTGACTTGGTTGATTGTCAATTGTTATTTAAAACTTAGGGTGGATTTGATTTGCTAAAGAATGAGGTATTGGGGACAATTTTTTGTTGTTGTATATTCTGTCATGATAATGGATAAAACTTAAGGCAAGAGATTTGAATTCTTGTCCTCCACTCAATAATCAGATAACTTTTTGTCCCAAACACAAATTATCAAAAAATTATTAAAATAATAATTTTTTACTCTCTTTTTCATTATTTAATAATTTATTCATAAATATAATATTAATATTTTATATATCAATAAAGAATATTATAATAAAAATTATATTATCTTTATTCAATTATGGATATATCAAACAAAGTAGAGAAAAAAAATCTCTATTTATCATTTTTCTTCTCTTCTTTTTATTTAATATTTTGATTCATAAATATCAATATTTTGTATATCAATAAAAAAGGTCAAATACACGTTACCCCTGCCATTATATCGAGTTTTGATTTCACCCCTATAAGAATTTTTTTTGTGACCCCCTTTACTAAATCTATATTCCATCTTCAGAGACCCTATTGTTACAATTGCGCTGACTGTGTAAGTGATTCTTTCTAGGTGGCAATTTATGGTTGGCTGTCTGGATTAAATAATGCCAACTAATATTAAAATTAGAAAAAAATTGTTTTCCTATTTAACTCACCCCCCTAAATGTTAGGGCTCATATTTGAGAAGTTCACTCAAAATAGCAAGTGGAGAAGACGAAGGCATGGTGGAACGCGGCCAAGACGCTAACGAAATGTCACAAGTTAGTTTGGTTTGCTGTCTCTCTTACTTGAATCAAATTGCATTTTGTTTTACATTTGTTGTTATGTTTAATTTCAGAACATGCAAGTGTTTAACACTGTCTTTCACCAAGGGAGTTTGTAAGGTTGATTGATGGTGAAACGGTATACAAGGGTGATGTTTCAACCATAGTTTTTGGGCAACACATTGAGAAGTGGTCAATGGTTGACTTTCACAATTAGGTTAATGGGTGAGGTTACTTAGAAGGGACGTACAGAACGTGGACCAAAATCCTTGACATAGGTGAAAACTTTTTTCAGATTGGGAAAAATGATTATGTTTGTGGAATATGATGTCAATGGTATAAAAGTCACGGTTAGGAGTCATATGTGTGTGAATGAAATGGTCGAGTTAGATGAAAGTGATGAAGAGGGAGTTAATGAGTTGAATGACAGTGAGGATGAAAGAACCACTGCTATTGCAGATGAATTTGATGGAATTGATGTCTCTATACCCATTAGAAAGGGTCCAATAATAGTTTGATTGTTAACTGGTTCCAATAAGAGGAAATATGAAGATGATGAATATGTTAATGAAGAGCTAAAAAACTCTGATCGAGATGATTCTGAATATGATAAAGGGACTAAGTTTGAGAAGTTTACCCTAAATGTGATGTACTGATGAACAATATTGCAGAGTATTTTAATGCCACCATTTTAGTAGCAAGGGATAAACCTATACTAACCATGTTGTGAATGAATTAGAAAATACTTGATGAATAGGTGCAATTCTTTTGTCATGAAACTTGAAAAGTGGCCACACATGGTTATGCCAATTCCTAGAAAGAGATTAGACATTGAGGTGGCTATGAGTGGTCATTGGTTGCCAACTTGGGCTATGGATGAGAAATTTAAGGTCACTCATTCTTATAACAAACAAGAATTCATCGTTGACATTGCCAAAAGGTCTTGCTTATGTAATTTCTGGGAGTTAGTTGGTATTCCTTGTAGGCATGTTGTTGCAGCATTATGTTTTATGCAACATAATCCAAAATTGTTTGTTGATGAATGTAACTCTAGGGAAAAATATCCCCTTTGTTATAGATTTGTTGTGAGTCTCATTAATGGACAAGAAATGTGGCCTGAAGTTGAAGGTGAAAAGCTTCTACCTCTTAAGTACAAAAAAGGTCCAGGCAGACCAAGAAAATTAAGAATTATGGAGTCTGATGAGGAAGGTTCTAGAAGAAGATTTTCTGGTGTATCTTATAGGTGTACTAAGTGTGATAAGCTTGGACACAATGTTCAGTCATGCAAGAGAAAGAAATAAGATCCAAATGCCTAAAAAAGAAAGATATCAATGTTTCTCTGTATTGTTGATTTGTTTAGAAAGGTATTGTTTCAATTGTTGATTTTGCATGTCACTTGGATTGTTGTTTATAGAAAAAGGTGAAGTTTGATGCAGGTATAAGTGCAATCACTAATGGTTCTGCTCAACAAAACAACCAATTGATGTAGGCAAACATGATGCAACTCAACATAATTTAGGTCAACATGATGGAGATCAACATGATGCAGGTCAACATGATGTAGTCACACCATATACATGATTGTTTGGGGATGTTTTTTATGAGACAAAGTCAACCGTACCTGACATCAACACATTAAATCCAACTATGCAAACAAAAACTAGCATCAGGTCACCAAGTACCAAAAGGAAAGGCAAGGCTAAAGTCAAACAAGAAGCCATACCAATGAGAAAGAGGTTAATCGAGAGACTTAAACTGAAATGGTTTCAAAAACCAATCAAAAGGTCTGGTTCAAACCCAAACAAACCAATGTATTTGTCCAAAGAAGAAAAAGGTATTCTGACACAAGAAGAGTACAAAGGTGAAGAGTACAATGGATCTCAAAATGCAAAGAAGGGTACAAAGAAATCTGCAAAGAATGCACACTATGTTATGACCTTTTGTAATCTATTTATATCCGTGTGCCATTTTATAATGACTTATGCACACCTTGTGTGCCATTTTCTAATGACTAATGCACACTTTTGGTGCATTTTGTCACCATATTATGAACTAATCATATCAAAACCTTATATCACAATAATTGATTGACAACAAAGTTAAGCATTTCATTAATTCAAAGCAATTTTACAATCAGTTTCATAATCACCAACATGATGAAAATACATCAGACTACATAAGTTGCAAATACATCAAACCACATAAAATTATATTGACTTGTACAACATTGCAAAAATAAACCAAGAGATCACAAGTGCCATATTCAGTTTGAAATTTATCTTCCTCTGGACTTCAACCTCCATCTTTGCTTTTTTCTAACTTCTTCAATGTGGTTCTAATTTCACATCTGCCATCTCACACTTTTGACAACATGCTTGAATATTCTCAATTCCCTTTCATAGAGTCTTCAATTTCATCATCCCACAAAACAGGTCACAAATATTCCCATTCTACAAACACAAACAACATTTACACAACTGTTAACATCTTAAACATAACATTTTGATTTTAAAGAACATTTACAAACACAAGATTCTTACCCCTGTGTTGTGACATTTCAAGAATTTCCTATAACAGTTTTGACCTCTGTTGGAGACCCACATCTTCATTGCACGATTACATCCACACTTGGGTAAACTTGGAAATTCAACGAAATGTGTGGTGCTGCTTCCAATTGAGTTGTTCCCAACCATGTTAACTTGCACACATAATCGTACTAGGAAGAAGAAGACGAACGAATTCAGAAGAATGGAAGACTAAGAATGACAACACGAAGGGAATGATGGAAGAATAAGAAGAAAAAAAAACCTAGATTCAAGATGAAGAAGAATGTAGGAAAACCATTCTTTTTTATTTTGATTTTTAATTTAAATATTAGGTGGCATTATTTAATCCATTCAGTCAACCATTAAATACCACCTAGGAATCACTTACACATGAACTCTGATTATGGTAAGGAGATCACAAAAAAATCTTATGAGTTGAAATCGAAACTCGCTATAATGATAAGGGGATAATATATGAGTTAAAGTGTAGTACATTGAAAGTGTAAAATAGTTTTACACTGTCATTCAATAGAAAATTATCAATTTGTTATATCATTAAATTATTTTTTAAATAAAAAAATTATTTAATTAAATAAATTAGTTGATAGTATAAAAATATTTTATATTGTGATATCGACAAAAAGTAACCGTTGACGGTTTTATCTAACTACGACTGATTCTTTTTTCTCTCTCCCAAAACCCCTTTTTTTTTCAGTTCTTTCTCCCTAAGCAAGTAAAGCACTATCCATAGAACTAGAATCTCCCAAACACAAGTTTCAGAATCCAATAACAGTTCCCAAAAGCAAAAACCCTAACTAACTACTCCAAGAATCAATCTCTTCTAATTCCGTTTTAATTCCAATTTATTATTTATTAAACTCTCTTTAATGGACTTTATTATTTTTACGCTCGAATTTAAATTAACTCCATTTTTCGCACAAACCTGAACTTTCTCTTTCTCCATTCCTCCAATCTTCCATGGCGGAAACTGGTTTATCGCTGATGGATCCCAACGCGAAGAAGAAGAAAAAAACCGTGCAGTTTTCTTCTTCTTCTTCTCCTTCTCCACTTGCAATTTTTTCGAGAAAAAGTTTGTTTTATGATAGGCTTCCTTCACTGCCTTTGAGACTCTCTGTTCTCAAATTAGACGGTTCTTCGTTCGGTAATAATATATTATTGATAGAATCGTTTTTTTTTTTTTTGGTTTTTTATGTTAGTTTATAATTGTTGCTGTTGTTGAAGATTGATTGAATTTTTTAGGTTTTTAGATATTCAGGTTTCGAAGAATGCGACTATTGCGGAGCTTAAGGATTCAGTGGAAGCTGTTTTTAGTTATATGCCTCAGAATGGTCCGGGCAAAATTTCATGGTGATTGTTTACTCACTATCAATTTTTTGGAGGAATTTTGTATCATTCAATTTATAATGGTTAAGTGTATGTTTGGTTCTGTGAATGAATTGATTTTTTTAAAATTAAAGTCAGTTGAATGTGAAGTGAGTTATATTTGAGATGAACAAAATAATCTGAATGCTTGAATTAACGGATGGAAATCTACGTATCCTACCGAAACAGACACATGAGCTATGAAGCACTGACACCAGAAACATGAATGTCAGTGACACTTGACATGTCCGGTAATAATTTGTGTAATGATTTGGAAAAATGAATAAATTAAATGTAACCACAAGTGTCAGTGTCAGTTTTGAATATGATGACACTCCTTTTTAAAGAGGTGTCGGTGCTCCATAGCACAGGTGATTATATTCAATATTTGTGGATGTGTTGGTGCTTCATAGATGAGATTAAACAAAGGAATTACAAGGACAAATCTATCTTTGAGTTATGGTGATCTAGGTGTTGTTCTCCACTAAAAATCATTGCATTATAAGGCAAAGTCTTTTTCTTTTTTGATGGAGAACAAAATTCCACTTTACCGTCTTAAGTTTTGTCTTTATTTTAAATAGGGAAGTTAGTCATTTTATTCACAAACTTTGCAGATTTATTTTTCTCCTTGAAGAGAAAGTGTCTTTCTTATCTCTTGTTTTACTTAAGTTGTTTGGATTATTTGTAAAGGATGAAATGGAAGATGAGAGAATGCATTTCATCTTAATTGCTTCCGGTACCAATTTGGACAAAATTAAATGAAACATGTTTTTCTCTCCGTTTCATTTTTAAAATATGCAAAGAGTAGTTTGGTTATTGTATTTGATTCTCTATTTTTAACCCAGAGATCAGCAGCAGGGGTGTTATTTTGTTTTCTGCAGTTCTTATATTTCTGTGATTTGTAGTTTTCCATTGCCTTTATTGTGACTATATATTTGTAATGTTGTATAAATATACACTTATGTTTAATGTTTAATTTTTTATTGTGAAGGCCACATGTTTGGGGACAGTTTTGTTTATGCTATGATGGACATAAGCTAGTTAAGGAGGAGGATTATCTTAGAAACTATGGTGTCAAGGATGGTGACCAGGTTCGAAAATTTTACCTATTTTTGCATCTTGCTTGATTTAAGCCTTCAGTTTGTTCTGAATGAACATTTTGCTAAATAACTTCCTGCATTTAAGCCCATGTATGTTTGTATTTCTTTCTTATATGGATTTAGTAAACTTGTGTCAAGGAGTCTCTGTCTAATGCGTTTAAGAAACAAAAATTGGTCGTAATTTTGTGAATCATGTGATTTTGATTTGCTTTTGTTCTCATCTCTTCTCTGTTATCATAGACAAAACTGTGTATCACATTATTGTTAGAACTATTTCTTTTTAGCATAATTTCTAATCTATGATGTGTTCTATATAGAAGTCTCTGTCTATTGACACAATAGTTGTTTTTCTCTGTTATGCATAGCTCAATTTCATCCGCCACACATCAAATAATTTCGGTGTTCAAAGAAAGCGATCAAAGAAAAGAGTTTTCCATTTGAAACAACACAGGAGGTACAAGTTTTCAATCATTAAATCTATTAACTATAAATATCAGGCGGTTGCCTGCATGACTCAGGAAATTCACTTGCTATTTCCCAGGTTGCAGTAGTAGAGTAGAGTCTTTCCCGTGCCTTTGTTTATGATGTCCGTGTATGATGAAAAAAATGTCTACTTAACTGATAAGATTATAATAAACTGTACCTTCACAAATCTTCATTTACGCCTTCATGAGATATCTTATCTTTATCATATGTTGGGTGATTATTTGTGAAAGATATTTAAAATCTTATTGAACTAGATGCCCTTGTTATGCATGTTTCAATTTAGTTCGTATTGGTCTTTTTAAAGCTATATTGAGAAAAAAATGCAACTGCAGAACAAAATAGCATATAAAAATGAGTGCTTACTGGAGCATATTCAAGATGTTTCACAGAAAAATGTGTGGAGAAATATTAATTTGATTTGCACATGGATTAGATAAATTTGATGCATGTGCTATAATATGATATTGTTCTGAAACTAGTCCTTACACTAGCCAGGTAATATAATAAATTTTAGGTCACAAGTGAATTACTGCAAACAGAAAGAAAATAGCGGCGACGATGACGACGACGATGACGATATTAGTTCAGATGAGAATGCAAAGGTCAAGGATCACACTAAAGAAGTGCATGTTGCAAAGAACAAGATAACTGGCTTTATGGGAGATTTGTTATCCACACCACTAGCAATTGTGAGAAAAACAAAAACTCAAAACCAGATCTTCCCATCGACAATTTCCAGGTGTTTGCTTGGCAGTTTCAGGAAGATCAGAAGGATTGTTTGTTTCGGAAAGAGACAGCAATATTCTATTTGGAAACGGTACTAACAATATTTAGGTAAGACTCACAACAGATGAAAACTGTGACACTTGTAAATTTTGACTCATCAATCAGCATGCATGTGGAATTGTATTGGATTGGGATTGTAGATATTGCATATTCTCAATCTAGTGTTTCTACTCAAAACAGATACCTGTTTGGAGTTGGTTTTTTCAATAAATTAAGTGTTTACCTGCACTTTCAAACATTTCAATTAGTCCCATGATAATGTATACAATGAGGATGCGTTGGATGTTTTGATGGTTCGAATAACCTTTTGGAGTTAGATGAAATTGAATCTGATTTTTTATCTGCAACTATGTTTACTATCGTTGTTGATCTGCTTACTACGTTTGGATTAAGGATGGTAATGTATAATAGTTTAATTGTAATGTATTTTTTTTAAAGAGATAGACATATATTTTTTATATGATGATGATATATATTAAAATATATAAATAAATATTGTGTGGGTATAAGGTGGAGTGAGTACTAAAGCACCTGCCCTCGCACCCATACTTTTAATGGGTAATTACCAGTGTCTAATTTCATACTTTGCTGGTTTTTATCCTATTCGATGTAAGTATTTTTGCAGGTGCGGTATAGATCCAATTGACATCCAAATTGTATTTTTGCAGGTGCGGTATAGATCCAATTGACATCCTTGATTTGGATGCTACAATTGAACCCATATCAGTTTGGTTGTTGTGTATAGAAATTCTGGTTCTATTTGCCCGTATTGGAAAATTCTTGGATAAATTTTTTTAATCGTTGGCTAACTCTCTTTGTTTCAAAATACATGAATTTTCAATGTAATGATGATTATTATCTTTCAATCGGATAATTTAATTGTTACTAATACACTACTTTTAACACTTTAGATTAATTTAATACACAAATGCTTTTCTCTTTTCATTGTACAAATTATTATTATTTTTTTAATTATCATTAAAGTTGGAGCTGTAACATTAGGTGCAGGGCCACGAATTTGAATATGCAACATTTCATTTGTTATTTTTTTTTTGTAATGTCCACTTGTTCATCTTTAAAGATGAACTTTAGCCAATAGACTATTTGAATTTTTTTTTACTTTTTTTTTTGACCAAGAATTTTTTTTTACTTAATACACTACTTTTAACACTATTTTTGACAACCTTTATTACACTCTTTAATATTCTTTAATATGTCTGCACAAATTTTAAACAACATTGGTTAATGAAGAGAGAAGTAATATTATATAATTCAATGATTGTTTCTCTGTTCTTTCTATTCAGGTTGCTCATTTGGCTTCTTTGTGATAGCTAAATTTTTTGGGCTAAGATCTGTGTGTCGATTCTATGTATCTCAAAAGTATCCTATGTAATTCTTAAAACGGTCATTAGTTTTGGGACATGTATTTTTGGACGCACTTTAATTTGTTAAATGTAAGATTTTTCCGAAAACTTCTCTATTTAATAAACATTAAATTGTTTCAGAGATATATCTCTGGATCCAATACAGACACGAAATTCTGATTAATTTTAAGCGTTTCTCAAATTAAATAGTTAGAAGGTATGTTATGATTCGACAATACTGAAGCTATGAAGAAAATGACAAACATAAAGTTATAAGTCAAAAGCACATATATCCAATCCAAAAGTTATAATGGAGTCGATAAATAAAATACAACCCAAAATATATCCAGAGTACAAGTACTATAATCTATTGTGTATGACGGACTCGGAGTCATCCTCAGCCTCGTGCCCCCTTGTTCATACGCTGCCTCCTATACTGCAGAGCCTCTCGAGTCTCCGACATCATGGCATCTACAACGCCCCTCGCCTCAAAGCCATTTGGAAAGAATCCTCCATCAATACATGTCTGCCAAATATCCATGATACGACGACATCTAGGCAACACATTAACAACATGATCTTCCCTAGCCTGCTCCTCCTTTAGTATCTCCTGATGAGCTGACCTAGGTGGATCTCTTGGAGCATCCTGTACCATATAAGGATGTGACACCCTGAAGAACCACCAGATGTAATAGTCTATGTAGCTCCAATCGTTCTTAATTATGGTAGTCTGTGCCTCATCTGGTACAATATGATTAACATATTCACAAAACATAGCATTCATATCTCTACGTTTCATAGTGGGATAAGCAGACATAGAAGGATCTCTAGGAATGTGCTACATGTAGCCGAACTGACGCATGACGTGCTCAGGAAGATAAGGAGACGTTAGACGTGACTCGCAAGCCAGCTAACTATCTGGAGTATAAGACTATGTCATCAAAGGGAATAGTCTCTCGGTGATCTACGTAAGAATTGAAGTGTATATCCTCGGCTACCAAGCAGTCAATATACACTCTGAACGACTCTATCGCTTGGTTCCCTCTGAATAGAGAGAATGCAGAAGCACGCGACATGTCCTCAATATAAGTCGGTACACATGACCAGCTAGAGATGCATGGAAAATGCTGGAGGATCCAAGCCTGAAAAGTGTTGAAACACACAATTCATTAGTTAGTAACGGCGTTGCAATAATTTAATGAAAATGATACACAAGCACTAAGAGACCAAGAAATGTTACTGTCAAAAGTGTGATATTGCCTGTCACTTACTCATGGACCCCCAGTTGTACTCATGGATTCGCTCAAATTCCCTAAAGTAACGTAGGTAGATGACATCCACATAAGTGGAACTCTTGTCCATAAAAATGGTAGTGCCAACCAAATACAACAGGCATGCTTTCATAACATACCCTCTAATTTTCCGTACCTGCTCGTCATCACCAACAACTTGTTGTGATCTCAATATCTCATATGTAAACACCTTCTGTAAAATGTTAAACCCATCATGAGCCCTATGGTGAAATCAAGCTTCTCCATGGAATCCTCTGGGTCAACTCTAAGATAGTATACCATCAACACCAGTGCCTCATCTTTGGTAATCTTTCCATGATCTAAAAGTCCCCCTAACCAGAAGATGTAGCAGACACATTAAATCGTCTAGTGTGATAGACATCTCACCATGTGGTAGATGAAATGGTGACGTCTTAATGTGTCATCTCTCTACAAACGCATTAAACATATCATGGTTAACTGTAACATAACCGGTCTTGCACAAGTCTCACATCCCCGATAGCTGTAAAACTTCCTGAAACCATGGTTCATTAGGGAGAACCAGGCGAGTAATCATATGCATATAGTTATTGAATTATAGCGGATCATGTTCATGCATACATGCTTTAATATGAATGATTCCAACAAACAAAATTTAATAATAAAACAAACACAACTTCAAATGAATAATTCCAACTTAATTTTACATCTCCGTTCTAGATATGTCTGGCAACATGGTCCAGGCAAAGAGTCAACAATGATAAGTCAGATAAGCCTACTCCAAAACCTTGAGGTGCCTCTGCTGCCCCCTTGGTCTGGGAGGCCTCAGGTGTCGGCGCTGTCTCCTGGGCATGGGATGCCTCGGGTACCTCTAGTGTCTGAGGTACCTCGAGTGACTCGGGTACCTCAGCTTCTTTTTGTGCCTGAATTGGTGAACTCATTCGTCTACGGAAGATGGAGGCAAATATGCATGATGAGGGGACACTCGCCTGTTAAGGTAAAAGGAAGAAGAAGACGAAGATACATGAGTCCTAGAACCTGATGCCCTCGCATAACCCGGGCTAGAGGTGTTAGGTGCCAAATTATGTTAATATTTGCTCTTGTATTTGGTACCTTTCGACTATTTTTTATCGCATATTCTTAGATCCCCGTTTATTTTGATGTAAATAATAGTAATATAATTTATTAAGCTTTCGTTTTTGTTAATCTATTTTCTAGTTATTTTTGTGTAGGTTTTCTTTTTTGGATGGAATTTGAGGTTTGGATTGTTGAAAAATTTGCAAAGACAAAGTTTCAAAATCTTGCTCAAGGGCGCGTCGCAAGCTAGAGCGCGCGCCGCGCGCTGTAAGAGAAAATAAAGTTCAAAATCCAGGGGCTTCCGCGCGTCGCAAGCAAAGGAGCGCGCGATGCGCGCTTGGGCGGTTTGATCATTAATGAAGTGCTCGTGTCGCGAGCTAGAGCGCGCGACGCGCGCTGGACAGATTCTGATTTTTGTATAAAAGGATCAGTTCTGTTTTTGAGAAAGGTTACACCATTTTTTAAGAGCCAAAGAACCCTAATTTCAGTATTGCAACATAGAATCGAAGAATCGAAGCATTGATCGTCGAGAAATCACCGTTGATGCTTGCTATTCTTCCTTCCTTCCTTCCTTCTTGTGCAAGCTACCATGTCAATGGATAGCTAAACACTTTTGGTGTCAAGATTTTGATGTAATCTTCCTTACTTTTTGTATGTTTTTCTTATGAATATTGTGTATGAAGAAGTTATTAATCAATATAGATGATCTAGTTTGTTTATTCTTGAATTTCTATGGTTTAAATGTTTGTGAAATACAATATTTCAATCTTGATCTAACTCTATCATCTATCAAACATTAAGTCTAGACATAGAATTAATGGTTGATAATCACTTTGTATCAGTTTATAAACGTTATTTGTATTATTCAATCGGTTGAGAAATTGTTGGTTGAACAATAAGGTAAATCTTGCTATAACGTTGCGGAAACGAACGGTATAGACGAACGATACGTGAAGTATTGATTGATAATAACTTCATACGCATGTTTGTAGGAAGACATACAATTTTAGCTCGATTTAATCAAGTCTTGAAACTTTTCTTTAAACTTAGAACTTTCCTAATTTTACTCTTTGCTACTGATCGGCCACCAATTTCATCTTGTTTCTATGTTCTAATCAATGGAAAAACATTTCATCCGGTGGTATTTTAAGTCATTTTAGTCTGATTATTATTAGTTTTTGCTTAGTTTTATGTTTGAGTTTGTTGTGTGATCTTTGCTAGTTTTTATTGTTTTTCCTCTTGCTTTTGATCTTGTACTGGTAGTGTTTAAGTATTACAGGAACAGGGCATATTTCAAGTCAAGGAAAGGTGATTTTTGGCAAGCCAGAGGTCTGACACGGCCACCCGTGTCACGTGACACGGCCGTGTCACACTGGCTGAAGGGAGACATTGAAAAAGCTTGGAAGCATCAAGTCAGGGGTCTGACACGGCCACCCGTGTCCCATGACACGGCCGTGTCAGACATGCTGAAGAGGAAAAAGTTGAGAATCTTGGAACCAACAAGTCAGGGGTCTGACACGGCCACCCTTGTCCCATGACACGGCCGTGTCAGACATGTGCGCTAAAAAATTCTGATTTTTAACTTATGTACTCGGTCACTCAAGGAAGGGCAGGATAGACTTTTTGGATTAGAATATTTGCTGTGAGGTATTTAGTCACTGTTTGGAAGAGAAAAAAAGCACTTTTTGACGGTCGGAGAACGTGAAAATAGAGATTGAGAGCACTAGGGCTTGGAGCGAAGAAATCTTCAAGAGCATCCGCGATTGAAGATCAACCCCGACTCAACCAATTGTAATGCTTTTATCTTTAATCATTGTTATCTTGATAATTGCCATGAGTAACTAAACTCTAAACTTGTTAGGATTGATGTCCCTGAATCATGTGATGTAATGACTATAATTTACCGTTAATTTGCGGATTATCTTTATGAAATTCAATTTATGATTAAAAGTGCTTATTGCTTCTTTATATTGGAAAATATATGTGATGATATACGGTTAAGGTTTTGTTGGAAAACTACCTCAACGCTTTTTTAATCATAACGTTATAACTATGAATCACTTAGGAATAAGGATTAATGTGTAGCGACCTAATTATCCGGGCTATGTTCTTTTTAGAATCTTGAGGTAAAACTATCTTGTTAAGGAATTGAAAGAGGGTTTTAATCTCAAGAAGTTTTCACTAAGGAATTAGGGAAAATCAATGTCTGGTGTCGGTATTGAGAATTTCTAAAGTTAATCTGTTAAGTGGTGATTATTTCATTGCAGAGCGATTCATACATCAGTCCTGACTTGTGTCCCCATATTTTCATTGAATCAAACTATTTTAACTCTTACGTTTTGCATAAGTTGTTATTTAAATTAAACATAAAAACCAAATACCCCGATGACTTTTTATTCAATTGCACTGTTCTGAAACATATAATTCCTACGCAGTCCGCGAGTTCGATACTTGGGAATTTACTCTCGTATTACTACATCGGTAAACAAATAGTACACTTGCTATTTTACCGGTCAAGTTTTTGGCGCCGTTGCGGGGGACTGCCAAATTATAAGTTTAAGAATAGTTCAATTGAATTTTTGTTGCTTTGCAACTAAAATTATTTTTCTGTTATTTCATTTGCTTATAACTAACAATCATCTAATCTTTGTATGCGAGGTAAGGCCTCAGCAGAATTTATTTTTGACGCAGAGCCAGAACGATCATTGCGAGCGAGACTTCGAAAAGCAAAGCAAGAACGACTGGAAGCGTTGGAAGAAAATCTGGAAGATTCTGAATCTGATAACGAGGAAATCCTCTCCATTCATTCCGAGCATTCAGATTCGGAGGCAGAAACGATGGCTGACCCTGTAGAAAGGTTGTTGGGTGATTATGGTGGAGCAAATGCACCAGCTGGCCGAATGACGATTGTGAATCAACCGGTGGATGTGGCTCACTTTCAGCTACATCCAGCAACGATTCGACAGCTGGAGAAGAAACCCTTTTCGGGAAGAATAAATGAAGATGCTAACAAGCATTTACAAAGGTTTCTTACCATGACAACTTCTCTGAAGATAGAAGGACACTCTGAAGAAGCAAAGAAGTTGGTTATGTTTCCGTTCACATTAGCGGATGACGCTGAAGAATGGTTCTACTCATTACCTGCTGGGAGTATTACCACATGGCAACAAATGGAGTCAACCTTCCTGAATGAGTATTTTCCGGCTGCTGTTTATATTCGTAAGAGATATGATATTGTTAACTTTAAACAGAAGGAAGGAGAATCACTCGGAGATGCGTATAAGAGATTCAAGAGGTTATTGGTGGCATGTCCAACTCACAACATGGACGTCACTGAACAAATGCAGAATTTTCTTAATGGTCTTAAAATGAAGACTAAGCAATTGATTGACACAGCAGCTGGTGGCTCATCCAACTTTGCAACAGCCACCGATGTTAAAAAAATCATAGAAGCTATTGCGGCAAATGAACACTTGGAGTTATATGACCGTAGTGTTAGCCAACCTGAAGGATTAGTGGATATGAAATTGTCAACTCAAGTTGTGAAAATTGAAGATCAGGTAGCTGCGGAGGTTGAGCGGAGATTGAAACAGATGGGTCTTGAAAAACAAACAGTAGCACAAGTTCAACCGGCTCAAGCAAGTCAACCAGTAGGGTGTGAAATATGTGGAGGACCTCATTTTACTGTTCAGTGTGTTGCTACAGCTCAGCAAGTAGAGGAAATAAACTTCTTGAAACAAAACAACCCCTACTCAAATACTTACAACCTGGGGTGGAAAAATCATCCGAATTTTTCATGGAAGGATCAATCAGGGAGTGCTCCTAAACAAGGGATTCCTCCATATCAAGGTCAACAGTCACAACAACAGTATAGACCTCCTCAACAACATTATCAACAACCTCAGCAACAAGCTCCCAGGAAAGCAGATTGGGAGATTGCCATCGAAAAAATGGCAGCTCAAAGCTCTCAGTTTCAGGAAGAAACGAGGAGTAATTTCCGGAATACGGGTTCTTCCATTAAAAATCTGGAAATTCAGATGAGTCAAATAGCACAGCAACTAGCAAACACTCAACAGCCGGGCGCTTTGCCAAGTGCCACAGTTACCAATCCTAAAGATCATAATAATGTAAGTGCTATTGTTACTAGGAGCGGTAAAGGGAAAGGTGTAGTTGAAAATAATGAAGAGAAAGAGGACCCATTGTTGGAGGTAGACTTAGAGATAAGAGAAAATGAGCCAGAAGCTGAGGAAGTGGTGGTGATGGAACCGACTCCGACAGAGAAGGTGGTTGAACAAAAACAGCAACCGGCAGTAAAACTTCCTTTTCCAGTACGAAATAAGAAAAAAGGACAACATGAGAAGAATTTTGAAAAGTTCCTGGAGATGTTCAAGAAGCTGGAGATTAATATCCCATTCTTGGAGGCATTAGAGCAAATGCCTACTTATGCAAAATTTATGAAGGACATCATCTCCAAGAAAAGAACCATCGATCGTGACCCTATTATTCTAACCGAAACGTGTAGTGCTATTTTGCAGGGTATGAAGATTCCTGTAAAGAAGAAAGATCGAGGTTCTGTGACGATCCCTTGTACAATTGGGGATAGGTCATTCAAGAAAGCTCTAATTGATTTGGGAGCAAGTGTGAGCCTTATGCCTTTATCTATCTACAAGAGATTGGGGATAGGTAATGTACAAGATACAAGAATGACACTCCAGTTTGCTGACCATTCTGTTAAAAGACCTTATGGAATAGTAGAAGACGTGCTGGTAAAGATTGATAAATTTGTGTTCCCAGTGGATTTTGTAATTTTAGAGATGCCAGAAGATGAGGAGATCCCTATTATTCTAGGAAGGCCATTTTTAGAGACAGGGCGATGTTTGATAGACATTGAAGAAGGCACAATGACTCTGAAAGTTTATGATGAAGAGCTGAAAATTGATGTACGCAACACCATGAAGTACAAGGATGATATAGCAACTAGTCAACACATTGAGGTGATTGATCAAATCTGTACTAATGAGAATTCTTTGCAGCTACAACAATTACCTTTGGAAAGAGTGTTGAGCTCGTCCGTGTGCAATAAAGAGGAAGCCGTTGATGAAGAGGAAGTGGGAGTTGTGGCTATGATGGAGACAAGTCCCATAGTAAAAAGTTCTAGACAAAACCGGTGGGAGGATCTCAGACAACCTTTGGTTGAAGAAAAAAAAGAGGAACCTAAGAAGGGTGCTGAATTGAAACAACTCCCGGAGAATTTAAAATATGTTTTCCTTGATACTGAAAGTAGGTGTCCTGCCATCATAAACTCACACCTTGAACGGGTGCAGGAACGTAAGCTGGTAGAAGTGTTAAAGAAACATAAAAGTGCCATGGGGTGGTCTATTGAAGATTTAAAAGGGATCAGTCCTACAATGTGCATGCACAAAATCCTCATGGAAGATGATCACAAACCAGTGGTCCAACCTCAGAGGCGTCTGAATCCAGCCATGAAAGAGGTTGTGAGAAAAGAAGTTGTTAAACTCTTAGATGTTGGGATGATTTACCCAATATCTGATAGTGCTTGGGTGAGTCCGGTTCATGTTGTGCCCAAGAAGGGAGGGACAACCGTAATAAAAAATGAGAAGAATGAGTTGATTCCTACAAGGACTGTTACAGGGTGGAGAGTATGCATTGACTACAAGAGACTGAATCTAGCAACTCGAAAAGATCACTTCCCGCTACCTTTTATTGATCAAATGTTGGAAAGGTTGGCGGGACATGATTACTATTGCTTTCTAGACGGATACTCTGGATACAACCAGATTGCAGTTGCACCAGAAGACCAAGAAAAGACTGCGTTTACATGTCCCTTTGGTGTTTTTGCCTACAGAAGGATGCCATTCGGGTTATGTAACGCTCCGGCCACTTTTCAAAGATGTATGCAAGCGATCTTTGATGATATGCTTGAAAAACACATGGAGGTCTTCATGGATGACTTCTCAGTCTTTGGTAAGTCATTTGATAATTGCTTAACTAACCTTGCTCTTGTTCTAGAAAGATGTCAACAGACCAATTTGATCTTGAATTGGGAGAAGTGCCATTTTATGGTCCGTGAAGGCATAGTCCTTGGACACAAGATTTCCTACAAAGGAATCGAGGTGGACCAAGCAAAAGTTGAAGTCATCTCAAAATTGCCACCTCCGATGAATGAAAAAGGTATCAGAAGTTTCTTAGGACATGCGGGATTTTACCGTAGGTTCATAAGAGATTTTTCAAAAATTGCAAAACCTTTAACCACTATTTTGGTTAAGGATAAAAATTTCACTTTTGATGCTGAATGTGCGGTGGCTTTTGAGACAATTAAGAAGAAGTTAGTCTCGGCACCCATTGTTGTAGCCCCTGATTGGTCTCTACCTTTTGAGATCATGTGTGACGCGAGTGATATTGCTGTAGGGGCGGTTTTAGGACAGCGAAGAGAGAAACTGCTTCATGTTATATATTATGCGAGTCATGTTTTGAACCCTGCACAGATAAATTATGCAACTACCGAGAATGAGTTGTTAGCTGTTGTTTATGCCTTTGATAAATTCAGGCAATATCTGTTGGGATCTAGAGTCATTGTTTATACTGACCACTCTGCTTTGAAGTATCTTTTTGCTAAACAGGACTCTAAGCCAAGACTTTTGAGGTGGATCTTACTCCTTCAGGAGTTTGATGTTGAAATTCGAGATAAGAAGGGGTGTGAGAACACTGTAGCTGACCACTTGTCTCGAATGACACCAATAGACGAAACAGAAGAAAAGCGACCGATCAAGGATGAGTTCGCCGATGAACACATCCTAGCAGTGACTAGTGTACCTTGGTTCGCAGATTATGCAAACTATATTGTCGGTGGTATCATCCCCGACGATTTTGACTCTAATCGAAGAAAAAAGTTTGTTCATGACTGCAGGTTCTATCTATGGGACGATCCGTTCCTGTATAAAAGAGGAGTCGATGGTTTGATCAGAAGATGTGTACCTGAAAAAGAGCAAGAAGAAGTGCTGAAGGCTTGTCATGCTTCAGAATATGGGGGACATTTTAGTGGTGATCGAACCGCAGCTAAGATTTTGCAATCAGGGCTATACTGGCCAACAATTTTCAAGGATGCTCAAGAATTTGTGAGACATTGTGACAAGTGCCAGAGGACAGGAAACATATCAAAAAGAAACCAGATGCCTCAAAATTCGATGCTGGAAGTGGAGTTGTTCGATGTGTGGGGTATAGACTTCATGGGACCATTTCCACCTTCATTTGGAAAAAATTATATTCTGGTAGCTGTGGATTATGTGTCCAAATGGGTTGAGGCGGTTGCTTTACCGTCAAACGATGCCAAGGTTGTGGTGAAGTTTTTGAAAGAAAACATCTTTGCTAGATTTGGAGTACCGAGAGCTCTCATAAGTGATGAAGGAACACACTTCTTAAATCATCTCATGGAACGGTTACTCCAAAAATACAATGTGAAACACAAGATAGCAACAGCTTATCATCCTCAAACAAGTGGACAGGTTGAAGTTTCCAACAGGCAACTCAAGCAAATTTTGGAAAAAACAGTGAGTGCCTCTCGGAAGGATTGGACTATCAAGCTGGATGATGCACTGTGGGCATACAGGACCGCTTTCAAAACACCAATTGGTATGTCACCATATCAACTTGTGTATGGGAAAGCATGTCATTTGCCTTTGGAGTTAGAACATAAGGCTTTCTGGGCATCAAAGGCTCTCAATATGGATCTATCTAAAGCGGCAAGTTCTAGACTTCTTCAACTCCATGAGTTAGAAGAATTCCGCAACCATGCGTATGAAAACGCTAAGATCTACAAAGAGAAAACAAAAAGGTGGCATGATGGGAAGATCCAGCATAAGGAGTTCTGGGAAGGACAACTAGTTCTCTTATACAATTCAAGGCTAAGACTCTTCCCAGGAAAGTTGAAATCAAAGTGGTCGGGACCGTTTATGGTTCACAAAGTTTTTCCTCATGGAGCTATAGAGATAAAAAATCAAGCTAATGGGGATATTTTCAAGGTGAATGGGCACAGGCTCAAACCATACTACCAAGGTCAACCGGGCGGAAGGATTGAAGTTGTTCGTTTTGAAGGATAAGATGAACAACCGTCGAGCCATGCGACGTTAAACGAAGCGCTTCGTGGGAGGCAACCCACGGGATTTATTTTTAACAGTTTTATGTGTTTTTCTTTATTTTTTTACGTAGGTAAAAACAAGGTGGTTCAAGGAGCAAGAAGAGAGTTTGAAAAGTTGGATTTTGGAAGAAACAGAGTTGTGACACGGGCACCCGTGTCACGGGACACGGCCGTGTCACAAGTCCTGGGAAAGGAAGATTGAAAAATTGGAATTTGGAAAATCAGAGTTCTGACACGGGCACCCGTGTCCTGGGACACAGCCGTGTCACAAGTCCTGAAGCAAAAAAATAAATTTTCAGGAACCAGGGACCTGACACGGGCACCCGTGTCGTGTGACACGGTCGTGTCAGGCCATAGCGCAGAATTTTGCTCCAATTTTCGTTTTGCACTTGGTGGGCCCCATTTATTTTAAAATTTCACCTTTTAAACCACCCAATCACTCATCATATTTTAATCTCTTTCTCCACTTTTATTCACTTTCTCTCTCACTCTTCAACCATCTTCTTCCTCTAAAACCCTAGCCTCCATTAAAACCCACATACAAAATCTCCAAGTTCTCCCTCAAATCTTCATCTTTTTGTAATCCGTCTTCACAAAAGTTCATCCTCTCATCATCCAAATCACTAATCTCTAATTTATTTTTGCTTTCACCGTAGGTTTTCGTTTTTGAATTTTTTTGTAGGTTGCAAGGATGCCTCCAAGGAAAGCTGTACCAAGAAGGGATACTGCTGGGACATCAAGACCCGCACAAAGAGCGCGAAGAGAGGGGAACAACCATGGAATCACTTTCCAGTTGGACACTCAAAGAGAGAAGTATAATGCTCTTCTTCGTAGGAAGATTTTGCCGACAAGGTATGTTTGCGACGTAACTACTGAAAGTTTAGGCATAAGAACTGAGATTCATCGTATGTTCCATGCTTTAGGTTTATTAAGATTGATTCAGTTTGAGGCTCCTACGTTTGAACGACTAACATATGAATTTCTGAGCACTCTTGAATTTGAGATGAAATTGAGAACGAACAGGTTAGAGCCCGAGCATTACGGGACGCTCACATTTCGTATGTTTGACATTGATCACGAGTTGAGCTTGGATGATTTTGGGCAGGCATTAAGAATACCAAGTTCAGGTGCGGGGCGAGCACCGAACTCTTTTAACCCCGAAACATTCTGGATAGCTATAACAGGTAGAGAGTCGTATTGTCCTAAAGGGGCAAAAGCAACGAGCATCCAAAACCCGTGCTTCCGCTATGCCCAGAAGGCTCTGGCATACACGCTCTTTGGTAGAGGAGATAGCCCGGGTGTAGCTTCCATTCGGGAGTTATATTTCTTATACTGTATGGTTGAACAAACTCCGCCAAATGCGGCCGCCTTCATAGCAGATCATTTGAAGAAGGTGAGTAGGGCTAAAACAGGTGCTATTTCTGTTGGTGGCATTATTACCGCTTTAGCGGACGGTTTGGGTTATGGTGCTGAGCTGCGGAACCTTCCAGAGGTAAATCCACGTACTTTAAAAATTGATATGGCGGCTTTAATTAAGCAAGGTATGATCTCTGTGCAGCCCCAGACTTACTCTTTAATGATTCATGGGGCTCACATTTTAGAATTGCCAAATCCTAGCCGTGTATCTGTTTATGATCGAACTAACTGGTTGTATACTAGCACCACCCCTATGGGGGAAGGTGACATGGAATTGGAATTTTTGGATGCAGGTGATGAAGAGGATGATCAGCAGTACCATGAGGAACCTGAACAAACAGGTCCACCCCTTAGCGGATTTAATGAGGGAACATCTCAAATGCCACAGGACAATTGGGGATGGATGCATTCTGAAATAGAGTACCTGAGGGCGGAACAAACCCGACAGGGCGAGGAGTTATTAAGGCAAGGCTTAGAGCAAACTCGCCAAGGAGAGGAGCAGACCCGACAAGGGGCTGCCATTTATAACATTCAGGAAATGATGCAACGCATGATGTTGCAATTTCCATATCCTCCACCGCCGCCTCAGTGAGCTCTGTGAGTTTTCCCTCATGCTTGTGTATCCATTGAGGACAATGTCATATCCAAGTGTGGGGGGAAAGTTCTCTTTCATTTTATTTCTGTTTTTGTTATTTCTATTCTATTTTCTTGTTTTTGTGTGTTTTGAGTTTTTGTTAACCAGGATGAGTGTAATTCCAAAGAAAAGAATTGTGAGAATATAGGTGATAAAGGAGGAAGACGCACCTTAATTTAGCTTTCAGGGCACCTATGGAAGTTGGCACAACTGGAAAAAAATGCGAGACACAACTTGATAGTGCCGAGTGAAGGAGTCTAGAGCAACCTGAACCGGACAAGAAGCTGTACAAGATGGAGACCATTTTTGAACCTGTATGCAATGCCAAACCTGTGAGGATATATAAAGCCAAACACTTCAATTCATCATGAGAGAGCATCGGGTATGACATCATCGCTCTAATTTTGCATTTGTTCTTCATATAGTACACACATCGATCACACACGATGAGGCATTTATTTTTCTTTAACCCTGAGCCTTTCGCACCCAACCTTGTTGTTTATCATCCTTTGTAACCATCTTAAACCATCATCCATGTTTTTCTTTTTCTTATTCATAATCCCTTTTTGTTTCCTTTATCTTCGGTGTTAACTATAAGTCCGTGTCCGATAGTAAAAGTTAAGTTTGGGGTAACTAAGTCCAGTGACAAAAGAATGAGGCAAGTGTGAAAAAGAAAAGAAAAAAAAAAGAAAAAGAACACATAAAAAGAGATGTGTTATAGAAAAAAAGATAATAAAAAAAGAAAATAAAAATGATTTCAATACACACTTGCCATCATGTAAAGAAGTTAAGAGTCCGGAAAGCGGAAAAATCGCTAAACACCCCAAACACGATGTAATGTGCAAAATGATATCGGACTAATTAGTTATTACCGATCCATAAACCATAGTACCCTCTTTCTTTGTTTATCCTACCTTCCCTAAGCCCCGTTACAGCCCTTAAGCCCTCTAAACGTGTGTGTTGTTGATATTGTGGAATTATGTTAGAATGTTTACAAAACAAAGAGTTGATATGTATGCTTTGATGAGCGAGTGAAACACTTAACCCTAAGAGAAGTTGTGAGAGTGTGATTGAGCTTGCAGGTAAAAGAATGTGTCAGCATTGAAGTACAACGGAAAAGTTCGAGGAGGGGGATCGAACACTTTGACACGAAGTAATTATCAAGTGTGGAAGCATCAGTTGTGTTGTGGAGAATAAGAAAGATTCATAGGTGCCCGCTTGTTTTTCTCGTCCATCACTTGAGGACAAGTAATGAGCTAAGTTTGGGGTTGTGATCGGCCACCAATTTCATCTTGTTTCTATGTTCTAATCAATGGAAAAACATTTCATCCGGTGGTATTTTAAGTCATTTTAGTCTGATTATTATTAGTTTTTGCTTAGTTTTATGTTTGAGTTTGTTGTGTGATCTTTGCTAGTTTTTATTGTTTTTCCTCTTGCTTTTGATCTTGTACTGGTAGTGTTTAAGTATTACAGGAACAGGGCATATTTCAAGTCAAGGAAAGGTGATTTTTGGCAAGCCAGAGGTCTGACACGGCCACCCGTGTCACGTGACACGGCCGTGTCACACTGGCTGAAGGGAGACATTGAAAAAGCTTGGAAGCATCAAGTCAGGGGTCTGACACGGCCACCCGTGTCCCATGACACGGCCGTGTCAGACATGCTGAAGAGGAAAAAGTTGAGAATCTTGGAACCAACAAGTCAGGGGTCTGACACGGCCACCCTTGTCCCATGACACGGCCGTGTCAGACATGTGCGCTAAAAAATTCTGATTTTTAACTTATGTACTCGGTCACTCAAGGAAGGGCAGGATAGACTTTTTGGATTAGAATATTTGCTGTGAGGTATTTAGTCACTGTTTGGAAGAGAAAAAAAGCACTTTTTGACGGTCGGAGAACGTGAAAATAGAGATTGAGAGCACTAGGGCTTGGAGCGAAGAAATCTTCAAGAGCATCCGCGATTGAAGATCAACCCCGACTCAACCAATTGTAATGCTTTTATCTTTAATCATTGTTATCTTGATAATTGCCATGAGTAACTAAACTCTAAACTTGTTAGGATTGATGTCCCTGAATCATGTGATGTAATGACTATAATTTACCGTTAATTTGCGGATTATCTTTATGAAATTCAGTTTATGATTAAAAGTGCTTATTGCTTCTTTATATTGGAAAATATATGTGATGATATACGGTTAAGGTTTTGTTGGAAAACTACCTCAACGCTTTTTTAATCATAACGTTATAACTATGAATCACTTAGGAATAAGGATTAATGTGTAGCGACCTAATTATCCGGGCTATGTTCTTTTTAGAATCTTGAGGTAAAACTATCTTGTTAAGGAATTGAAAGAGGGTTTTAATCTCAAGAAGTTTTCACTAAGGAATTAGGGAAAATCAATGTCTGGTGTCGGTATTGAGAATTTCTAAAGTTAATCTGTTAAGTGGTGATTATTTCATTGCAGAGCGATTCATACATCAGTCCTGACTTGTGTCCCCATATTTTCATTGAATCAAACTATTTTAACTCTTACGTTTTGCATAAGTTGTTATTTAAATTAAACATAAAAACCAAATACCCCGATGACTTTTTATTCAATTGCACTGTTCTGAAACATATAATTCCTACGCAGTCCGCGAGTTCGATACTTGGGAATTTACTCTCGTATTACTACATCGGTAAACAAATAGTACACTTGCTATTTTACCGGTCAGCTACTAAATTTGTGAATGATCTTTTACCAAACCAAACCCAAAATAACTTTAACTCAAAACAACATAAACTATAGAACGACGGTGATATCGCACCAATCCATGTGGAAACGATAAACTAAAAGTACTCCAATATACTTTCAACAAGAGGTAATATGAGCCTGTAATGGCGGACTCTTCTTTCTCCGAGCATATGCATATTGTGAAATCATGTCGTGTCTCAATCGGGATTACCTATCATCCATAATTCATGTTAATAGACAAGATAAGCGTTAAACAATGAGTTGTGTACAAAAAGGCAAAATATTACAGACTGACTGATTACGGAGATGCATATATGGTTTTTGGGTAAACATTGTAAAATTCGGGAGATGCATCTCCGAAATTTCCTACAGCTATAGCCATTGTCAATGGAGGAAAGTAGCCCCCCAATATAACTCGTTTCTAATCAGGTATAAGACATCAAACATGTAAAATCTTTATATTTCATAGCCTAAACATCAACTTCTACACATTTATACATAAAATCAATAAAGGGGAAACAAATTTACAAATAGTGTCTTGAAGTTGCTTGTTGTTTCTTGATGCTGCTTGAAGTTGATTGATGTTGTTTGATGTGGCTTGAATATGGTCTAACAGAGTTTGAGAAAATAGGGTTTGAGAGAGTTTGATAAAATGGGTTTTTGAGAGACTTTGAGTAAGCGAGTAAGGTGAAGGATTTCTAGCGCGCACTTGAACGAATAACATCTGGAAATGCATCTATGTAAGCTTTATAGAGATGTATCTCCAGAATAATTGCACGTGGAGTTAGGGACTCATCCAGAATTGACTGAATTTTGATGCGTCCGGAGATGCGTCTACGTAATATATACGTAAATGTATCGGTTAAATACTTCCATTGATTTAGAAGTGTGTTGAAATTTGGAATGTCTGGAGATGAAATTTGGACTCATAACTGTATTTTCACGCACTGTCCTAATAATACATAGGGTGCATCAAGAAATTCCATTATTTTCTTAGGGTTTCTCTTCCCTCCCTTTGTGCTGTAGAACTATCTTTTTAAACCGAAAAATTGCTCTTCCTAAATCTCAAAAATATATTTTTGTACGCACCTAAAATACACATTCCTTCGTAAGTGAGTCATACTCTCCCATTTTGTTAAAAATTAGTCTGGGTATCTTCGTACTTATAAAACGGCGAGTTCGTATGTGCACATCCGAAATAATCTCTGGACACATTTTGAATTCATGGTAGTGTGTTTATTTCATAATTCAGGGATTAATTCAGATGTATAGTTCTGTAATAGCTCTTAGGTAGTAAAAATGTTATAAATTTGACCTTTTTTAGAAACATTATATTTTAGGTCATTTATACTAAGTATACATAATTGTTATTCATTTAAACCATGATGTAATTCAATTAAATTGACATATCTTAAAATCAATTCAGAATCTATAATCAAACATCATTGTTGACAAACTGTAAATCATAGTACAAATATTATCAAAATAGAAGTAAAAATGAACTATTCGGTATATCTGACCCCTCGATTCCTTCTCCGCCTCCTCTATTGTAAGACATTTTGTGCCTCAAATGAAGTGGCTTTATTACTTTCACAATAGCCATAATATGTTGACATGCAGGTAACACATCAATGCCATGATTTGCCCTAACTCACTCCTCCTCTAATGTCTTCTGATGTGTTGCCCTGGGTGGATATCCTTAAGTATATGGTGTTAAGTAAGGATGTGACACTCTGAAATACCATTGAATATAGTCGAATGCATTACTCCATGCCCAAGAAGATGACACACTTTGTTCTTTCTCTAGTACCAGATAGTTATAGAAATCATCAAACATCGCATCAACATCTCTGCAGACCATATTGGGAGGAGCAGACACAATGGGGTCTCTTAAAATAACTTGTAGAAACCTGAACTGGCGCATGGTTCTCTCAGGAAGATGTGGAAACATCAAGCGCGATCCACAAGCCAACCATTAGGACTAGAAGGCCATGTCATCCAAGGAATATCCACGTCATTGATTGTCGTACGATGTGTAACATATATCATATATTGTAATGCGATTAAGACACACTCAAAACAACTCGATCGCTTGATTCCCTCTTAGCGAGACAAATGTGCAAGCACATATCTAAGCCTAACTGTATTTTTCCTCATATGACCAACTGAAGTGAGTGGAAAGTGAGACATGATCCATGCTTGAAAATGGGTCCAAATAAAATATTAGTAACGGTGTAGCACAATAGTTATGAAATATTATTAACCATAAAATTGCAAATATATTACTGTAAACAAAGTGTTTCTTGCTTTCATCAGTCTAATCTTTCAAAGACAAGCTTCACCTAATTTTGAGTACAGATAACCCAAACAAGCGACATGAATCCACTCGAAGTCAATAAAATGTCTAAGGTAAACCACATCAACGCAATAAGCACTTTTGTCCACAAATATTGATGAGTCAACCAAATAAATGAGATGTGATCTCAATGCACATGCTCCATGATGCAAAATTTGTGCATCATCATCATCGACCTCCACTGCCTGCCGCAACTAAGTGGTTTATGTACAACTCCTCCTTAAATGTAAATTTAGCATGACACTCTCTGGTGTCATCCATCTTCTTTTGGGCATCACCTAAGTCAACTCACAAATAAGTCACCATCGATTTCAGTGCATCAGATATGGTGAATCTAGAGTGGTTTGATAATCTTCTCCTAATAAAAAGATGTAGTAGAGATAACACATCATCCAATGTGATGAATATCTCACCTTTCAAAAGATGACGTCTTTAACTAATTAGAAAATTGTAGCTCAAGGACAATCACATATAGGTGGCCCAAAATCCATTAACAATATTCTTGTAAAATCTAACCAAGATTTAAAAGGAAGTGTTCTTTAAACCATTTGGAACCAATGTATTACATCTTTATCCAAGTGAACATGTGTGATAGTTAAACGTTCTTTATAAAGGGGTCTCATAGTAATCATAAAAGTTGTTCTGCTTTGAAAATCCAATTTAACACATCTTTATCATCAAAACATGGAAATTCAAGTTTAATACTTCTTACTTGAAACAGCACTTTGCTCGAGTTACTAACACCATGGGAATGATTTCTTCAACATGTTTTCTTATAGTACAATTTAACATTTTTCTATATTCAACGATGTAAGTGGAATGATCTTTTGATTCATTAGTGCCCATTTTTTTAGTATAATAATTATGTGATTCTTCAGGTGCACGTAATGCAAAGCTATGGAAAATAAGTCAAGATTTGAAAGCGAATGGTCTCTTCTCTTGTACTCTCTACCAAGCAATCTCTTCCTATTGGTTTACAACTACTAATGTCTCCTTGAATTGCAAGTAACAATTAACCATAACATCCAAAAACATCCATATGCATTTATTACCATCTATCAAAGTATATTCTTTAGATTTAAATATAAATAACAAATTTTTTTGGTAATCCCAAATCAATGTTTTAAAAATTAAATCAGAGATCGAACCGGTGAAATTTCCAGTTTAAGATTTAATTGATTCAACTGGTTAAATTTATGGTCAAATTTTTTATTAAATAAACTAATAATATGAAACTAATTTTTTTATAGATATGTCACACATAATCATATATTCACAACTTGATAAAATAAATATTTTAAAAATTAATTACAAACTTAATACAACAATATCGATATTACATATAATAACAAATATAATTATACACTTCATTTCAACATTCATTTAAGAATAATTTGAACAAATCAAATAATTACAATAAAATAAATTAAACTAATTCAAACTAAAAATAAAATAATAGAACATAATAATTAAAATAAAGTTCAAAATTAAAAATACAGAATACAAAAAACAAACAAAAAACAATTCAATACACTTATGGCCCGTTTATTTTGACTTTTTTTAAAAATGATTTTTATAGTGTTATATAATTTTGTGAAAAAAAAATTTACAATTTTTTTTTTATAAAAGCTTCAAATGAAAATTTTGTTTGAATAGTATTCTTAAAATGTGATTTTAAGTATTTCATCTATTTATGGAAAAAAATTGAATATCAAAATTTCAAAAAATCACTTAATTTTGAAGCTATTTCAAATAAATTTTCATAAAAATTATTTTTAAAATACAACTTTTCAAAAAATTGCGATTTTGACTAAATTTTGGTCTTCAATAATGTATGTTTATGTTATAGGATGTAAAAATTAGTGTTTCATTTAAAAAAAAACGAATATAAAAAAACTTATAATATTTTGAAAAGCAGTTTTAAAAAATCTATTTTAAAAAATACAAAGAAAAAATCTATTTTTTTAAAGCTGAAACAAACATGCCCTTAATTAAATAACAAAAAGCAAATTTGAGTTTAACTACGACAAATGTATGATGAAGTGTGGCTGAAAGAAAAACTATAACGGAGTAACAAAACTTAATAATTTGAATGTTTATAATAAAAATATGATTTTTATTTGTGTGATTGGAGAACCAAGAATGTATGTTAAATTCTGATATTTAAATATTAAAAAAAATAAAAAATGGCCAATTTGATGTATTTTTTTGAAACCGGACGGTTTTACAAAATCGACTCCAGTTCTATGGTTCGAACGGTATAGTTTAGGGATGTCAATTACATCTGTTAATGGGGATCCTGTGGGGAATATCTGTGCGGAGATCCGAAGTTGGGGATTTTTTTTCCCGTGGGGATGGGGATGGAGGGAAAAGTTCCCCCGATAACACTTTGGGGCGGGGATTGGGAAAGTATCCTCCGTCCCCGTGGATTCCCCGACTCCGAAGATATATGTTAATTTGTATATTTTATATATTATATAATTATATAATTTTACAATGTATTAGAAAATGAAGAGTCATTAGAAGTTATAGATTTTTCACACATAATCAACCACTTGCGCTGGACGACATCGGTATTGTGGTAGTAAATTAGTGGAAGCACGGTAGCAAGAAGTTATGTTACTATTTATTTATTTTTACATAAAAAATATTAGCAACATCAAGTTCTTTTTCTTTTTTTATTTATTATTGATGCAAGATGTATTTTGATTTTTTTTTATAAAATAAAGATGCAAATATATGTGTTTTAAAAAATACGGAAAAAAAAACAAAATACTAGTGTCATAGTTTTGATCAAAAAGTGTAGAAATTTTCTTAAAATTCGATCTCCGTGGATATCCGTGGGGATCTGTGGGGATGGGGATGGAGGGAAATATTCCCCCGTGGCGGGGATTGGGGATGGGGATGGAGACTAAATTTGGGGGCGGGGTGGGGAGTGGAGAAGCATCCTCCGAACAATATCTGCCCCGTTGACATCCCTAGTATAGTTCAATCTAATTTTTCCAGTTCTACTCGGTTTTGATTCACTAGCGATTTTAAAAGGTTAACTGACTGGATTCATCTTAGATTCGCAGTCCAACCAATTAAACCAGACGATTCGATTCAATTTTTAAAATATTAACTTAAATAAAAATAAATTTGGTGAAAAATTCTCCGCGCTTAACCAAATCATGACTTTGAATTTAATATAATGAGAATACAAAAATATTAAATCTAATTTTGTTGTTTTTTAATTTTTTTTAAATTTGATAATTTAGTCTTTGTAATTGAGCACATATGACTCTCAAACAAAAAATAGATAAATAAATTCAACTAGTAATTATAGTTAATACAAGTATTTTAAAATATTTCTAGTTTTATAAAATAAATTCTCATAAAAAATTAAATAAATTTGGTAATTTAACAATTATGATTTTTTAATTATGCAAATAAATTCTTGTAAAAAAAAATTATGCAAATAAATTAAATAGATAAGTTGAATAAAATTAACTACATTTTTTAATTAAAAAATGATCATTTGTTGAAGTCACATAAGAAAATCAGGACTACACATGAAGACTCTAATTCAATGGTTGTAACTAATGAAGAATACACTACCCATGGTTTGTTGGATGAGATATAAAAAAATTAACATATCATTCAATCATTTAGTATTTTCCTTTTTTTACGCCTATTTAAATTAGATTTAGAGTATGTGATTCAAATTGACAACTATTACTACAAATAAAAATTGTAATCTTCAATTCAATTCAATAAAAAAAATTGTTTCTTCATTCAATTCTTTTTTTTTTTCTTCATAATATATCAAAAGGGTTAATACCTATTTTCACCCCTGCAATGAAAATATCCCTGCAAAAAAAAAAAATTGCAATTATTACCTTAACAAATTTTAAAATTTTCAACTTGGACCTTTAGCCAGCCACATCATCAAAAAAATCTGATGTGGCAATTTTTTTTTAATTTATTATTATTATTTTAATTGCGTGCCAGGCTTATGTGGCATTATTATTATATTATTTAAAAATCAAAGTTTAAAAAATTGGTCCCAAGAAGTGTTGAACCCAGGAACCATAGCCTCATCACAAACACTTAACCACTGCGCCGGCATCTTCTTTTATGATGTGTATTTCCCTTAGAAATTATATACAAACTACTGTTTACGTTATTAAAATTAATACTTAATGTTTACATTATTAATTAATATTAATATTATTAGTTAATAATTATTAGTTATTAGTTAATATTTATGAGTTAATGTTAAAGTTATTAAATAATATTAGTTAAATTATAAAATAATAATTAATATTTATTTTACTGTTTAACTTAATTAAATTATAAAATATAAAATAAAATAACTAATTTTAATTAATATTAGTTTATATTAACTTAATTTAGTTTAATTTAATTTATATTTTATAATTAATTCTATTTTAGTTTATATTTTACGGTTAACATTATTAATTAATATTTGTTTATATTATTTTAATTTAGTTTAGATTTTCTAATTAATATTAGTTTAATTAAATTTAATGTTTATATTAATGTTTATATGTAATTTAATTTAATTAATGTTATTTTACTTTTAACATTATATTTAACTTAATAAATTTAATTTAAATATTTTATATAAATGTTTATATCTAATTTAATTTAATTTATTTTACTGTTAACGTCATTAATTAATATTTGTTTATATTAATTTAATTTAATTTATATTTTCTAATTAATATTAATTTAATTTAATTTAAAATTTATGTTTAATTTAATTTAATTTATTTTTATTTAATTTATTTAATATTATTTTACTATTAATGTTATATTTAAGTTAATTAATTTAATTTAAACAATTTATATTAAAATTTATATTTAATTTAATTTACTATTAACGTTATTAATTAATATTATTTTATATTAATTTAATTTAGTTTAAAATTTAATTAAGTTTAACAGTAAAATAAATATTAATTATTATTTTATAATTTAGTAATATTAATTAATAATATTAACTATTAATTATTAACTAATAATATTAATATTAAATAATAATGAAAATAGTAATTCAACCAAAACTAATAATGAAACGTTAACAACAACTATTATAAATTAACTAAGCCCTTAGTATAACAAAATGTGAAGCCTAGCGCAGTGGTAAGGAGTTGGAAATAGATGCTATGGTTCCTGTGTTCAACACCTCAAGGGACCAGTTTTTTAAACTTTGATTTTTAACATTTTAAGAACTAAACAATATAATAATAATAATAATGCCACCACACCACATCAGATTTTTTGATGATGTGGCTGGCTAAAGGTCCAAATTGAAATTTTTACAATTTGTTAAGGTAATAATTGCAACTTTTTTTTTGCAGTGGGGTTTTTCAAATACACCCCATATGACAGGGGTGAAAATAGGTATTAACCCATATCAAAAACTTAAAAGTTGCTATCAAAAGTATATGCTATAAAGCACAAAACAAGCTTTATCCTAATAAGATCAGTGAATCAACTTTTACATTAATGTTCTATGATTGAGTATAGTTTTATCCAAATTGTTAATTTAGAGATCTTTTCAATATTTTTTTATATTTTTTTAAGGTCTTCCTCCATCTTTATTTATTTGACTTTATTTATTTGACTTGTTTTTATTTGATTTATTTTCTTTATCATAAACTCTACAATTTTCTCTTGTCAAAACAATTTATGTGTATTTTTTACCATCTTGTCTATTATAGGTGTTACATTAACACTTTTTTTTTAATATTGTCATTTTTAATCTTATCTTGCCGAATCTTACCACACATCCAACACAACATCTTCATCTCTGTTAAATATTGTGAAATTGATAGAATAATTAAAATCACTTCAGAAGAATTATTCAGAGTTCAATTACACCAAGAAATTTGATGTGTGAGACAAAGAACAATGACAACCAGATAAATGACTTCAAGCAATAAAAAAAATAGGCGATAACACAAAAAATTTATTTATCCAACTCGATCAAATCGATCTACGTCAAGGGGAGACAACAACTCTCCGATTCCCTATACTTCTAAAAGTTGTTACAAAATATTACAAATGAGTTACAAGAATATAATCACTCAAGTTTCAAAAATAGACTTTATTTTTTACCCAAGTATTTTTTGATGTCTCCAACTCTCTATCGATGAATCACACAAATCTAAGGTGTTTAAAAGTGTTTCTTCATCCTGCTTAGATAACTCTAAGGATTTCCCAAATTTCAAGAACACACTTTTAGAAAATTTCCTTTGTCTTTCTAAGATTATCACTAGGGTTCCCAAACCATTCTCTATGTCTTCAACTCTCAAAGCTCTAAATGTTGTTTCTCCCTATTTTAACAATAATGGCAGAAATACATGTTTATAACTGTTGAAACCCAACGAATGCATACCAAAAGCCTAAAACACAGCCCATTAACAAACAGATCCACGAACCGCATTGAAGAAGCCTAAATCGCACAAAACCGACACACATTTCCATCGCCGCTGATTGACGGTGGCCCTGGCTTTCTAAAATTACCACTAGGATTCACAAATCCTTATAACGGTTGAAACCCAATGGATACATACCAAAAGCCCAAAACACAACCCATTAAAAAACAAATCCACGAACCGGAACGAAGAAGCTTGAATCACATAAAACTGGCTCGCCACCAATCACTTTCGCCACCAGTCACTTTCCTTGAAAAAACCTCCAAGTAATTTCGACACCTTCTAACGGCTTTTTGAATGTTTTTTATAGCTTTATGATTTTAGCAATCTCAAAATATATTTTCTTTTTTCATCATTTCAAATTTTAAGACATACTTCAACTTTATATGTGTCGGTAGTGTGATTATATCAAAGACTAATATATGATAGACATTAGATCATATACCTTTGATATGTAGTGTAGTGTTGGTTGTTAGTTGTTACATACATCATTTTTAGCAACTAAGGAAAACTTATTTGGCTTTGGATTGGCGGTGGACAGAATTGATTCTAGTAGAATTGAGTTTGGTAGAATTGATTCTAGCAGAATTGAGTTTAGCAGAATTGATTTATGTTTGGATACATTTTTGTAAAAGTGAGTTGAATAATAAATTACAGTGTAAAAATCATCCAGAATCAATTCTGGAGGCAAAAGCTACAAATTCTAGCTTAAAGTAGAATCAATTCTGGAGACAGAATCAATTCTATTTTTGTCAAACCAAACATCTTAAAATTGTCCATAATTGATTCTACACATCTAGAATTGCTTTTGGCCTTTTCAAAAACCAAACCAAACATGCACTTAGTCACTAAAGAAACCTATTTAACAAATCTTATGTTGCATTAATCACAAAACAAATCTAGCAAGTTAATTTATAAATATTTTTCTGCATAATTTTAATCACAATTCTTCAACACTTGTATATTTAATCCAAAAAAAACAGAAAGTTCTGTAGAAGTTTAACTTAGCCAAGCAGACTAACTAAGTTGATCATATTCAAATTCTAAGAAACTATATTTTCACTTTTTAGATTGACAAACAGACACACTATTGATAACATTAAGGTAAAAATCCCAAGATTCATCTTTTTCAGTGATACGTTCTTGACCAAATGGATGCTCCTCTACATAATTGAGCATATTTTCAGCACTTGCTAATCCATCCAAATATCGTCGCAGATCTCCTCCCACCGCTGGCATAAAAAACACTTTTTGTTACTAATAATGCATAGCATTAGTTCATCTCGGTTGAAACCTTAAACATTAAAGTAACCATACCTAATGAATTGTCATTGTGATTCTTATAGCTGAATGTATGAGGAAAGATTGAGTTATATGGCTACATGTTAAGAGCATGTTAAGAAATGTCAATAGTCAATACATATATGATTATACCTCAAAATAAGAATGATAAATGAGACACCAAAAAAAAAGAAGAAAATGTTTGTTTGTTTGTTTGCTTACAGGATTAAGCAGTGCCTTGTAGGGAGAATCATCCAAAAGGAGTGTGTTTGATTCATTGTAATATCCCTTCTCCCAAGAAACATTAGGATCATAGTTGTCCCAAATTTTCCTTAAATCCTTAAAAACAAGTTGTTTGTGCTTGTTTTCAAGAGTTTTGAAACTTGTTTCAGTGCAATGTGACAAATCCTGTCAAAAAAAATATGTAGAATGTGATGAAAATAGTATGAATTACACAACATGGTTACTCAAAATCTCACAAGATTTAATTAAACATAATATAGTATCCAAAAACGTCTTTAAGAGCGTATAAGACGAACTATTGCACATATTTCAAATTTGTCACAGTTAAATCGTTGCTAAATACAGTCTCATAAAATGTTTGTCATTATTAAATCATGATTAAATAATATCTGTATTTGTTTTGTCATGATTAAACTGCGGCTAATGTAGGTCTCCGATAGATTTCTAGAGGACAATTTAGTTGAAAATGAGGGACAATTTGGAAATTAAATAAAATGATTAATTGCATAGAACTTCTTACCCAACAGAAAACCAACTTTTGTTTCATGTCTCCCATCAAATAATCAATAACCTTGTCAACATTTTTCCTAAAAATTATAAGCAAGAACTAATTAATTGTATGCAAAGTAAAAGCAAGTCGATATTTTATAGAACATGTTCAAGGGTTAAGTTAAAGATTACTTCAATCTTGAAGACCACACAGCAACTTCAAATCTCTCAAAGCAGAAATTAAGAAACTCAAGATAAAAAGGCCTCTTGAATACTGAAAAATAAAATAAAAAATACAATCCAATAATTAAAAAATTGAATTAATTCATATATAAATAAATAACAGATATTTCTCACATGCTTTGTTCCTGGCTATGATTGCATCTGGTTTAACATACTTTGAAGGTTGAGAAACAATATCAGCAAGAAGACCATTAATATCAAGAACAATAAGCTTCTTCCTCAAACATGCAATTGATATTTCAATTGAAGAATTGCACAAATTCTTTTCATCTTCTTCTTTTTTATCACTAACTGATAATTTTGTTGTTATTTCTTCTATAAGAGCATCTTCTAGACCAGAAACCATTTTCCTTTTATCCATGTTAAATTGGATTCTGTTAACATGAAACATCATAGTAAAATTCATTCAAATTAATGTAACATCATAATAAAAACATGATCTAACAAAAACATGTACTATAGTTATTAATACAATAATTCTAACAAGTGTGCGACAAGAACAAGAGCAATAACAATAACATGAACACTCATACAAAAGATGGAGATAAAACAGAATTGGAGAAATTTGAATATAACATACCAAAGAAGTGTATGAATTTTGTGATTCACATGACTTGAAAGTAGAGAAATATAAATAGAGAAGAGGAAAGTTAAATAAAGATTATTGACCTTTAGGATTTAAGTTTCTTAGTCTTTCGAAGTTGGAGTTGTTGGAACAGTTTAGTTCAAAAGACAAAGTTGGAAAATGAAAAGTGTCCTAATTACATGTAATAATTTAAGGTTTTTTTCTTACAAAAAGATTAGATTAAGGTTTTTTTTTTGTGGCAACAACCAAAATTGATTTTAAAAGTTACTATTAGTTCCGATTTAAATATACTAGTAATAAACTCGTGCATACGCACGGGTTCTGGTTTGTTACGCGCATTTATTTACATAATATATTTATTTTAAATCAAAAAAATTTAATCAAAACTTTTGGATCATAAATATCAATTTTTGTATATAAAAGTATTTAGATCAATGATAAATTTTTTTTCTCTTATACAAATATTATTTATGTTTAGATATTATTTAAAAAAATATTTGGATCAATAATAAATTTTCGTATATAAAAATATTTAAACTAATAATAGATTTTTTTTCCCGTAAACAATTTTTGAGTAAAAATTTTTAGGATCACAAATACCATTTTTCATATAGAAAAATATTTAGATCATTAATAGATTTTTCCCATATACAAATATTATTTATGTTTAGATATCGTTTACAAAAATATCAGAATCAATTGTAAATTTTTGTATATAAAAATATTTAGATCAATAATAGTTTTTTTTCCGTACCTTTTTTGAATAATTTTTTTTTGGATTATAAATATCATTTTTCATATATAAAAATATTTATATCATTAATAGATTTTTCCCATATACAAATATTATTTATGTTTAGGTATCGTTTACATAAAAATATTTAGATCAATAATAATTTTTTTCCCGTATACTTTTTTTGAATAAAACATATTTGAATCATAAATACCATTTTTCGTATATAAAAATATTTAGATCAATAATAGATTGTTTCCCGTATAAAAATATTATTTTTGTTTAGGAATCATTTATAAAAATATCTGAATTAATAGAATTTGACTATAAATAATAGTAGTATGTTACAATTGAATAAGTAATACACTTTTTTGCCCATATATATATATATATATATATATATATATATATATATATATATATGGGGACGACTCAAGTGAGAACACTTGGTTATTATGAGAAATAAGAACAATGAATCACGGCCATTAAATTTGATTTTAATGGACTAGATTGGTTCCTCTTTTTAAGATCCTTAATATTTAATGGACTTGATCTTAGAAAGAGGAACCAATCCAGTCCATTAAAATCAAATTTAATGGCCGTGATTCATTGTTCTCATTTCTCATAATAACCAAGTGTTCTCACTTGAGTCGTCCCCTATATATATATATATATATATATATATATATATATATATATATATATATATATATATATATATATATATATATATATATATATATATATATATATATATATATATATATATATATATATATATATATATATATATATATATATATAATTCTCCTATTTACATCGATAACATATATTTGTGAAATGACATCAATAACAAATATTTTTTCTAATATTTAATTGTACAAATATTATTTAATTGTATAAACTTCATTAATGACATATATTTATATAATAATATTTTGAATCATATAAATTAAAGTTAATGATAAGTGACACACATTTTTGTATTTTATCTAATAATACACCTTTTCAAGTATATTTTTAAATTCATTTTAATTGAAATAATTTTTCTAAACTAAAATTATTATTATTTTCTTAAAAATATTGTATCTTAAAATAAAAATTATTTCAAATTATATTTATTTTTTATAAATTAAATACTATTTTAAATATAAATTAACAATCATTTAAAATGATCATAATAATCTTTTTATTAAAAAATAATTTATTGGAATATTTTGATTAATAATTTATTAGAAATAATAATAATAAAGTAATAAAAAGTGAAAAGTGAGTTGGAAAGTGAAAAGTGAGTTGGAAAAAACCAACAAAAGACATTTTTTTTGTCTCAAATTATTAATTTATACTTCTTACACTATCAAAAAGACAAATATGTAAACAATCTCTCTCTCATGTTTTATAGCTCTATCACTATGCACACAATTTTTTGCATAATAAGTGATTAATAGTATTTTTACTGTTTTCGTGAATATTTTATCTTAAATTTTTAGTAGTTTGATCTCTATTTTTTGCATTACTTCCCTAAAAAGGACAAAACAGAACAAGTTGGAGCTAAATCGATGCATAATGCATGAAGACGGCATAAATAGGAGGCGAGCCACCACGACCTGTCTGTAGTAGCTGTTGTGGACCGTAGTGGTGACCGTAGATTTTTCTGTTTTGCATAAGGTATATGAGTCATTTTTCTAATAAATTCAACATTCTACCCATTCATAATCCATGTAGAACTTTACACCACATATTCACCCAAAACCTTAAGGCAATAAGAGTATGAGTCATTTCTCTTATATACTCAACATTTCCTCCATTTCTAATCGATGTGGGACTTTACCACCCACACTTGAATCTCAAAAACATCCTCCATAAGTGTGAGTCACTCGCATTGTTGGGAAAATAACAAACATAGAGAAAAAAGAGGAACAAAATAACAACACAAAGATTAACGTGAAAACTCCAAAACCGGAGAAAAATCACGGTCGTTGTCAATAGACAACCAGAGAATAACACTATGTGAAAATTGTTACAACACATAATATACTCTCAAATACCCCAGGCCCATAGTACACCCACACCCTACAAAACAAATATTTAACTACATCTCACAACACTCTAATACAAGAGCATAAGAGAACAAAGAAAGTCAAATACAAGCTTAAAGTGCTTTTGACTGGTGCATCTTGTAACGAAGAAATTGAATCCTATATATAGTCTTGAGTTCTCTCTTCCATCACTAAACTAAGCGATGTGGGACTTAAAAGAACTTTTAATCCTATATATAGCCTTGAACTCCCTATTCCTTCACAAAACTAAGCAACGTGAGACTTCTTCAAACATGTATATTTTCAACCAATCCCAACAATTATTTTGGATTGAGATATGGTGTCTCCCTCTCTTGTGGTCCTGGAGCATTGGTGTCGTTGGTGCTCCCGACTCTTCCGGACTCACCAATAATGGTATCAGAGCCGTGGTTCGACTTGGTGGGGGAGCGGAAGCTGGATCCGGTGTTGGATCCTGGTATAGGATGTGGGGACTCACACTTGTGGTGGAGAATGTTGGGTGCAAGTGTGAGTGTTAAAGTCCCACATTGTCTATGAATGGGTGAAATGTTGATTTTATAAGAGAGAGGACCCATTTACCTAACACCTTAAGGTTTTGGGTTGAGATGTGGTGTCTTCCTCTCTTGTTATCCTTGAGCATTAGTCCCGTTGGAGCTCTCGACTCTTCCGGAATCCCCAACACACATCACTAGTCTTGCTCCATATCAGGATCCCATTTTCGCTCTTCCATCGAGCGAAGCCTAGCTTTGATACCACTTTTAGGGAGCTTGGGGAAGCCAAGAATTTCAGCGTGCGCCCAATGATCCAAGACCTCAAGAGAGGGAGACACCGAATTTCCAGCAAAAACCTTAAGGCATCAAGTATATGGGTCATTTCTCTTATAAATCCAACATTTCACCCATTCATAGATGATATAAGGGTTAACCACTCACATGTGCACTGAACACCTAGACTTATACATAGTCTATTAATTTTGAGTTAGAGACATCAATCTTTACATACAATTTCATTATCAATCACTTTAAGTTATTTTTTAGCACTTTATTTTATGCAAAGTTTAAAGATTCATGATGTTGTTGAAAGTCTCAACAGAACAGTTTTTAATGAGTTATTCATTGCAATACAAGTTTCTCTTTTGCTTTTTATATTCATAATATTTATGCTTTCATCTTTTACCATGCATTATTGGAGGGAGCTTTTCACTAGGGAGCATTGATACATAGTGTAAGACTAGACATATTTGTGAGAGACACACCACTTATCCACCTAAAACTTTAAGGTGATAGGTGAATGGTTCTCCCACTTATATGTGTTCAAGTCACGATATTCCTATCCAATATGGGACAATTTCCCCACTTACTCACACTTGCATTATTATTCTAACATGCATATTTTATATAACTATGTTTGAGTAGAAATCTTGGGATTTTGGACATGAGGAATGTCCAAAAGACAAACTTCATGTAGGTGTTTTGCTACAAGTTAATCAAAGAGAAGTCTTCGTTTCTTTCAATGTTCTACTTCAATGATTTAAGTTCTCTATGAAAGTAGGAATTTATACACCAATTATATATTGAAAGGGTATAATATGTTTGGCTTAGAAAATATGGACATTTGAACCTGCAACTATGAAAGTGTCAGGTTCAAGTGAGAAAAACTTTGGGTTTTTAATAGCTTTGTTTTAAAGGATTCTAAATAGACGAGATATGCCATGAAAAGAAATAGCTCATTTGTTTAGGAAAAAATAATTGGAAGAACCTCTTTCAACAGGAGTAGAAAAGCTATCACCTGACTCCTCTTGACAAGATAAGAAGATAGTGAGGGCTCACGAATAGATATGTTGGTCTCCGCAGTGCTCAACTATTCCACCTCAAGAACTATTTGTGAGGTAGTAGTCGCAACTACCGCCGGGGAGTAACTGCAACTAGGGCCCCGACCACATGATCGGGAGTAGTCGCAACTGTAGGAGTCTCCATCAAACGACCAGATAAGCCAGTCGTAAGACCCTGGTCCTTGGAAAAGGCGAGAATATTCTACAACTTATCCATGTTATCTGTAAGACACAAGTTACACTTGTTAATAAAAGGGTATTCCATGTCCCTATCATCACCAAAGTGTTTCTATCTCTCGGAATGACCGGGCGCACTAATAATCACATAAGTATCTATTTGCTTCTTCTTTCGATGATAAGGGGGTACTTCGCCAGGGAAAATCCTTATTCGTAGATGAGCCCTTGATACCAACTGCACACATACTTTTTCATTTTAACCTATTCGGAGGATAAAGGACTTTGCACGGAGTGTTAAGAAGAAAGAGGTAAATGGAAATGAGCTCTAGACCAGTACTTCAAAAAATCGCTTTTAGAGAATGAGCGAATGAGGACCAATCCATGATCCCGAACTTCATCCTAAGAGGTATGAGCCATGTCAAAAAGATTGAAAAAAGAGCTCCAGAAAAGGCTTCCAAGATTTATACTCGACACAGAGTTGGAACACCTTCATGAAAGCACATGCTCTAGGGATGAAGTTGCGAAGGGGCAATTCTCAAACAGTCTGTTGCGGCCACTTCAAAATCATATAAGGGAAAACATATACCCAACCTGGTGAAGAGGCATTCATATAGAGGATTCAAGCAGCCTTCAAAAGAGATGCATATCCTATCCGTCGGGCTTACGAGGAGAATCGACTAATTCGAGGGGTTGTCGACCATAATGTCAGTATCTGCTATATCTTTGATAGTGTTCTAGATGGAAGGAGTCCCAACCATTTCGGCGACCATCCAGTGATATCTATTAACGTTATCCGGCTCAACTAACTAAAGTCCCTTGCAGACCATTTCATGAGCTTTAAAATGACCACATTTCCCCAACATTCCAAATGACACATTATTTCAACATTAATAGACTCACGACCATTCACTCCCCGGTATACCCTGACAATATTACCAAAACGTTCTCTCCTTTGTTGGGCAGCTTCTATATCTGCCTTAGTTAAGATCGAGGGAGACATTAGTTTCTCTACAGAATCTTCACCCTCGCCGATTTTTCCTAAATAGGGGTGTGCAAAATATCCGGTTGTGATGCCTAAATCCATAACCAAACCTAAACCATTTTTAAATATCCGAATATAATTGAATGGTTATTAACCGATTTAGTTATTAATGGTTTGGTTATCCGTTTATATAATCCGGATATAATTAAATGGTTATTAACCGGTTAAATTATTTTGGATTTGGTTATAATCCGATTAATATTCAAATCCAAATATTTTAATTCTCAATTTTTTTTTTTGAAAAAAAAAATTTGGAAAAAAAATTTCTAAAACTGAATTTTTTTAAAAAACCGGTTATATAATCATAATCAAATTTATAACCAGTTTTAATTAAAATGTGGTTATGGTTATAGATCCAAACCATTTAAACAGTTTTAAAATGGTTATGGTTTGGTTTTTGAAAATAACCAACCATGCACGCCCCTATCCTTAGACACTCCTTATGTTTCAGAATCCTCAGTCAGAGAAATGATCTCATATCCAAAATGTCCACTAGCAGAGGGAAGGGAACACAATTCAGGTTCCATTCTCCTTTTCGAAAAGGAGGAAGCACTATCTATTGAATCACTCTCTATGATACTAGGGTTATCTCTCATCGTAAAAAATGTACGGTAAATACTTGAATGAAAGCTGAATTAAAGAAAAAAGTACCTAGAAACTTAATATTGGAGGTAGTAAAGCGAAAAAGAAGGTCGAAAGACAGAGCCTTGAAGCTTTAAATATATGACGACGATTAATCTTGGAAAAACGCTCTCAAAAAAGAGGGAGAAATCAAAGGAAATAAGAGAAATGCAGCCTAAAAGATTGTAAAAATTTCCCCAAATCTCCTATATTCTTATATAGGCAAAGACAATCGGGCGGATTAGATTGAAAGTAAAAAGCAAGTGCAGATCAACAGTGAGATTTCACCTTGGAAATAAAATTGAACTGAAATACACTCGAGTGCACAATATGGAACAATATGTCACTCTCTGCCTTTTCAGGCCATACGTCAAGAGAAAAACGGTGAAACATTCCAATGATGGGACTGCATTTAATGCGTCTGTCCGTCCCCCATTACTCTTTGGCAAAACCAAAGCGATGTATGTTCGCTGACGCACAATCAACCATTCTTGAAGGCCGACCACGATTGCTATAAAGACTCCTCCAGAATCTAGAGTACCCAACGAGTCTTGGGGGCAACTGTTCCATATCACTCAAAGGCCCAATAACACGAGGGCCACTTATCCAAATTGCTCCATCGAGTCCAAGGTATAAATGCCTTCACAAAGGATTTTTAAGTACACAGTCTCTAATCTCTACTCTCACTACGTTGGAGTGCTAACCATACATGTGCCCCCCTTGATTCGTCGCACTAGAGATTAGCAATACCAATTCAAGATTTACATCTCCGACTGAAGCACCACGATCGTAACCTCCAATCCACAGTGCTACATCGCCGAATTGCTCAAAAAACTTCGATCTACCGTAGTTTCCATAGTCCTTTCTATTTACGATTTTGCAACAGAATAAAATTTAATCAATTTAGGTATAACATCGATAATACTAAAGAAGAAAAAAAATAAGAAAGGTTGGATACCTCAGAATAATCGATTGACTGAAAATATAATAAAAAATGTCACCTAAAAAAATAATATTGCTACATGTTTAAGACTGAATTTAAACCAAAAACGTATAGTTAAGTTAGAGAAGGCCCTTACCATCTCTTCCTCTTACCATTTCTTCTAGTGCTCTTGGGATTCTCATTTTTAACCTCCATTAAAATTCTCATTTTTTCATCGTGGAAATAAACGCCCCATAAACATCAAAATTAAACCAAATTTCAATTAATTAATACTCTTATTATGCATCCATTAAATCTACGTGTCAGCTCAATTAAATAGCCACGTCACCATAACGGTGACCATCTAAATTCTTTTACCAAATTACCCTTTTGAATTTACTTGCTTCTCAAAAATTGGATTCCTCGTTCTTCTTTTCTCAGAGATTCCGTTCTTCCGAAAACAAAGGTTGTTTTTCCTCAACACAACACTTTTTCTTTCATTTCTGTCTCTCTTTCAATAAACTTGTGTAATAGAAATTTCCTCTATCTTCCTCTTACTGTTTTTGATTATTTCACACCTCTCACTCACTCTTATTATTATTATTCTGATTTTTTTTCTCTCAAGTTCTTATTATATTCAGTTGCTGTGATTTTTTTAGTGTTTTTCTTTTGCTCCTTAGTATTCATATTTTTTGAACTTTGCTTGATTAGATAGATAAATTATTGATGAAATTTACATGTTTTTGTTATATTATATTCTATGATTCTAAGAAATTGAGTTTGCTTGTGATGATGATAACTCAAAAAAAATGATAACTGTTTTCATGTATATGTTGACTTTCTTAGTGGTTCATGAATAAGTGATTTTTTTCTGTTTATAATTTCTATGTTTCTAATTATTTAAATAGCTGTACTATTTGTGATCATTGAAATTTTCTGAAATATATAATGAGTATTGCAATTTTGCATTCAGGAATGTCTAGAGAAGTCATGGCTACTTCTTCATCTGCTGCTCCTTTTGATTATGAGATCTTGGATAAAGATCCTGACATCCCTAGAACAGCTGCGGTCCAATCCAATCGGACGAATCCGTGGATTGAGCCTGAAACTTTGAAACTTCAGCACCGAATTGGTAGAGGACCGTTTGGTGATGTTTGGCTTGCAACTCTTCATCAGTCAACTGAGGATTATGATGAGCATCATGAAGTTGCTGCTAAGATGTTGCATCCGGTTAGAGAGGATCATGTGAAGATTGTACTGGAGAAGTTCAATGATTTGTACTTGAAGTGCCAAGGAGTTTCTAGTGTTTCTTGGATACATGGAGTTTCAATGATAAATGGAAGGGTTAGATTTGGAATTGCATTTATTTTTTGACATATAGGATATTGTTAGCTACTACCCTTTTGACTTATATACATTTGTTTGTATTTACAGATCTGCATCATTATGAAATTGTATGAAGGTTCAATTGGTGACAAGATGGCTAGATTAAGAGAAGGATGGATTTCACTACATGATGTTTTGAGGTGATGTGTTTACAGAGAAATATGTTATATTCGTCCCTGAATATAGGACCCCGTTAACTTAATCAGGGAACTAACAAGGTTGATGGTGATATAAATATTTGATAGTAATTTAAAACTTTACTTTTTGGATTGATATAAAACTCGAAAGCCAGGAACCCGGCCTCATATAGACACGGGCCTATGACCTAATACCGAACATCCAAGCTCACCACTTAAGCCCAACATGCCAGCGCTTGACAAACCCTAATCACGGTCATCTCGGCTTAAGGATAAGAGAGTAATCGCCACCTCCAAATGGGCCTATAAACTGGCCTCATGTCCCCACTCATGGCCTGAACCCAATCACACTAGTATCTATAAACTCTATTATGGTCACCCTAGCCTAGAGATATGCTCGACTGCAACCTCCACTCTCTTTCCCATCATGGGAAAAGGTGTTACCAATCGCTACCAGCGATCATCTGTTATCCTAGCGACCTTAACTGAGTTGGAGCGGGCATACCAATTCTATAAATAAGGGGCTCAACATGAGCCATAATCATCCAATCTAACTCTAAAGCACCAAAAGTTCTGATCATAGCATATAGTTAGCATAATTTCTCAAGAGGGTTTTATATTTCGGAACAAAGTAGTAAGTATCTTTAACGTATGTATATATCGTAGGTAAGGGGAAACTACTGATCAATACTAAAAACATTCTACTTGTTGTAGGTATGGGATCAATCTGGCTCAAGGTATTCTGGAGCTTCACTCTAAAGGGATCCTTGTTCTGAACCTTAAACCTTGCAATGTTCTTCTCAATGACAATGGTCAAGCGATTTTGGGAGATATTGGTATTCCCAATCTTTTGCTTGGTTCCTCATTCGTTAGCTCAGATATCGCTCAGAGGCTTGGAACTCCTAATTACATGGCTCCAGAGCAATGGAAACCAGAGGTTGGAGGTCCTATATCAATTGAAACGGATTCATGGGGCTTTGGTTGCACCATTGTTGAAATGTTGACTGGTAACCAACCTTGGTATGGATGCCCTGTTGGTGGAATTTATGGATCAGTTGTTGAAAAGCATGAAAAGCCGCTTATCCCAAGTGGCCTTCCTTCTCCCATCGAGAATATTCTTAGTGGATGTTTTGAGTATGATTTAAGGAACCGCCCTTTGATGATAGATATTCTGCGCGTCTTTAAAAGGTTTGTGCACATATATGATAACTTGAAACCGTCTTTTTCTGGTAATATTTCAGATTCTTGTTTGATTTAGCATGGAATTATATGTACATGAGCATGGTTATGTTTTCAGTTCATTTCTATTTGTTTTCATGCAGATAAGAAATACTTTATTGCATATTACTCTATTCTTAATCGATCTTCCTATGTTGCAGCTCGCTGAGTAAACTGGGCAATGATGGAGGATGGAGATATCAAGGAAATATGAAAGTAATTGCAAAATCAGGCAGCACCGACTACACTGAATGGTTCTTCTCAAAGGATCACCTGCAGGTGGGCGACATGGTCCGATCCAGAAAGTCTCCCAGCTCATGCAAAGCTCAAAACATGGATGTCCCAGAAGGAACTGTTGTTGGTCTAGAACGCACTGCAGATCACGGATTCGTTCTTGTGAGGGTCCACGGTATTCACGACCCTATAAGATTTCACGTGTCAACTCTCGAGCGGGTCACAGACGGCTTGGCAGCTGGTGATTGGGTACGAGTTAAAGATAAAAACCAGAAGCACTCACCGGTTGGCATTCTACATACCATCAATCGTGATGATGGTAGAGCTGCTGTTGGATTTATCGGACTGCAAACTCTCTGGAACGGACACCCTTCTGACCTCGAAATGTCAGAGTCGTTCTGTGTAGGACAGTTCGTTAGGCCAAAAGAGAATATTTTAAGCCCTCGATTTGAATGGCGTCGTAAAAGAGGAGGGGCCTCAGCTACCGGTCGGATTTCGTGGATTCTGCCAAACGGGTGTTTGGTAATCAAGTTCCCAGGGTTGCTGACTTTTGGGAATGAATCAATCACCTTTTTGGCTGATCCTTCTGAAGTTGAAATAGTTAATTTCAAGGCCTGTCCTGGGATTATAGAAAAGTATCAACATGTCGAGGATCATCATTGGGCAGTTAGACCTGTTCTAGTTGCACTTGGCATACTGACAGCTTTGAAACTAGGTATATTAGCCGGAAACAAAGTAAGGAGGTGCAAGAAGTTTAATGCAATAATAGAAAGCAAAAACCAACATCTTGAAGGTCAAAACCCCAATAGTCCTACAAGGAATATAATGAGTCATGGCAACACAACCTGGGTTCCTTCAGTTGCTAATATCCTTTTTAAAGATGGTGCTTAACACTTACTCTTATATACAATTAAGTAACTAATGCATACATCTTGGCATTAGCTGTACTTTGATGCTAGTTTGAAGTTGAACAATACTAGTTGAAGATGGTAATTATACATAAGTTATGTTAGTTCTGATTCTGAATGTAGAAGTTGTACATATCCTTTAATGGACTAGCTATGTATATACAGTTTCCACAATTACTTTGCAATGTTTATTGAAAATTTTATATTCCGCTTATATCGGATTTTATTATTGAAGGAAAAGTGAGTGTGAAGTATGCTATGAATTAACTTTAAGATACATTTGTATATTATATCGGATTTTATTATTGAAGGAAAAGTGAGTGTGGAGTATGCTATGAATTAACTTTAAGATACATTTGTATATTGATTCGGGAATACGCAATTCTCAGTAGAAAGAAACCATTGCAATAGAAATCACAATATTGACTGCAAAAGGCCAGAAAAATGGGGCGTATTATTCTTTCATATACTGTAGTTTAGTGGAGAGCAACTATGCAAAACTGATAAAATATTTGTCTTCGAAACAAATACACTCTGAATTTGTACCTATTACAACAGAATAAAGTTTCCACCTGCACAAATACACAACAAATACAATCGCTATACATTAATAATCTTGCAAACAAAGTGAATATCTTATAACCTACTTTTTGTGGTTAACCTTGCAATGGCTTTTAGCCACAAAAAATAACAATACAATGTCCTTCCACAATGAAACGTCCATTTAACATATCTTCTAGCTTGCAGCAATAAGACCAGCATCCATCACAAGTTGCTCCGTCAATGCCGAGAGTCGAGCAACTCCTGCTTTTACTACGGCTAAACAGTCGATGCAGTTGATATTTGTGATTGAATCGAGTTTAATATCATTGTTATTTAGCATGGCACTGATATAGCTATCGGCTTCAGCACTCGGAATGGTTTTATTCAAAAGTTGTTGACTCATTTCAGCAAGTTTCTGCAGAGCACTAGTAGCAGCTTTAACTTCATGCTGAGCTGTCTCAAGTTGAAGCTTCTCGATTGCCAAGTCATCCATATTTTTCTCGTTGACTCTCGCCTGCGCCAAAGCATGCAGCCTTTTATGATCATTAGCATCTTCTGTCACCTTGTCCCTTGCTCCTCTTAACTCTTCCTCTTTCGCTTCCAATCTTGCAATAGTCATTTTAAGCTCCTCATCTTTCATTGTCAGAGCCTTCTGTACTGCAAGAATTTCCATCTCCTTCGTTTTTAAGTCTTCCTTGGTCAACTCGAGCACATTCTCAAGCTGTTTTTGTTGCAAACTCAATTCATTAGTACGCACCTCGGAAAGTTGCATGGTTAGGTGACCGCTCAATTCATCTAGTGGTCTTGATGAATTGATGATGTCTTCATTCTTAATGGAAGCAACCAGTTTGTTTGTGAGATCTAAAACTCGTTCTACTACAGTTTCAGCTTCGGAAGCCTTCAGGCTTGTATTATTCAGCTTATTCTCGATTGTCTTCACATGCTCATCTTTCTCCCTTAACATGTTGGTTGCTTCAATAAGCTGCGTTTCTTTGTTGCTCATAAGCATCTTAAGATCAGAGATTTCCTGGTTTAGTTCCACCAGCATCTTCCTAGCACTGGAAAGTTCCATGTCTTTCTCCTCTAAAAGAATCTGAAGAGAAGCCTTTTCAGATTTCAAATGCTGGATTTCTAGCTTAGCATCAACAAGCTCTGACTCTTTAACATCAAGAAGAGCACTTGTTTTCTTTAACTCGACACTTTTTATATCTAATTCCTGTTGAATCAAAGACATTTCTTGGACAGCCTGCTCTAAAGAAGCTCGCTCTTTCTTCAGCTCTTCCTGTAACCCGTTCATGAGCTCCTTCTCTGTAGACAGATCGAGTTCAAGTTTTTTGTTCAAAGCCTCTGCAACCTCAAGTTTAGTTCTTTCACTCTCCACTTCTATTTGGGCATGTTTTAAATTTTCCATGTACAACATGACGCTAATCCTTTGGTCTTCAAGTTCAGCCAGCTGCTGATCCATCAACCTTTCCTGTACTTCCATTTTGTTCCTAGAAGACGCGAGCGATTGCTGAGATGAAACTAACTCAGACTTCACATTACTGAGAAGCTTTTTCACCCTTCTAAAATCCTCTAGTGTTTCACTACTCTCACGCGCATGCCTTGAAGCCTCCTCTTCAAGTCTCTTAAGTTCCTCCTGTGTTAACAACCACTCCATCGCTTGCTTTTCTAAAGAGGCCTCCGCGATCTTGAGCTTTTCTCCTTCAGATGCTCTCTCAGCCACCGTAACACGCAGTTCATCTTCTCTTTGTCGTACAAGTTGCCGAAGTTCTTGAAGCTCGATTTCTTGTTTGCTAACAACCTTGTTTGCTTCACTCAGAAGCCGAACCTTATGCCTAAGCTCAGAATCAACATAAGCAGCTTCTTCACTCTTCTTAGCCAAAGCAACTCTCATTTTCTCCACCTCTTCTTCCTTCAAAGACAACGCATCATGTAAACCACCAATCTCACTATCACGATCCCTTAGCCGGATCTTCAATTCCTCTATCTGTCCAGTTTGAGAAACCAAACTAGCCGTCGCCTCCTTCATCTCCTCTTCAAGCCTCTCAAACTTATTGCGTGCAGCCTCAATTTCACTCTCCTGACGCTCTAATTCCTCTTTAGCATGCTTCAATTTTCCATTCTCCAATAAAACAGTTCTCTCCACTTCCTGTAAATGATCCTCCTTCTCCTTCAATTCCATGAGCGCCGATAAAAGATCCGACTCAAAATCACGAAGATACGGTTCTCCAGCCATCCGGTTCTCCAGTTTGTGCGTCTGCTCAAACAACCTCTCAAGAAGCCTTGCAGATTCCGGCGCACCATAACTGTTAAAACTAGGTCTATTGTCACTCAACACTGATCTAACAGTAACACCATTCCTTAACCAGCGATCTTTTCTTCCTTGAGTCACAACAAAACCTATTTGGCTCCGAAGCTTCCTATTGTACCTTAGAGAGCATAGCAACTGCACACACAAACAAAATCATTTCAAATCAATATTCATTATTTAATATTCCAAACTGATACATCAAAGTTGCTATTAAAAAATTGATTATTCACTAATCTGTCAAATTTCCACAAGTTACACTTAGACCTAAATGGATCCATTTATTTAAACTTATCTATAAGTATATAGGTTATGTAAAACAGATTGAGAGAACATATAAAAACGGCTTATGACAGTATTCATAAGCTGTTTTTAACTTATTTTCCTAAACTCTCTAAGATAACTAATAAAAACATCTTATGATTTAAACAAAAACAATATAACTTTGTTTTAGACAGAAAAATATAGAGCCTAAGAGCATAATAAATTCACAGAAAAATTGAACAAGCATTCCTCATCTCACAATTCACCAATCTTGCTTTAAAAATTTAACTAAGCATTCATTGATCCCTTCGAATTCCAACAAGATTACGGCTCTGTTTGGCATGACATATTTTGAGTTTATAGCTTATAATTTATAAATTCATATGACAATAAAAGACTTCTTTGATAGAAGTCTTTTCATCAAGAACTTATAATTTATTTTACTAGCTTATAGTTTATTTTTTAGATGTTATTTCAAAATTCAAATAATGTTTTAGCTTATAATTTATAACTTATATTTTTTCTTTAATTATTACACTTACTATTTTAACTAAAACTCCCTTTTATCCTTTATAAATAGTTTTAATTTAAAATAAAACAATTATTTATTAAATAACTTTTATGTTATTTCACTTTTATGTGCCAGTTAAACAACTACTTTTATCAAACACTTGAATTAATTTATGATTGGCTATCTCTTATCTATAAGCTATACTCCAGAACACGAATAGTATTAATTTGCATGTTTTTCTTTTTTAATTTCCTTTTTGAGAAAATCTTAACAAAACTATTATTGAATCTACAAAATTGAGCAAATATAGAATCAAATTTTCCTTAATTAATTTTAAATACATATTCAATAATTAATCCAATTGAAATCCAACGAGATTAAATAAATTAAATTACCGTAAATCAAAACCCGTAACAAACATAGTAATAATTTGTAGATTTTTCATTTTTTTACACACCTTTTTTTTGCATAAATCTTAACGAAAGTGTTACATCTACGAGTATAGAGAACGTAAATACATAAATAAAAAAAGAGAAAGATAGAAAGAGAAGAAGAAGAAGAACCTGTGAGCAGGACGGAGAAGAGGTAGGACGAAGAGAAGATGCGGAGAAAGTCATAGCATTCGCTAGCCGGTGAGGTCTCAACTGCGGTTGCAGTTAATCGCCGCCAGAAGAAGAAGGTTCCAGAAACTATAGTGTTGGTTTGAAACCCGTTAAAACGAGTGTGGTTTTGGTCGTTTTGGTGACTTCAAATTTTCAGCAGATTAAAAAAATGAAAAGAGTTGAATGGAATTTAATAATGATAATAAGGGGGAAAAGAAGGTCGACGGAGGTGAAGGATTATTATAGAAAAGGTTGATAATAATAAAGAAATGTTTATTGAGACAAAGAAAAAGGAAAAGTTTTTGAGAGGTCAGGTGGATTGAAATGAGTAAAGCTTGAGGTGTTCCTCCTGGTCACGAAAAAGCGATACCCTATATTCGTTTTATAAAATTATATTGTTTTTGTCATATTTACGCTAACCTTTTGTTGCCTCAAATAATTAAACATAAATTGTTTATTTAATTTAAATATTATGAGTAGACTTTTAGCATGTTAATGTGAAATTTAATAATATAATAAAGAGTCTTTTTAACGGATACTCTCCGAGCACTTTAAACATACTAAATAAAGAAACTATTATTTATAAAAGTTAATATCTTAATTTTCAATGTATTTTCAATTCATTAAGTACACACATTTTTTTTAAAAATTTACCACTTTAATCACTTAAAGAGTGCCTCAAGGGCACTGATTAGCATTTCTCTATAATAAATAATATGTTGCAGATTCGAACTTTTTAAATTAGATTAGTGTTATCAAATTGCTCGGTCATGACCGCTAAAACCGATATACATAGTGGTTTTTGAGCTAGCCGCAATGGTAAATATCGATCGTTATTAGAAAATTTTCCATCATAATCCCCAATTACAGCTAGTATGACGGAATTTTGGCTTCTGTCATGGGGTGCCATCCGCCATCGAGTGTATTAGAAGAAGAATTTTGATCTTTAAAATATTTCATAATAATAATTTAGGGTTAGACTTTTTAAAAATTTAATAAAGCAGGTCAAATTTCAACTATTAAAATAAAGCATTATAATGATCGATATGTGTCTATTAGAAAATATGTTAAATAGTATATAAAAAATCGTGTTACCTATTTAAAAATAAGTAAAATTAATTATTTGAATGTCTTAATGTGAAAGAAGCTTTTAAACTGACTTCTATGATTGATTAGATTTTTAAAAAGTTAGATCAGGTCAAAAGTTTATAATAGGTTATAGTCAGACTCATGACCTTAAAAATGTTTCGTAAATCAGATTCAAATCTTCTAAAGTCAAGTTTGATCTGGTATGACTTATTCTCACTCATATTTAGAGTTGTTCAATGGTCTATGGTATTAGTTTGTCTTCTGGTCTGTCGATGGTAGGTTTGATGGTTTGAACTCTAGTCAGGTCTCTATTACATGATGTTTGATCATGCGAGATCTCTATGGAGTCTCTAATGCTTTTTTGTTGCTTCTTATTTAGTTCTCCGACTTTTCTTTTTGATATTTTTGTCAATTCGAGATTGATTGTTTGTCTGATTTTTTTCCACTACTTGTGCTATTCAACTTTGTTGTTGTTGTTTGTAAAAAAAAAAAAAAACTTTGTTGTTTTTTGGTGTAGATTTCCCATCTCTTTTCTTATTTAGGATCATTTGTTTTAATTTTATTTAAAAATGTTTTTTGTATACTTTTAAAAATATTAAAAATTTAAATTCATTATTTATGAATTAAACTAGTAATTTTAATATTATGTAATATAAATACTGAAAATTAAATTATAGTGGAAATGATAATTTATTTTAAAACAAAATAGATCTCAAAAATAATTATTATAAAAATCTATTTGACATAGATTCAAAAAAACATTTTAGAATAACTATTTAAATTAAATTTTTTAAATAAAAATATATTATTATATTATAAAAATGGAGACAAATAGGCTCTTAATATATATTATTTTGTTATTAAAAAATATCAGTTATCATTTGAATTTGAGCTTACTTAATTTTTTTAAAAATAATATTTAAATTAAAATGTAAAAAAAATATTTTCTTTTTATTTTGCAAATTACAGGACTATTTAAATTATAATGCTTTTCTTTTTTGAACTTAAAAAAAATGCAACCAATCAACATATGCGGTTGTTGTCAAATTTCGACCAATAATTAATTAATTAATTAATTAATTAATTAATTAATTAATAAGCAGAAGAAAATTATGGGTGGCCAATGAATTTTGGAATGTGAATGTGAACTGTGGAAATTGGTCGACGTAAAGGAGAAATACGGTGATAACACGTGTAAATGTTTCGACCAATTCGTTGACGTTGGTTTGGCTTGCTCTACACTTTGCTTTTTTCTAGTGGTTGTAATGGAACTACTGTGGATATGGATTGGTTATGGATATACAGATATGAGTAAGCATTAGTAATATTATTATAAATAATGTATTATCATTACTATATTGTTGTTATCATAGGACGAGAAAAGGAAGAAAAAGAGGCTAGGGTTTTCTGGCTTGGACCCATGTCATGTTGCCACATTGTTGTCCAAGTTCAATTGTGTGGGTAAGGATTTCTTAACTAGAGTTGTTTGAAAGATTTTGAAATACCATGTCACTACATCTAAGTCGGTTATATTAGACAAAAATAATTATAAAAGTCATATGAATTATATAACTATTTTTGTATACAAAACAAAAACTATTTATTGATACTTTAAAACATGATTAATCATATTCACATTTGTGATTATTAAAATAGTTTAATTCTGTAAAATATCCTTGCAAAGTAAGGTTATTTTAATTTGTTTTTGTAAAATATTCCTTTAAATAATTATTGGAATTTTAAAACACTTTTAATTTAGATCTTTTAACAAAGTATATATATTTTGATGATGTGGCATGCATGGTTATGCTAAATTAACATTAACCCTTGTTGATTTGGATTCTTGTGATTTTTAGGATGGAAACCTAGCCGCCCAATTTTAGAGATGAAAAAAGAGTGATAAATAAAAAAGATGTGAAAAGATTCTAATAAATAATAATTTCTCATTTGTTTTAAAGGCTTGTCCTATCACTTGTGAGTTTAGAAGAATACAAGTGGATGGTGTTCCACAAGCTCTAGAGATAAAACTAGGCCAACATTCTTGTGAATCAACTCAACAAGCCTCAACATGTGAAACTCACTCACTCTCCTCCATCAACGTCACAATGATAACATTTATGGAACCACCGCAAAAGCAATTTGTATTGGTATATTTATGAAGGGTTCACAGGGAACTACATGAGAGGCAAGTAGGGCAACGTCTCACCCACAACACCTTCTTGATCGCCCGTATTTTAGATGATCGCTCATTTATTAGATATGACACACCTTCTTCAAATACACCATCCACTTCTGAGATAAAAGCGGAAAAATGTGAGAAGTGATGTATCTCTAGTCCACAACGGTATGGAAGAAGTCATGTAAAAATGTCAATACACTCCTAAATTATATGGAGTAATTGCCTGCTCCCACGCTCTCTCAAGAGTAGTTGCTACTTCATAGGTGTCTGAGATCCAAGCCTAAAAGATTCCTATAAATAAGGACAAAGCAAGAGATTTTAATTTGTGTGACAGTATATTTATGACTTTGTAATATAATATAACTATCATATACATTCTTAAAATAAAAGTATATAGGATTTATTATTAAATATATTTAATTATTTTTTCAATTTTTTTAGTTATGTAATTTTAATATCAGTAACAATATTTTTTATCAATATTTAATTAATTAATAATAATATAAGTAGTTATGGGTGATCTTTGATGATGAAAAATTAATTTTAAAATAAAACATATAAATGAAAAAAATAATTTAATTGAAATTTTTAAAAATGTAATTGTGAATAATTATTTTGTATTATGTGATAATATATCTAATTTTTAATCATAAATCTATAGAATGCGAAGAATAAAGTATATTGTTTTAATTAAACATTTTTTTATTAGTTGTTGTTATCCTTATATACATTAGAGTTGTCAAGATAGACTCGGCCCATCGGACCGATCTATAAGCCCGACAATTTAGCGTGGATCGAGCTGCAAAATATCTTTAAAAAATACGACCCTGTCTTTTTGGGTCAGCCCATCAGGCCTATGTTTTTCTTGGAGGTTAGGAGGAATAAGGTAGAAGTTATGAGAAGATTAGAAGGTATTCAAAGAAAACTTCAGCTGCACTATAATTATGGAGGTATGAAACTATTGGAAGCTCATTTACAAGAAGAACTAAGCATTATTTTGAAACAAGAAGAATTCATGTGGTTTCAAAGAGCTAGAACCAATTGGCTTACTGATGGAGATCGTAATACGGGGTAATATCACATGAAAGCTAGTACAAGGAGGAAAAGAAATAAGATTCTTATGCTCAAAGATGAAGATGGGATATGGGTGGATGATCATGATACCTTGCAGTAGCTGGTTACTAAGTATTTTAAAACCATGTTTGATAGCACTAACAAATGCTGTCAGTGGTTTCAGACGAATGTTTCCTATCCGAAGCTTAGTGCTGAGAGTTTACGTAGCATTGCTAATAATATTAGGGCAAATGAAGTAAAAATAGCTTTATTTGCAATGAAACCTTGGAAGGCTCCTGGCCCAGACAGTTTCCCAGTTAGTTTTTATCAAAAAGCTTATGAAACGGTGGGAAGGAATGTTTGTGACTTTGTTCAAAATGTTTGGAGAAACCCGAGTGCTATAAGTGATGTGAATAAAACTGATATTTGCTAGATTTCTAAGGTGAAGCAACCGCAGATTGTGAGTCAATTTCGTGCAATCTCTCTTTGCAATACCATTTACAAGATTGTCACCAAGGTGATTGTTGAGAGACTTAAGCCACATATGTCGTATCTTGTTTCCCCATTCCAAACCGGTTTTGTTCCTAGAAGATCAATCCACGAGAACATAATTATAGCTACAGAAGCTCTTCATAGCATGTCTAGAAAGAAGGGAAATAAAGGTTACTTCGCTATTAAGATTGATCTTGCCAGCGCCTATGACAAGATTAAGTGGGAATTCATCTCGCGTGTTCTTGTAGAAATTGGGCTACCTGATAGTATGATTAACATTATAATGCATGGTGTTACTAGTGTTGATACCAATATTAATTGGAATAGAAACAGAGGTGAGTTTTTACGACCTCACCGTGATATTCATCAAGGAGATTCGATGTCTCTGTATCTCTTTGTTTTATGTATGGACAAGCTGTCTCATATTATAGAGCATGAAGTCCACCAAAAGAATTGGAAAGGTGTGCAATTTGGTAGGAAGGGATTGAAAATTTCTCACCTAATGTTTGTTGACGACCTTTTGCTTTTTGGCGAAGCTGGTGAAAAATAAATGTATTGTGTAATCAAAACTCTTAGCACTTTTTGTAAGCTCTATGGGCAGGAGGTGAGCAAAGAGAAATAGAGCATTCTTTTTTTTAGACAATGTCAAGAGAAGCATGCGTGTGAAGTTGCTGCAGTTGTCTGGTTATTGTGAAACGGTGAAGTTTGGAAAATATCTTGGAGTCCCATTGAGCGGGAGAAAGCTTAAGCGTAACGATTATGATTATCTTATTGAGCAAGTGTCCGCCAAATTAGCCAGTTGGAAAGATAACAATTTATCCATGGTGGGTAGAATAAATTTAGCCAAGAGTGTTATAGAGGCTATCCTCATTTATCCTATGATGACCAACATCTTGCCAAAAGCCTGTATCAAGGATATCCAAAGAGTTCAACGTAGTTTTGTTTGGGGAGATACTAAAGCTAAGAAGAAAGTGCATGCTGTTAAATGGGATATTGTTACTCTTAGTAAGGACAATGGAAGATTAGGTTTGCGGGACCTCGAGGTTATGAATAAAGCTTGTATCATGAAGCTGAGTTGGTAGTTGATGAATAATGCGACAGATTTATGGTGCAAGGTCCTGAGAAGCAAATATCAAATGGAAAATTTTACTGAGGAGCTGAGCGGGTGTAATACAAATTCTAACATCTGGCGCACGGTTGTGAAATGTATGTCGGAGCTGTTAGACACAAGTGTGTGGAGAATTGGGAATGGAGGTGATATTCACGGGTGGAGTGATTGTTGGATTGACTTTGATAAAAGAATTGCTGATTGTGGTTTGGATATTCCTAGTGAATTACAAAATGAAAAGGTTAGAGATCTAATCAATGAGGATGGTGATTAGAAATGGGAGATTATGACTGATTGGATGCCTACTAATTTACACTATACTATCGAAGCGATTTTACCCCGATGGAGCTGGAGGCAAAAGATAGAATTAAGTTTGGCGGATCAATGATAGGTGAATTTGCAGTCGGGGATGCGTATAGGACGATGCAGAATAGTAATGAAGCTGGAAGTGATAAAGCTTGGAGGGAAATCTGGAGCTTGAAGGTCCCAGAGAGAGTGCGTTTGTTTATCTAGCTTCTTGACCATGATAGGCTGATGACAAATTACCGTAAAAGCTTATGTGGTATTGGTGATGCAGCTTGTCAGTTATGCGGTAACGTTTGTGAAACAACTTTACATGTGTTACGAGACTGCCCGGTGGTGAAACAAATGTGGGATAAGATTGTTCCCAGTAATTTTACTAACGTTTTTTATGCAGGAAACTTGCAGGATTGGATCAGTATTAACATGAATTACTTTAGTGCCTATCCTGGGTGGTGCAACAAGTGGGCGACATGGTGCCATGCAAATTGGACATGGATAAACAAGGATATCCATGTTTGTAGATGCTTTTATATTGGCTGCATTTTGTGGTAAAACATTTCTGTGTGTGTTTGATGTCTTGACTAATGTCACGACACACTATGCGTAGTATTGTGCAGGATTGTATGGTTGAGCTAATACAGGTTTTGGTTGGATGTCATGGTCGATATCATGACATCAGTATCTGACAGCAGTGACTGTTATATTTTGGTTGTTATGTTTCCTTATTTATCTCAGGCTACAGTTTAGGAAACTATATATTTTATGATGTATGGGTTGCGCTAAAATATCTCGTACTACAACATATGCGAACACCCTGATGATGTGGAAATTAAGTTAACTTGGTTAACCCTAATTTATGTTTGAAAGGTCCAAGACCTAAGTGCTGCCTATAAGAAGATTGCTAATCCTACTTTCAGAGGTAGAGATTTTGGCGTGAAGAATTCTGTGTTTTGTGTTTATTTTCACGTGTGTTTTTGTTAGTGTTTTCTTGTAATCCAAGCAATTATCACGTTGATGATTATATTGGAGTAGGGTGTTTTGAGTTGTAATTTGTTGTGTCACTCTAAGCTTTTAAGCATGAGTGCTGTGTATCTTGATTGAAGCTTTTAAGCAAGATCAAGATTTGTTCGAAGTGTGTCTTCAATTTGCTTTTCATAGTTTTCTGTTTGTTATCACTGCTGTGATTGAGGGGGAGTGAGTAGGGACTCAGGTCTAGCACTAGATTGAAATTGCATTGGGTAGGTCTTAAGCGAAGAGTTGTAAATGGGTAGTTTAGCTCTGAATTAATACTGCTTATAGTGGATTTCCTCCCTGGCTTGATAGCCCCTAGGGTAGGTGTTGTTGTACACCGAACTGGGTAAACAATCATCTGTGTTCTTTACTGCTTTGTTTACTCGTAGCAAAAGTTTATAATCTGTGCTGAAGTGGATGTCATAACATCCGATACGACATTCATCGCGTGTTACTAGAATTTTCAATGTTGTTAACCATGCAGGACCTCTCAATTCAGTAAACATCATTGATGAGAGAGTGGAACGATATAATTAAGTCATGGTTTTTTCGAAAAACATAGTGGAAAAGCAGCAGCTTGTGGTACTGTCCGTTGGATCCCTCCTCGATCGGATTTTGTTAAGATTAATGTTGATGGATCCTGCGGCAAAATAATATATCTGGCTGTGGTGGTGTCATTCGCGATAGTAGTGGCAGGTGGATTTGTGGATTCTCCAAGTTTATTGGCTAGTGTAGTGCGTTTACGGCAGAGGCCTGGGGTTTGCTTGAAGGCCTCAAAATCACACTGGCTAGAGGTTATGCGGAGATCATTATGAATATGGATGCTAGGAAAGTGATTGATGCAATTAAGCTGAAGGATAATCATGGCTACACTAGCTTGACATTAATCCGTCAAATGCGTTTGTTAATGGCCAAGCACGACGTTGTCATTCAGGAGCATACATTTCACGAAGCTAATAGTGTCACAGATGATCTTGCAAGATCTGCGAGAGTTGTAGAATGGTTATCTCATTTTTAAAGATGCCCTTGAGCATATCAAGATTCTCCTCCATAAGGACTCTTTGGGCCTTCTTGCCTCGAGAGGTATAACTTTGTAGTTTGTTTTTGTTTTCGGCTCCGGCCCTCCTGATTAAAAAAAAAATCCATCCAAATTTAAAAGAGTCCAAAATTTTACAAAAACTTTAAAAAACTCAGAAATGTAAATTAAATTTGACAATTTTGTATTTTTTTTGTCTGAAAGGCAATATAATCACTCCATCCAAAGTGTGGAGGTGTGTTATAAAATTATAGAATACTAGGTCAATTTCTCAATATTTTTCATCCTTTAGTGTGAGTGTATAGGCTCCAAGCCCAAAGCTTAATGATGTGTTTATTTGAAATTTCGGAGATGCTATGCTTAAGAATTTTTATTGTTGGTAATATAATTTTCATTAATTTATTTGGCAAGTTAGTTATAATTTTAGGAATATTTTTGAAAATTTATTTTATTTATATTTTAAAATTTAAAAACAAATTTAAAATATTAAAATAGTATATAAGTGATAGTTATAGTTGATTAATGTAAAATTTTCACCCATCAATATGAAAATAAATCTTTAAAATTATATGAGAAAATTATATTTTAATGAATAAATAAGGATTTAATGGATATGCACTGACAGTATAATTTTACATTGTCATCCAATAGAAAACAAACAGTCTGTCATGTTATTAATTTTTTTATAAATAAAAGAGTGAAATAATTGGATACATGGTTGTATCTGGTTGACAATGTAAAATTATTTTACACTGTCAGTGCATCACCCATTTTCTCATAAATAATACCTAAAAATACTTCTAACAAACATGAAAATATGAGATTTTCAATCTCACATTTTTAAAAATCTTATTTAAATCTATCAAACAAATACCATCTAAAAACCAAAAATAAAAGAGACACAACTAGAAATACTCTGTTTTTTCTGCAATTTAAGAGACACATTTCCTTGCAAAATTTTTTTTAAGATTTTCTGTCCCCAACTAAGACCTTCTTAGATAGAGATAGCACATGCATGAAAAAGAGAAAAAATATATAATTTCCTTTTTTTTTTCAAATACAACATAAAGTTAATACCACGAAAATAGTACACCATAAGATGGATAAATAAGCAAATAATCTTTGAAAAGATAAAAATCCTTATTCTTCCATACAATCTACAACGAATACAAATAGGAAACAAAAGATTTAAAATTTGTGGTAATTAAGTAACAAATTAGCACAATCTAAACCTAAAAGCAGATATCTATGGCACAGCAACAACATATAGCAGCACAACATCCCTTCCAGAAACCATCACCCCTACTTGTGGTTTGATCAGGAATCCTTTGCTGAGGGTACCCTTCAGAACCATCTTTAGAAGGGTAACCCATAGGTGGTGGGGCAGTGACATATTGAGCTGTAGAATAAGCCTCACCTGGTGGTGGATATGATATAGGAGTTTGTTGTTGATTGTTAAACTGACTCATAGTGATTTATGACTAACGAAGTTAGAAGAATTATGAACAATTTTGTAGTATAAGAGGATGATGATGGAATTGGTAGTTATTTGATTGAAAAATAAAGAGGAAACAATGTGTATATATAGGTTTCATTTGAGGGAGGTCAAAACGATAGATTGTTGCTTATTCAAATAAATAAAAAATCTAAATGGCGTGTTGAATAAACGCGTCAATAAATGAAATGTAAGACGGTGTTTACATTTGAGCTTCATACGCTATATGCTTTGCTCATGATAAATTCAATTGGAGTTGAAGAGGAGGAATTGACTTCTATGTTCTTCTTTTTAATATTATGACTTTTTCCAATGATGACATAGTCTATTCTTAATTTAATTTCGTCTTAATTCAATTTGGTCTATTTTATATTTTTCATTGTTTTGAAAATATCTACCCATGTTTTGATGGGTGAGCCGAATGTATAACTTACCATGCATACTTTATTGCTTTTTTTAGTAATCAATTTATTAAAATTTTAAAATGTTTTTTTAATAGATGAATTATTTTACTTATTTAACTGTTTTTCAAAAAATTCTCCTTTGAACAATATCTATATGAACTATTATGTTAAATAATTTTTTTTGTAAGGATGTTAAATAAATGATATATATATATATATATATATATATATATATATATATATATATATATATATATATATATATATATATATATATATATATATATATATATATATTATAAGTTCCAACATTAATTTACATGAAAAACCATTGCTTCTCCATGAAAGATTTAAATCACCTATATTTTTTTCTTGAAGTTTCTATCCCCTCTTCGAACATATCTATCCTCAGATTCATCAAGTATGGTGACATCCAAATTACTCGATCAATTGTTCAACAACAAGCTGCTGTTGCAGTCGCTGAACATTTCAAAACTCGGCATATTCCTTCTTTTTCCATTAGAAGACGATCCAGTTTTGGTGGCATCTCCAACTGATCCCACACAACATGATTCCTCTCCTCCAAGAGATGGTCAAGGAACATTCTTAGCTCTCACGTTCTTCAGATCCACACAAAAGTCTTACCAAGGAAAGCCATCACGCCTCTTCTCCGCTACATGTAATACATAGACAAGAAATTCTTCCAAACCTTAAGTTATTGCAAGCGAATCTCGAAGTTCAAGAATCCATTGATTTTTTAAACACCGTCTACAACCTGGTGCACCACTAGAAATCAGAAATCACGGTTCAAATGATACTCAGAATTGAAGATAACCTTCAATACGCTCCACCAAGGGACAATATTGTGCGGGAGGCTACCTCCCCGTGAGATCATGTTATCGCATTAGAGCTATTTTCCGTTGGGACAACCATTCCATGGAGAGAAGTTTTGAGGTCACCAACTTATGATCGGTACATCATCCTCGAAAAATGGAAAGATATGATGCAGAGGTTCCACCTCAAGAGAGGAAAAATAACATGTTCTCTATCTACATCCTCAACAACAAAATTCCAAGGTTTTTGGAGAAGCCTTTACATCCGCAGAGTTATGATGGAACCATAGATCCAAACAAACATGTTGAACATATAGATAATCTGCATGATTACTACCACACCCAAGGGGAAGTGAAGTGCAAGTTGTTCACATTAACCCTAATAGGATCCGCGATGACGTGGTTTAAAACCCTTTCAAATAAGTGTATAGATATTCATGGAAGGATCTATCCGATGCATTCACTATCCAATTTATCGCCCAAAAGCTGGAACCCACAACCATGGCCTTACTCAATGGGGTTAATAAGAAAAATAAGGAAACCATGCATCAGTACATTGATTAAATGTTCCAAGAAAGGCGAGGTTCAAGGGAGCATTTACTTTAAGTAATTTGTCGAATATGGCTCTATAATTTATCAATTATGAATAAGAGCTCTTTGATAAAGAGAGAGAGAGAGAGAGAGAGAGAGAGAGAGAGAGAGAGGCGGGGGAGCTTGGAACTTTGGATAGGGTCAGGCACCTAAAAGAGATAATGGCTGGCATAAAGAAGACAAGGATCACAAACTCTGATCTTAGTTCAATGCCTACACTACCCTAAAAAATGAATGCATCCATTTGAAGGTTGCAATATAAGAGATGATTAAGACATTGCAACTTACTAAGTACCCCCGAGATGGTGACTAGAAAGGAGGTTGGGAACATATGATAAGGCGTAGGAGGCGAGAAAATTCACTAACAAAAAAAAACTCCCCTCATCGAGAAAAATCACCCCCCCTAAAAAAGACATTAAGGCTATGATTGGAGAAAAGGGGGGATACATCAGTAGAGAAGAAGAGGAAGATCAGAAAGGAAATCGCCAATACATCGTATTAATTAATAGAGGTCTTCAAAGAGAAAAGAACACCTTCAAGGGGATGATGAAGAGAAAAATTTATGAGCTGATGGCTGTGAGCATAGAAGGAGAAAAGACTTCTATTAGGGAACTAGAAATACATATCCTTTAATTTTGGGATAGTGAAAAGGTAGAAGGGATTGTGAACGGGATCTCTCCTCTGGTCATAGCAGCTACCATAACCAATTTTGATGTCTCCAGGAACCTCATTGACGACTAAAGGTGTTGCAATATCATGTAAGCAAAGCTATTTGAAAAAATAGAGCTGAAGAAGGAGAAAAATTGGCCCTATGGAGGACATGACTTGAAAACCTGGGGGTATACCAAGGTGATGGTCACCCTAGGAGAAGGAAAAGATATCAGGATAGTTGACCTGCAATTTCTAATGGTTCACTACAAAAGCATTAATAACATTATTATGGACATGCCTTTTGCAGTAATGTTGCATGCAATTGTGTCCCCACTTCATCTCAAATTAAAGTATCATAAAGTGTGCGATGAGCCGATGACAATATGCGCCGAACTATCTAGGGTACAAAGGATACACAAGTCTCTATAGCGCATATTAATCGATTTCAATTGTTTACAGGAACATGTCAGGCAACCAACCAGCACGCATCAGACAGGGTAGAGAGTCCCAGACTGCGTCGGCTAGACGCGAGCGGGCGGCGGCGCAGCTGGCGTCGACCCAGGGACGGGGGCAGGGCCGGGGACGCCGTGTGCGAGTTCCCGTGGACGTGGGAGAGGGTACCTCTTCATCTAGATCTAGGAGTCGGCTGACTCGGGTATCTTCTTCCCGCCAGCGAGAGGAGGAGGAGGAGGAGCAGGAGGAGGAGGTGGCAGTGGCATACCACGAGCCGGAGGGGGTACCGGATGTTGACCCTCCATCCGGGGAGGAGGATGGGCAGGAGGACAACTACCCGGGAGGGCCCTTTGACACTTCCGTGCTGATATCCTACCGCGATCACGTCGCTCGGCGTATCTGGGAGGGAGAGGTATTTTTTTTTAATTTAACCGTTTATAATTTAGACGTTTATTCGATATTTTCTTAACGGTCTATTTAACATATGCTTTTATTTGTTTTTTTTGTAACAGGAGAGAGATCCTTTGAAAATGGTGAACCACGCCCGAAAGATTTTCAGTCTGTTTAAACCAGCAGCTGAGTGGTTTAACGACGCGGTGCGAGGTTCAGGGCTTAGCGGGCTCTGCATGACGGGGTACACCACCATCAGCAACGGCATGCAGGGGGCTTTTGTGGAGCGCTGGCACAAGGAGACGTCTTCTTTCCACTTGCCGGTTGGGGAGATGACGATCACCTTGCATGACGTGCAGTGTCTTCTCCACCTGCCGATCAGGGGTCCGCTGTTGGCCCACACCCGGATCCAGAGGGTCGAAGCCAGTCAGTGGATGGCGCTCTATTTGGGCATGGAGCCCGAAGCTGCTGACTATGACTGCATCACGACATCTGGGCCTCATATCCGGTTCACCACACTGAGCGCTTATTTCGAGCACCACTTGGACGTGGCAGCCGAGGCTGAGGAGGCGGGTGACGATCTATTCACACAGTATCACCGCGGCTGCGCTCTCCGGTGCTGGTACATGCATGTGGTAGGCGCTGCATGCTTTGTGGACAAGAGTGCAAGGTACGTCGACGTGACTTACCTCCGCTACTTCATGGACCTGGATACCGTTCACTAGTGGAACTGGGGGGCAGCTACTCTGGCATACCTCTACCAGAAGCTGAATGAGGCCTCCAACTGGAGGACGAGGCAGTTGGTTGGATCCTGCACACTACTCACGGTACGTTTCATTTTAATTGTTTCGTATTTATTTATGTTTCGTATTTGTGTTTCTTATTTACTTATGTTTCGTATTTATTTATGTTTCAGAGCTGGATCATCTCCTACTTCTCCCGCATCCACGGTTTCCACATCGATCCTGCGTACGTTGAAGCCATGCCCAGGGCTGCCAGATACGTTCTCCAGAGGGGGAACAATGCGGTGGGACCATACCGTGGGTACCTGGACCGCACGATGCACGACGACATCACCTGGAGGCCGTTCAGCGACTACACTCAGATTGTCCCCTTTGACGGCATATCTCTATATTCTGGCTGGTTGGCATGCGGGACTACCATCATGGTCCGGTATCTCCCTGAGCGGTGCATGCGGCAGTTCGGATTCGTGCAGATGATACCTAGGTCACCCTTCGAGGCTGCTCCCGACACACTGACCAGAGTGCAGCTCACTGCCATGTGGGACGATTGGGAGCATCATGTGGTACCGGAGGAGTACCGTCTCATGCGGGTCATCAGGACTGGCACAGTGTGGAGGGGTACGTCACATGGTTCTACCGGGTGTCTCATCCTCTGCTGACACCCGACGCTCCCGGCGCTCCTAGGCCAGCACACGAGGAGATCCTGGAGAACCAGCAGGCCGAGGATGACCACGCCATTGATCTCCTGCCGATCTGCCAGCGGATAGAGATGCTTGGGCGGGACGCGTTGGATCGAGGTGTCGTTCATCAGGGCGGTCCAGAGGCAATCACCGTGATGGAGATGATCGTCACTGATGCGGGCCGTGCGGCGACATACAGGCGGCAGAGGAGGGCCCAGGGTGAGAGGGTTAGGCACACCCAGTAGTGGTCGGGTTTATTTATTTTTTGTTTTCGGATTGTATCTTTAGCACACTATTTTTATTTCGATTTGGATCGGCTTGTATATATTACTTTTTTTTATCATATTAGTTTTTTCTGTTTATATGTCATTTATTTTATTTCCCGGTTTCCTTTAATTAAAAATACGAGACTGTAAAAAACATAAAAAAAAACCAGTTTCTGCATAATTCGGAAGTTCATTTCCGAAACCCCCCAAAATCTGAACAAAGGTGTTTTCGGAAGTTCATCTGCGAAAACACCCCCCATGAGGTGCTTTCGGAGATGCACTTCCGAATTGTAGAAATTTTTTTAAAAAAAAAAGTGCTTCGGAAGTTCATTTCCGAAACAGGGATAATTTGGATTTTTCGCTGGGGTGACCCCCATAGGGAGGTGGCTAAAGAAAAAACCATACATAATCATTAAGAAGATAAAAAAAAATCTTATTCTTTTACAAACTACAAAGAATTCATATAAGCACAATTTGATCTATAACTCAAAAAAAAAACTTAAAAGCAAATATCTATGGCACAACAACAACATATAGCAGCACAACATCCCTTCAAGAAACCATCACCCCTACTTGTGGTTTGATCAGGAATCCTTTGCTGAGGGTACCCTTCAGAACCATCTTTGGAAGGGTAACCCATAGGTGGTGGGGCACTAACATATTGAGCTGTAGAATAAGCCTCACCTGGTGGTGGATATGATATAGGAGTTTCTTGTTGATTGTTAAACTGACTCATGATGATGACTAATGAAGTTAGAAGAATTATGGAAGAGTTGAAGAATGAGAGAAGATGATGGAATTGGTAATTATCTGATTGAAAAATATAGAAGAAAAAATGTGTATATATAGTATTGATTTGAGGGAAGAAGAATCTATATGGTTGCTTAATTCAAATAGAAACATCTAAAATGGCGAGTTGGACAAACACGTTACATTTAAGGCAGGGAACAAAGGAAAGAGCAAGGAAAGTGTTGAGGAACGTGTAAGACAGCGTTAACATTTGAGCTTTATACGCTGTGTTCTTTATTTTAATGATAAAATCCAATTGGACTTAGTTAGAACGATACTTGAAAATTAAAAAGTACATTGGTGTGCCGAATGCATAATTTACAAAGGTATTCAATTTTTTTTCTAACTATATTTTATTTCTCTAGCTTTTTTTTAGTAATCAATTTAATAATAATTTAGTATGTACTTTTTTAATGGATGAACTATTTTTTTCTCAAAATTCTCCTTAAAACAAGTTTAATTAAATAAATGTCTTTCAAATTATATATATATATATATATATATGGTTTAATTTATATGCACTGACACATCCAATAGAAAACAAATAAAGTGCCTTGTCATTAAAAGAATTTTTAAATTAAAGTGTGCTTTATTCTGATACAAGGTTGTGATTGGTTGACAGTGTAAAATTATTTTACACTGTTAGTGTATGAACCTTTTTCTCATATATATATATATATATATATATATATATATATATATATATATATATATATATATATATATATATATATATATATATATATATATATATATATATATATATATATATATATATATATATATATATATATATATATATATATATATATATATATATATATGAGGTTAAAGGTAGTGCACCGACAGTGTAAAAAAGTTTTACACTGTCATCCAATAGAAACAAATCGTTTTGTCATGTCATATAAACTTTTTAAAAATTATAGTCTGATTTATCCTGATTTATGGTTGTGATTGGTTGATTGTGTAAAACTTTTTTACACTGTCAGTGCATCACCCATATATTCTCTCTCTCTCTCTCTCTATATATATATATATATATATATATATATATATATATATATATATATATATTCTAAAACGCAATGTTGATGATACAATGCAGTGCTGGTCCAAAGTTTCGATGCGGTGAAGAAGAGTCAACTTATATGATTAGCACTCCAACATCAAAGTTAGTAAGAAAGTGAGGAATGTAGTGTCAATGAAAAATAAAATTCATACCTGAAAAAAGGTGCGCTATTTTCTTTAAATATGAGAGTTTGCAACTGAAAAAGTGAAAGTGGGCAAGCGATGCAGATGACCATTAGATATAAATTAATTCAAATGATTACATATCAATTTTTCTTAGGTTTAATTTGAAGCAACTTTCAATTTAGACCATCAAGTCTAAATTTAATCTCAGATCATCAAGTCTAATTTAATCTCATAATTGATTGAATCGATGACTCGTTAATTAACTACATTATTATTACTCCCTCCGTTTTTTATTATAAGTCGTTTTAGACTTTTCACACAGATTAAGAAAAATAATAATTGTTGTATGATCGAAAATGCGAAATTATGAAGGTTTTTACAAAATTATCTTTTATTAATGACATGTGGAAGATAAATTTATATAATTGAAAGGAGAGAGAATAATAAATATTTAAGGATATAATAGGAAAAATAGCATTAATTATTCATTGGATTTGTAAAGCGACTTATATTAAAATATAATTTTTTTTCAAAACGACTTATAATAAAAAACGGAGGGAGTATATGCTAATATAAAAAAAAAAATGACATAATTTGTTAATTTTTATTCATTTATAATTATAAAAGAAAAGAAGAAAAGAAAAGAAGAAAAGAAAAGTGGCTGAGCCAAATCAACATTAAAATTAAAATTTGAAAATCAAATAAATAATAATAATAATAATAATAATAATAATAATAAGAATAATAAAACTTGTTTTTTTTTAGAAAGCTAAGAGTTTTTTCACCAGTTCAATGTATTATTATTATAATAATAATAATAATAATAATAATAATAATAATAATAAAATAATAATAGTTAAAGATATTAAATAATATTAGTTTAAAGATTGGTTACTCGGGATAGACTTCATATGTATGGTGTAATTAACAATACTCGTTGTTGCTTCTGCAGTGATGGTGAAACACTATCATCGTTATTTAATTGCAATCATTTGAAAGGTATTTAAAACAAGGTTTGGATTTGGATTAATGTGGATCATAATCTCTGGCCTGCAATCATGAGCTGCTGCAGTGGATAATTCAGCCGTCTAAAGGAAAGGGGGTCAGGCTAAAATACTGCCTTTACGGAAGGAGTTTAAGAGGTATGGCGGTATAGAAACGAAGAAAAAATTATTGAAACTATAGTATACAAATAGGGATGTGATAGGGAATGTTCTGATGATGTTTCTCCGTTTTCTGGTCCACCCCCAAATTTATTCTCGTCTCCATTCCCAATCTCTGTTACGGGAGAATATTTCCCCCATCCCCACGCATCCTCACGGATATCCATGAAGATTGTTACAATAGATTGCAGGTGGTAAAAGGAAGAAGATGAGCCATTAGGCGGGAAAGGAAAATTGAAAACTGAATATTGAATTGGAAAACTCTGTTACAGTAATACAAATGGAATGGGCCTTATATAGAATAACAAACCTATCCTAAGGCCCAATAAGCATAGTAAGATACTAAGGCCCATATAACTCTAATACCCCTCCTTAAACTTGGGTATATGGAGTTTAAGCCAAGTTTACAGACATTTTCGAAAAAAAGCTTAGGATCTAACGGTTTGGTGAAAACATCTGCCAGTTGTTGGTTTGAAGAGACAGGTAGCAGACGAAATAGCTGTTGTTGCAGTTTTTCTCGAACGAAGTGGCAATCGAGATCAATATGTTTTGTGCGTTCGTGAAATGAAGAGTTGTTTGTGATATGGATAGCAGAGGCGTTGTCACAATAGAGAATGGCTGGTGTGATGAATGTGATGCGTAATTCTATGAGGAGATTGTGGAGCCATTGCAGTTCACTGACTGTTGAAGCCATGGAGCGATACTCTGCTTCAGTAGAGCTGCGAGAAACGGTGGCCTGTTTCTTGGATTTCCAGGAAACAAGGGAGTTACCTAAGTATATGCAGTATCCGGTCACAAATTTTCTTGTTTCAGGACATGTTGCCCAGTCTGAGTCTGAAAAAGCCTTGAGTTGAAGTGTTGATGTGCTGGGAAAAAACAAGCCTTGAGCAGGGGAAGCTTTGAGATAACGTAGAACACGCATAGCCGCAGAATGGTGCAAATCAGTTGGATGATGCATATGTTGACTTAATTGTTGTACAGCATAGGAGATATCTGGTCGTGTGTTTATAAGGTAAATCAATTGACCAATTAAACGTCTGTATGGTTTGGGGTCTGTCAATGGAGTACCATCTGTTGAAGTGAGCCTCGTGTCACGAGCCATAGGTGTGGAGCAAGGCTTACATCCCAGCAAGCCAGCAGAGTCCAGCAGATCCAATGTGTATTTTCTTTGACAGATATTGATTCCTTCATTATTGCGTGCAAGCTCCATTCCTAGAAAATACTTCATAGGGCCAAGATCCTTGATGTGGAAATGATGTTGTAATGTCTGTTTGGTTGAGTTAATGATGTCTAAATTGTTGCTTGTAATTAAGATGTCATCTACATAAATGAGAATAAAAGTGTGAAACTGCTTTGAAACATGTATAAATAAGGAGTGATCAAAAGAACATTGATTGTAATTATTATTGAGTAATATTTTGGATAGCTTCTCAAACCATTGGCGGCTAGATTGTTTAAGGCCATAAATGGATTTGAGAAGCTTGCATACTTGATTAGGTTGTGTAGGGTTCATGCTCTGATACCATGTTACAATAGATTGCAGGTGGCAAAAGAAGAAGATGAGCCATTAGGCGGGAAAGGAAAATTGAAAATTGAATATTGAATTGGAAAACTCTGTTACAGTAATACAAATGGAATAGGCCTTATATAGAATAACAAACCTATCCTAAGGCCCAATAAGCATAGTAAGATACTAAGGCCCATATAACTCTAATAGAGATCGAATCTTAAAAAAATTGCTATACTTTTTAATCAAAACTATGACACAAATATTTCGTTATTATCATATATTTGAAGAGTAATTACCACAAGTGTATTGAATAAAAGAGAGTGGATGTTGTGATGACGGAGAGAACATAGAAGATGATGAATCGAGAAGACAAAGATAATTGAGAATAGAAAAGGAGGAGACGGTATGTACATTCTATTTATTAGATACACTTTCTAAAATTAGGTACTTGGATAGTAAAACAATACATTATACAATAAAACATAAAAATAAAATGTTCCACTAATGACTCTTCATTTTCTAATACATAAATATTTTTCATGTAGCCTTTTATAATTATATAATATATAATATACAAAACATAAAAGTTAAATAATATAGTCGGAGTCGTAGAATCCACGGAGCAGAAGATACTTTTCCAATCCCCGCCCCAAAATGTCATCGAGGGAACATTTTCCTCCATCCCCATCTCCGCGGAGAAAAAAATCTTCAACTTCAATGCTCCAAACAGATAATTCCGAGAGAAATCTCCATTTTAACAACTCTAAACAGGTGGCCAGATGAAAAGTTAAAGACACATCTAATTAATCTAATGATATGTTATAAATTGATCTTTTGTCATTTTTGATCTTTTTGGTTTGTACTTCTACATATTTAATTTTTTGAATTAATTAAAATATTTTGAATTAAAAAAATTAGTTTAAAGATGGTGGGTCTTTCAAAGAAAAAAAATGTTGGGTTAAAAAAAAAGTTAAAATTAATTATTTTAAATTAATCCTAATGTGTCATATTTTTATTCTCTTCCAATACTTCTCCATTTATTAATGATCTCCCTCTCTATGTTTTTCTAGTTCTACTTTTTCTTTCTAACCACAAACCACAATATATTTTTTTTAAAAGTAAAAATATGACGGGTGCCACTGCAGCCTTCAGCTCTCAAGTAGATCCACCATTGATATCCAATAATCACAAAATTAAAATATTCCATTGATTGCACAAATTAATAAAAGTCCACAAAATATATTAAAATTAAAGAGAACAAAGTTGGGAAATAAGAAAAACATGCTTACTCCATTATTGAAATAAATAACATACAGTACATTTGGATTGATGATATTTTAGCATAATCACGATCTTACCGCGATTTTGTTAAAATCATAGTGCCTCCAATTATTAACATGAAGTACATCACTACAAGAAAATTGACTTTTTGTGACACTCAAAAAGTGTCACTAAAAATCAATAATCCGTAGGTAAAAGTCTTGTAAACATTGAGTGACGCCCACCCCTAGCGTCAATTATAAGGGGGTGTAGTGCTACGGTGTAAGAAGTGTCACGATAGCTTTTAGCTACGGGCAAATATTTACCTGAATGTCGCTATATCATGAGTTAGTGTTACAAATATTTCTATTTTTACCTACGGTTTTTGTTTTAATAGGTGTCACTAGAACTCTGTTAAATAATATTTTTTAGTTTACCAAAATATAATAAAATTATAAAGTAATTTTTTTTTATAATTGAATAGAATATTAAAATTCAATTAATCGGTAAAAATTTTTACGATACATTTTCTATTATTTCAATTTAAATATGACAAATTAACTTAATATTAAAATTAAACTATTATATCAATTTCAATTAAATTCAAATATTTCAATATAGTAACAAAGAATTTCAACTACATTTTCTTATTTTCTGTTTGAATAAGTATAACTATAAAGACCCCTATTTTGTATGAATCTAATCAATGACCAAGTAAAATATTCAAGAGGATTCAACATAAGCACCAGAAGCACCAGCTTTATTTAGTGTAAACCCACTGGAAACGGTCCACCCAAAGTACCAGAAACACCAGCTTTATTTAGTGTAAACCCAGAAGCACAAGCTTTTCCCAAAGGTTCAACATAATCCAGAGGATTTTAACCATCAGGCTCGAAAGCATTGATGGAGTCCACCCGACATAAGTAGTACATTAACTACTCAGTGATTCAAGCTGGTGAAGTCAGCGAGAGTCTTACGAATGCGACCAAGATTTTCCTGAAACAGAGGCATATGCAAGAACATAAAGAACTGGTACACACTAAATTAATTCGAAACATAAATTGCTAATATGCATAAATTATTTCGGACAGAAGTAACATATACCCGAGCAATCCTAATTTAAAACAGCAGCATAAGTATGCACGAAATATCATTCGTATCAACAGCAGCAAATATTCATGAAATTAACACGAAACCAGAACAATATATATGCAAGAATTGGATGCGTACGGAAATAGAAAACATGCATGGATTCAATTCAAAAAACCGAAACAACATCACTCACAGTTCAAAGGCACAAAATATGTAAACACTATGAAAGAATGTAACACATGCTGATGATGGTGGTGTTCTTCTTACCCATAGTGTGGGTTTATCCCACTAGTTCCAGACCCAAGTTCGTTCATATTGGATTTCCCAACTAGTATAGTACCGCATTGCCTTAAGCGCTTAACACAACATGCATCGTCTTTACAAGGCCTTTCCTTATGCATCCACTTTGTACCTCCTTGAACACACCATTATAAGATGCTTTAGTGAATTATGAAATCAGCAGCTTAATCATTTGAATAGATGATCCTGAGAAAATCATTAAAACAGTACACTGCCTTACCTGTTGTTGGATACGGTAAACAATCTATCTCGTCCTTTATTGCAACAGGTACTCCGTCTAGCACTGAGATTGGTTCCCCTGCAAAAATATTATTGCATCAGATTAGCCTCTGAACTTGGCTGAGTACACATAACACGAAAGCATAAACGAGGAGTAAACATAAGGATCCTGATCGGGTGAGATGTTATAAAGTACCTCTTTGATACCTAAGAGTAGATTCAGTTGCTTGTTTTAGTATATCATCAATATTGTAATCAATAAAGAATCCCATTTGAAATGGTGGTTTTGCGGATTCATCAATAGCAGCAACAAATCTTTCAGCAACCTGTGTAAATTAAATTAAAAAAAAAAGGTTCAATTCAAAAAACCGCAAGGTAGTATAGAACAAAGGCAAGGTTCGGAAATGAAGGGTTGAAGATGGCTGAAACTTCAAGACTAAATAATCTGCAAGATGCAGTCAAACAATTCATCACTCACAGTTTCAAGGAGCATACAAAGAATGACAAGAACTTGCAGCAGAACAATCAAAGCCCTCTACATTCTAATAGTAAAGTATCATAAGTAGGGGTGTGCAAAATATCCGGTTTTGATGTCCAAATCTATAACCAAACCTAAACCACTTTTAAATATCCGGATATAATTGAATGGTTATTAACCGGTTTAGTTATTAATGGTTTGGTTATCCATTCATATAATCCGGATATAATTAAATGGTTATTAACCGGTTAAATTATTTTGGATTCGGTTAAAATCCGGTTATTATCCAAATCCAAATATTTTAATTTTTAAAATATTAATTTTTTTTTGAAAAAAAATATTTTCGAAAAAAATAATTTTCAAAACTGGATTTTTTAAAAAAACCGGTTATATAATCATAACCAAATTTAAAACCGGTTTTATAACCAGTTTTGATTAAAATGTGGTTATGGTTATAAATCCAAACCAGTTAAATGGTTTTAAAATGGTTATGGTTTGGTTTTTGAAAATAACCAACCATGCACACCCCTAATCATAAGTTACATTTATCTCACAATTTTACTGAGCAAACTAAACAGAATTCTTTCACTTCTAAGGAACGAGCTACACCTATCTCAAGCAATGTTGATGAGCAAACTAATGTTTATGTTTGGAGTCATGCTATGAATGTCTGTATAAAAAAGACAAGTCTTTGCTAATGGTCAAGAAGAGCTTAGGGAATTTCACAAAATATTCAAATTGTTCTTAGGATGCAACATGTGATTATGATAAATGCTATCGAGAATTTTAATTTAGACTAATTTTGATGGTCACTAACTTGAGAGAAAAACCAATATATTGATATTGAAATCAGTTGGTGAATGCTTTAGTAATTTATGACTAAAACAAATAATTGAGCACATATATGACTAGTTCTAACAGAGGAAGGGACAAGGGTTGATTCCTTACAACATGGTGAATAAAAGTTCAAATTCCTATTTTTTTTTGGTGAGCTAACTGATAGGAATAATTTACAACTATGAATAGTAAAACACTAAATCTGCACAGAAAAAAATAGCTCTCTCAATCACGATGATATGAAAATTCTTAAAAGGGAAAAAAACTTATGCAATGATTTCTGGTTATCATGTCCATATGCCTATTATTCCTACATACCATGTCTGTTTTGGATGTCATGAGCCAAAGCATCATGTATAAACTCAGTCAGCCATTGTTTAATTCTTAGAGCAGATTCGGTTAGGTTCGGAAATGAAGGGTTGAAGATGGCTGAAACTTCAAGACTAAATAATCTGCAAGATGCAGTCAAACAAGTCATCACTCACAGTTTCAAGGAGCATACAAAGACTGACAAGAACTTGCAGCAGAACAATCAAAGCCCTCTAAATTCTAACAGAATTCTTTCACTTCTAAGGAACGGGCTACACCTATCTCAACCACAAATGGAGGAAAATGCAGATCAAAGGATTCCATACATAATAGAACCAACGGTTGCAAACAGTCAAGAGCGGATCATAGGTCAACATTAATTAATAAAGAGAGAACAGTAAGTACTATTTTCAACTAGCAGAGCTAAGTGGTATCAAGCCCAAGGCCAAATTTCATGTCTATATATTTCAATCCTTTTCAACACATTGATGAGTCTCTCTAAATCTGATTTTGCCTCACCTATGCCATTGATTTCGATCCAGGAGTAACTTTAGTACAGCTTTGAGAAATATTTTAGAAATACTAACCTCCAATGTCTATGATTTCACCTATGTTTATAAGAAATATTTGCATAAAAACTATGAGAAATATATAGATCCAGGAGTAACTCTTTGTGGATTTTGTCTTTTGACAAGATGAAACTTGTTTTATCCCAATAATAATCATCTGCTAAACTTGCTTTTGCTCTTCAAAATTAACTTCTTAATGTGGAAGTGATACCTAAAACTTTTTTTATAAGGCAATCATGTCTCCTTGAAAGAAAATAATCAAAGAATGAATCCAAGGCATTACATGTGAATGTGACGAGAGGGAAGATGGACCACAAGTCTACAAGGATTGTTGGTGCCATCCCATAATTCAATAAACCGCATGCTTAATTATTTTCTGATTAATTGCATGCTTAATTTTAACCCCCTTTTAATCTTCCTTTAGTCAGGTATTTAGTACTAATAATTACATATATTCTTGAACAAACTCAATGCCCCTATGATCTTAGGATACCCTAGCATGAAAGAAATGAAAATCACAAATTCAAATCTTGACCTCTAAACTTTAGGCTTTTTTATTTATTTACAATTGTATCCAATGAGAACCAATCTGAAATTTTAGAAATACTAACCTCCAATGGAAAAAATGCCCAACTTTTGGATTAACTCAGTAGCCATGTTGATTGTGCCAATTGCCTGTATAATAGAAAGAACAATACCAAAAACCAAGACTTGTCAAACTCCAAACCATATTTAGAATAAAATTGATTTACTAGATAGTTGTAGGTATTGTAAGTTGAGTTGAGTTGAAACTATGAATGGAGAATTGCATTGGATTTGTCTCCATCGTGAATGGATCTTTGCTTCCGCGGAAGGAGAAAATGTAACTTTAGACATACTCCTCAGAAGTAACAAAATCTAGATTCCACTAGTATATAGGTAATGTTGAAATGAATTTACTGCTACGTAACTTTACGTAAATATACAAAATCTAGATTCCACTCATAAACATTTCCAAGGGGTCTCAAGTACAACACTTTACTCAAAGTGCAGGGGTCATCAACTACATTGATAGTGAAAGCAGCAACAACCATTTCCTTAGTAAATACACATGCAATTGGAAACCGAAATTGGTGAATGCAAGTAATTACCAACAATAAATGAATACACAACTAGAAAAATAACAACAGTCTTCCTCAGCATGACAAAACTAACGCATAACCATGAACTCAAATTCAATAACAAGTATAAATTAGTGACAAAAACAACAAATTTTAGATGAAATCAATAGTCAGATAAACATTCAAAAATACGTTTAAACTAGTTTTAAAAGTTTATAGTACCTGATTTGTGTCGGGGACGGCGAGGCGCATAAAATGGCGATGTCTTCGACCTTAAAGGCATGAAAAACATCAAATTGAATTATTTTAACTACAACTCCTATAACATGATATGATAAACAGAGCTCACACAAAAGATTTGATGATTGAGCAATTCAAATGATTGATTTTGATGTTGAAACGATTCAGATCTGATTGTTAAGGTTTGAGCCATTGATACGATTCAAGTGATTTAGGTTGAAGCTAAAAGAGTTGAGATTAAAATAAGGACGAGCAATTTTGAGGTTTACGCGATTTGAACGATTTTGAGGTTGAGCGATTGAACAATTTTAGGGTCGAGCGATTGAACGATTTGGGGAAAAAGCAACATTGGAGAACTTCCGTGAGAATTGATTTGAGGAAAAAGCGTGTTTGGAAAAGCGCTTATGTGAAAGTTCTTTGCGTTTTGTCGGCACGAGAAAGAGAGAGACGAGTGGCACGTTAGGAGAAGGTTCTTCGCATTTTGTCAAAAGAGAGAGATCTGAGTTTAAAATAATAATAATAATAAAGATAAGTAAAAACTATTAAAATAAGAATTAGTGACGATTTTTGTTGTCTGTAGGTAAAACATTCAAAAATGGCCGTCACCAAAGGTCATTTTTCTTGTAGTGACAATAGCTAAAATGAAGAAAAAAAACAATAAAAATAGTAGTAGCATAAGTACTTGTATGGCTTGAACCTATATCATGAAATTCTATGAGCATTGGAAACCAGAAGGGAGAGATTTTTGACAAGCACTAAGTAGGAGACTGAGTGTGATAGGAACATTCAAGTTGATACCAAGAACATTAGCCTTAATAGCAGTACAAAGACATATTGCTGCATCCAAATCAGCCAAACCTTGAATCAATGTACAACACTTGCTTGAAGCAGGACTTCCAACCACAACATTAACAAGTCCAAGAAGATCAGTACAAACACCTAGCTTTAATGTGTCCTTAGGACATTTTTGTGATGTTGAAGGAGTAGGAGGACTAGCCGTAGGTGGTGTTGAAGGAGGTGGAGTACTAGCCTTAGGTGGAGGACTAGCATTAGGTGTTTTTGAAGGTGGTGGAGGAGTAGGTTTAGGGGTTGGATTGCATGAGCCACAAGCATGTGAAAATGTTGAATAGGAAAGAAGAGAAAGCAGTATAATGAGTGCACTAAGCTTGTTGGAAGCCATTGTTAAGAAATGTATACTAATGTGTTTTTTTCATGTGTTTTGATGTTGAAAAATAGGATGAGAAGGAAACGGAATTATTGGACTATATTTATAGGAAAAGAAATGGGATAATCTAGTTTACTTATATTGTAAAATGCTACACCTATTTTAAACCGTTGACTTGTAAGTCTTTTTACTATGACATCTAGAATGTCTCATCACTAAAGTACCACTCGCAATATTTCTATGTGAAAAAAAATAGTCTCAGATATTTTTTATTTTTTTTTGTAAGCTAGGATATATTAATATTGAGTACTAGGGGTACTCAAAACCCAGATACAAAAGGAGGAAAAGACTAAAGAAAATTACATAACCAATAGAAACTTAAGTAAGATAGAAGAAGGGATCTTTACAAAAGTTGTAGAAATTACTATTGGTATGAGTAATATCCTCCACCATAAGCCATTTCCAAGCTTTGATCTTAATGTTCCACCGTAAGTCCGACAACGAAACGGTCTGGTTCTTAAAGATAATCTCGTTGCGAGCATTCCATATATTCCAACAGACTACCATCCAAATGAATCCTTCCTTTCCAGGTTTCACTTTCTTACTGCTGAAGAACTCAAACCAGAAATTGAAACTGTAGCTTAATGAGAGGTCGGAAACTGCTGTAACTCCAAACCAATCTCCGACGTCTTCCCAAATTTTTTTTGCCGACGGACAAGACAGCAAAATGTGATGGATGGATTCTTCATGAAAAGAACAGAAACAACAGGATATATCAGATGGGTTACTAACTATACCTCTTTTTGCTAGATTATCTTTTGTAGCAATTCTGTTCCATATACACCTCCATCCAAATGCTCTGATTCTAAATGGAATTTTAATCCTCCACAATCTTTCGAAAACCTTCAACCGGGCTGCCTCCCCAACATGCTCAGATATTAAATGTCATTTTTATTGTATTATGAATTAATATTTTTAATTGTACTCTTTTACTAGCTGTCAAATAGGTCGGTTCGATCAGTCCGTTTAGTTCGGAGACCAAAACATATAAAAGGACTGAAGTGTATCGGTCCGATTACTTTATGGACAGTAAAAAATGAGTCCAGCTCAATCACTAATAAGCATTGTGGCTCGGTGAACCAGTCCGATGTATTGGATAAAATCTACGTAATATAAGTAGAGAGTAATGATAAAATCAAATTCAACATATGAATCACACGAAGATATACATGTAAAAATAGAAATTATTTCCAATACTTATAAACTTTCTCTATATATCACAACTATTTCTTTAATCATATCTTTTTGAAAAATATCTTATGTTTTAACTTTTTTTTCACTTGAAATACACTTGTGCAATTATATCTTACTTAAATATTTTCTCCAAAATTAATTAAATTATTTTAAAATTTTATTTTTAATGGGTCAGTCCAAATTCCACTTGATCGGCCCGACACCTAAAAAAATATAGGTCCGGTCAACTGGATAAAAAAAATAATGTTGTGTTTTATTTTAAAATTTTTTACGACCCGATTTACGATAAAATATGTGGAAGGTCTCGACCAAACCCATTTTAATAGTTCTACTAACACCACACATAACTCTCAACTTAATATTTTATCACATAAAAGATATATTATTATATTATAGCAGCTCATAAGAAAATTATAAATTATTTTATTGTAATAAAAAAAGTTGATATTATTTATTAAAATGTATTTATTTATTGTAGTGTAAATTAAGTAATAACCAAGAATAGTAATAGGAAAAAAATAATAAATATTATATCCACATATTTAAATCATAATTATTTAAATCAAAAAGAAAAAAATACAAACGAGCCACTATTCATGTATGCATTGTTTAAAATAATGAATCGTTTGGAGAGAAAACTACAGGTATCCTTGCCTAGAGAGATACTTCTCTATAATAAAATATAAAGCAAAAGGGTTTTAATTTCATAGAAAATTTTTATATGGACAAAATCATAATACATGAATTTACACACAATCAATTATATTTTTTTATTAATTAAAAAATTAAAACAAAATTGTCTCTCTCCTCCATTAAACCAACCACCCCTATGATAGCAATTACAAAGGAAATTAAATTTTTAACAAATGTCAATTTTCTCACTTTTTATTGGTTGTGTCTAAAAATATGAATTTAGGTTCGTATCCATGTAAATATTTCTCTAATTTCATAACCTCTAATTAAATATATATAATTTCTTCTGTCTGTATCATCATACCGAAGTTAATTTTTGTAACTTTTAATTTTTAAATATATAATTTTTTTAATTTACTGAAATATAAAAAGTAAATATATGTTACCTGTGTCTGGATGCATGTCTGTGTAATCTTGTAGTCTCTATCAATGGTTATTCGACTCAAGAGATTATTATTAACAGGGTCTGAAACAAGGTGACCCCTTAACACCTTTCCTTTTTTTATATTCAGGGTTTAACGTGTGTTCTAGTGAATCTGTGGTCACTGGTCACATACCTTTACTACGTGGACAATGTCGTTATCTTGGCAAAAGTTACGAATAAAATTCTTTACCTCACAAAAGTTATTCTTAAGGTTTTTGAACTTACCTCTGAATTGCATGTTAATTTGGCTAAGAGTAGTTTTATTGAGATAAACTAGTAACAAACCCGTGCATACGCACGGGTTCTGGTCCGGTACGCGTATTTATTTACATAATATATTTATTTTAAATAGAATGTTAATTAGAAAAAATATTTAAATAAATAATTAAATTTTTCATATATAAAAGTATTTGATCAAAATAAATAATTAAATTTTTCATATATAAAAGTATTGGATCAATAATAGATTTTTTTCCGTATACCATATTTTAATCAAAAAATTTTGGATCACAAATATCATTTTTCGTATATAAAAATATTTAAATCAATATTAGTTTTTTTTTTCCTATACGAATATTATTTTTATTTAGGTATTTTGTACAAACATATTTGAATCAATAGTAAATTTTCGTATATAAAAATATTTATATCAATAATAAATTTTTTTCGCTTACCATTTCTGAATAAAAAATTTGAATCATGAATACCATTTTTCGTGTATAAAAAATCATAATCCATATTATTAAAAATATATTTAGAGAGATGAAAAACAAAATTGCTATACTTAAAAGACTAAAAACATGTTTAATTTTGTAAAGTCATTTATAGTGTTAGAAGACAATATAAAATTGATAGGCAATGAGAGGTGAGCTGTAAAAAAAATAAAGTTTGATATTAATTTTATTAAATATTTGAGATTGGACCTCTTAGAAGATGATGGCACTCCTAAAAAAATTATAAAATAATTATGAGTCTTACATACAAATTAGTTTGTACTATATATTATCATAATTTTTTTAAATCTGTGTTTAGTCAACAACTTATCTATTTTGCGTTAAATTATACTAAGTATTAGTGAAACTTCTAAAATAAAATATAAAACTTCTAAATGTTGAGTATATAATTTATAAAATAAAAATATATTTTACCATATTTTTGTTAATTTAAAATATATTCTAACATATTTTTAATATATAGTTATATAATAAAAAGATAAAAATAGATGTATAAAATACAAATTAATGTCTTGTATACATATAAAGATTATAAAATATGATATTAATAGAATTTGACTATAAATAATAGTAGTACAAATAAAAAATAAATATAAATTATTGATATATTTAGTTAGGTTTCAAATAAATCAACAATCGTGGAATATAGGAAAAGCATTCACATGTAATCATTGATACAAAATGGCTCTGTACCGAGTGCAACAACTTGAAGGAAATTTCCAATTTTTGAACATCACATATATGTCGGTATAAAGGAAAGATGACCACACTTTTAAGTATTGAGCCCTGCAAAATTGTATCCGGTTCGTGCTCATCGAAAATGTCAGACATGTGGAATGAATTTCTTTTACTTCCTCGTCTGAGCCCATATCATTGGGTGTCATATTTCTTAATAGCATGTTGGCTGCATGTCCAACAACATTAATATGGCTATTTAGAACATCACACAAATCCAATACCAGTAACCTGTAAGAACCTACCAACTTAATATGGCTATTTTCAGTCGATGAGTATGACTCTACAATTTATTATTTTAAGTGCATCCCTCATATGCAAAAATAGCTAAGTTCTTATCATACTTAACTCACACAAATGGGATTATGGACAGTTGATACTGATAACCAAAGTGTTACAAAAATTTACCCTCAAATGTGCTCACATGGCAAAGTCCAAAAACATATTTAGTCCAAAAACATATTTAGCCCAATTATAGGTAACAAAAGCTTTATCATGGCATATAAACGTTGAGTTTTTTTTTTTTGGTTCTTTTTCACTTTTCCATAATGTTGTTATTGAGGACTTAATATGATTTTTCTCATACTATTTTCTTGTGATTAATTTTCTCAAACTGGTGCAGTTCTTTTTGTAATTCTATGATTGGATTCTTTTCAGCCTAAGAATGTGATTTAGCTTTTACATTCAAAATTATTCAGTTCTCTTCTAGTTACTTATGCCATACAAACAAAATGATGCATATCATTAGCTCCTTCTCCAGTTCTTATAATTGAATTTAGTGTGCATTGTTTGTTAAGTTAATTGTAAGATGCAAGAAAAACTTATCCTCATCAGCCTTTGTATCATTTACAAATCAATGTCTAGTGATTAATCAGGCTGTTGATTTAGTTTGCAATATCTTAAACAATGATCAGAAATCAAGAATCTGAATGTGTTTTTATTAAGTGAGATAGAGGGAATAATAGTAAAGTAAGGAAGAAATGAGTATCTATCTACTATGCACATGGGCTTCTTCACTTTAGAAATGTGAGACCACAAATTATTTATTACCTCATGGTGAAATAAAACTCAAATTCAAAACGCAATTGCTAGGCTCAATCTCCTTCTGAATTTTTTATTGTCAAATCAATGCATCTCGAAGCGTCATTTGGTCCCCTCGCTGAATCCCAGGACTCACCGGAAGAAGCATTAGAAATCCAATCGGAATAACCGAAGCCATGTCAGTCACAAGGTTTTCTTGAGTGCTTTATTCTCTTTCTCAGTAAATTCATCTCCTAACATGGTTCTTCTAACTAAAACCATGGCGGCGGCGACGACGTCAATAGCTAGAAGTTGAGTTCCTTACCAAATATCCTGTGTGTTGAGTAACGGCATCATAACTCATGTAAGAGACAAGAAACAATTATGGGTTAAGGATAAGGAGGGCATTGCCAATATTATCATTGACTTTTTAGAAATACATATTACTAATAGAATGTGATTACTAATAAAACATACTTTGATTTGACATAATAAATCATGTAGCACTTTCACCAATAAACGCCAATTGGAGAAGCAAAACTCATTGCTACTGCATTCCAACCTATAGCAGTGAGCAGGAAGTTGAAGTGTCATGTTGGTTTATTATAACACCAATAGAACCCCTAGCAGAGGCATTATAAACATACAATCATTCTCCAAAATTCAAGCGAGTTTATGAACTACAATAAGTATGAGGCATTATAAACACACAAACAATCAATCTTCACAAACCTTGATTATAATGATTTGAAGTCCCAGTGGAAAACTTGAGTGGAAGTTCATTTTCGGGCAAATTGAGCAATAACCAATCAAGAGCTGACTCAAATGTAGTAGAATCCTACAAATTGAAAAAAATTGAATCTCAAATATAGTAGATTCTGGAAAATTTAAGAAAGACATGGGGTAATTAAGTAAGTTTATTGGTACCTTGAAAGTGGAAAGAGCAAGTTCAATGTGATAATCAGTGAATCCTTTGGAAATAAAAGTGGATGTTTCTCAGCTGACTGCAAGAAGAAAACATGAGAATGATAGTTAAAAGAATAATATTACACGAAATTAAGTTAAAATGCAGTAAATTTTAACTTTCTTATCCCACAATGAACCCTTTGGAAATAAAAAAGGCTACTTCTCAGCTAACTGCAAGAAGAAAACAGGATAGTGATAGTTAAAAGAATAATATTATGTGCAGTAGATGAAGAAATATGTGTTTTTTCAAATACCTGGATCATAAATAGGTTATCGACCGTATCGATCAGAATTCATTCCCCATAATACAAATGTTAAAATTATTCGAAGCATGGATGACGCAAAACGCCGCTACCGCACCACAGCAAATGCAAACTACATGAATATCTGCACCGTAAAAAATAATTATCAAACTCATTTAAACAATATTCTAAACAAAGAAGATAATAAAAGAAAAGATCAACCAACCAACTCGAAACAACCTGTCATATAAATTAATAACAGTAGCACACAAACAGACAAAAAAACGTGAACATCTAATATTATCTCAACAATTGAAGAACCATATTGAACCACAATATATACACAAATCACAAGGAAAGAGAAGTAACATCAAATTCATCATCAACTAACACTAACAACAAATATAAAAGTAACGTAATTTGTTTTCACTTGCTATGTCTTTTCCATTTTCTCTACAATAGGATAGAAGATCTGATTCGTGAAACTCTACCCTATCCAACAGAGTTTTGTTCTCGTAGTCATAGATGATCTGGCCATTTTCAACTAAAGCATTCAAGTAAAGGTTTATCCAGTATATTTTTATCGCTCTAGGATTTATATCAAGGTCATAGATCCGCACAAATTATTAATGTTAGCTGAGAAAATAGAAAATTATTAATGTTAGCTGAGAAAATAGATAGTAGGTGAAGAGGAAACAAACAGATTATGGTTGAAGGAAACCTTTGAAGGCATCCACTTCTCGGCCATGGCAATGGAGATCCATAATTTTCACAACCTAACTGTAACAACCATGTCCTTGAAAATGGAGTCCAGATGTCTATTAATCCCTTCATAAAGTGTATACTTGCATAAAGAGCACCTGCAGCAGATCAAGTACTTCAAATTTGAGCAAACTTCAAAAACAAAAGCATCATTATATGAATCTAAGTATCATTATATCAAGTACTTCTGTGACATGTTTCAACAGCCAGTCCAACGAATTCGCGCATCCGATGAATCTAAGTATCGAAAAAACTTTCAATGTTAATCAAAACAGAATCACATTAAAATAGAATTTCTCACCTTTGTAACCAATTACTTGATGAATTTCTCACCTTGACTCTATTCTAACAGCAACAGTTTTCCCGGCAACCGTGGCTGGCCAACACGCGCTTTGGAGCTACTTCCAAGCTGCTGCTTCATTTTTCTCACATTGAAATCCTAAAATCAGAATACATGTATAGAGAAGAAACCCTAAAAATCTGCACATATAAAATACCAATTAATATTCACAAAATATATGCACATAGTTTGGAGCTTTACGACAAATCTACCATCGCAAAATCGCACCCCGCTGTGAAATCGCCAAAATCTTCAGATCCGCCGCCATAAACTCTTCGCTTGAAACAAACCACAACCCACAAACAAATCTCCATCTTCTTTGCTTGAAATCCAATCAACAATCCAAAAGCAAAACTCCATTTTTTTTCTTGAAATCGAAACAAAGTTCCGCAAATAGGTTTATCGCTTGAACTCATATGGTCCGTCCACCATCACCATCGCCACCAGAAATGCGTTGCCTTCACCACAGATCTACTACCGCCGTTAAACCACACACCGCACGTTATAAAGTATTTTCGTAAACTATGTTTGCAGAAAGAATCAAAATAGCAGAAGAAGAACATGAAGAAAGAAGAGGAGGAGAGAAGTTTGAAAAAAAAGGAAGAATGAGGAATGTGGAGACAGAGAAGGGTTCAGATGAGAGAGAAGAGAGTTTGCGTTTGTGTTTATTTTGTAAAGCAGGTTTTGGTTCAGAAAAAAATTAGTTTGGGGAAGAGTGGTAACTGTTCACCCAAAAAGTAGTTTTGAATTCAAATAATGTACTTTTTTAGTTATTATTTAGTTGTAGTTGAATCATTAAGATAAAATGGGTTTGCAATTTGTACACAGATAAAAGTAATTATGTTTGAGTTAGAACCAATAGTATAATTTAGTTACAAAAAGTATTATTTGGACATAAAATGCCCTTAAATTGATGAGGTGGAGGGCAAAGAAAAAAGGTTATTTTGGTGTTTTCCAGAGCATCTAATTTTCTTATATTATAGATAGATAGATAGATAGATAGATGTTGATCCATATTCGATTACTACAGTTGGGGGATTTCTTAATATTAAATAGGAGATCCATCCTTCCAAGTATCTTGGTCCGTTGATGGATGCAAATTTGCCAGAGCCAACCCATGCCCAAGGTGAGTGAGGCCATCACAGTAGGCCTTAAATTGTGTGCTCTTAAAATAGGCTTCAAATGTATATAAATGAGACCTCAAAATTTATATATTTAATAAAAGTTTCAGAATTTACCGATCAAAATTTATATATTTAATAAAAGTTTCAGAATATTGTCTTGCAAACTATTGCGAATGGGTTCGATTCGTGTTGGCGTGTGCCACTCATAAATCAATATTGTTTTCCATTTTTAGAATAGTTTTTCAAGTATATAATTTTGAAAAAATAGTCATCTTTTCAATTTTTTTTTAAAAAAATCTAAAATTCTTTACACAAAGATTAAAATAAATCACAAAAAATTAAAATAAATAACAAAAATTTAAAATGTTGGTTTATTTTTTAATTAATATATATTTAAAATATTTTAAGGTAATTTTGGCTAAGGCCTCAAAATATATTGGACCGACCCTAAAATACGCGTCTTGAGACCACTTCGGATCCTCTTGTTAGTCTTATTAAAAGGAAGGTTTTACGTAGATCCATATGTATGTCATTCCGGGTAGTGGGTGGTCTTGCTCAACTATGTCCTTAGCTCAATCTTAATTTTCCTTCCTTCTTTCATGAAAATGTCGGTTATGGTGCGGAAGAAGATGTACATCATTCAAAAAATGTTCCTTTGTGGTGAGGTGAAAGGTGAATCGAAGATCGCTTGAGTTAAATGGTCTGAAGTTTGTAAGACCAAGCAGAGGTGGGTTAGGAGTGTGAGATATTTGTTTGGTTAATCTCGCTCTACTAGGTAAATGGAGGCGAACTTGGTGTGTAAGTATATTGGCATATGGAGTGATCTCCTTTCTGCAAGATATATACCCGGTTCATGTTGTTTTCTCCTTCAAGCAGTAGGTCAACAAGCTTTCAAGCTTCTTCTACCAAGTGGAATATAATATCTCTTATTGGCTCAAATATTTGGACTTCCATCGATTGGTTTATGGATTGTTTGCAGAGAAAAGTGGGAATATAGCTTCTCACAACATTTTAGCACAACCCTTGGGTATGGCCAACTCCCCTTAAGGATAGATTCCCTAGACTTAATCATATTTCAAATCATAAGGATAGGAAAATGGGTGAGGTTGGTTGTTGGGTTGATGGAGTTTTTGTTTGAAATATTCATTGGAGGTTAGGTTTTTTTTTGGTCTAGGAATGAATGGTGGCTTCTAACCTTCTTTATAGGATTCAAAGGGTTGAAATCTTTTTGGATGATGATCGTTAGTGGTGGAGGCATGGTAAATAGGGTATTTTCTATGTCGCCTCAACTTATAATGCATTTCATGAAATTAACCTAGGGGTTCGTACTGTCGATTATAAAGGGGGATTTAATCTTGCTTATAATTTGGGTTAGTTGGACTCCATACAAAGTAGTTTTGTTCTCTTAGTCACTATTTCAAGATAAGACTTCAACAAAAGAGAACCTCTTTAAGGAACACATCTTACCTATTGATGGTGTTATTTCCTATGAGGTGTGTTTTGGTCCTTTAAGTCGTGTCTCATTTGTTTGTGACTAATTAGTTTGCGGTTAAATAGTGGTATATGATTCTTAGGTGGTTTAGGTTGTCTTTGGTCATAGTTAGGGATATCTAGGATTCGTAATTATGTGGTGTGATCCATTTGGAATTTTTGCAATCATGATATTGTTTTTCAAGAACATCTATAAATGTATAGAACTTACAAATGGCATCTTTTAAAATATTTGGTCTACTCATGTTATCTTTTTGTCTTATAGACTAACTTTATTATTTGCTTGAGACAAGAATTTCTTGAGAGTTTCATCCCCTTTATCGTGAAGGAATGTTCTTGTTGCTGTTTGGATGGTTTAATTTTTTCGATCGTGGATTATGGTGTTGGTTTCAAGTTGATTCTCTTTTTTGGTCGGGTGATTTTTTCCCTAGCCCATGCTCTTTGGTGATTCTGTGCAAGGATCTTATTTTGTTTGTTTGTTTTTTGCTTTGAGTTGTTTGTACCTATTTATTTTATAGTTCTCCATTACGTTATCATGGTACCTCTGGTGCCTTTATGTGTATGTGTATTTGCAAGTAGTTTCTAATCTATTACATTCAAATAAAAAATAAACTGGCTTATAATGTTTTTCTCATTTCTATCAATGGAGGGGGAGAGTTGTAGACTAGATGTTATGTCCCTTAAGGATGCAAGGGAAAGTTATAGACTAGATGTTACGTCCTTTGAGAATATAATATCCTTTAGTTTTACAATTTTTTCAAGATAACGCTACATTGTCTAAGTTTCAAATCTTATTTTATTTCAGATTATTGGTTGACATGTTCGTCTTTGATAAAAGAGATAAAATGGTAGAGTGGTTGACTTTGTTATACTTACATGAGTAAACATGATATAAAAATGTATGAGTTATTGGGGAATGCATGGTTTGATTTTTAAAACTATGGACAGACCTTGAAGGTTTTTGTTAGGATCGCTAACAGCTTTTTCCTAACGGTTAGAGTTGGGCTCTAATAGCTTTAAAAATCAATCATAAAAAAGAAATGGAAACTTGTTAGTGGTGTAGGGAATACCTTTAAAATATGCGTTGCAAGACGATCACGTTCTTGTTAAATTTTTTTTGTCCCCATTATTTCCTTTGGTGGTTTCTCAATCAAGAATGTGTATGCCGATTTTAGTAGTTATGGCATATCTAATCAGCGAAGAGAACTTGTCTCGATATCTTGTTGTCTTTCTTAAGAGTTTATGGGCACTGGCCTTATTCAAGATCAAGTCTTCTTATTTGAATTTCTAAGTGACATAATAAATTTTTTACGCTAACACTAGTTTCTTCTATGCATATTCCAAGAGTATAAATAGGAGGAATGTGATTCTGGATATTCGTGTTGGGAATGTTTGGGTGGAAGGGGTATTTGCGATCCGATAAGAAGTTGTGAATTACTTTACCAACGATTTTTTGAAGTCTCTAGCTAATATGTTTCTCCAAAATGAAGTTGGCTTTATGTTTTATATTTTTGGAGGAAAATAATGCTCCATCTTTTCCTTTCCTCCTTACTAATATTAACATGGAATTTACTCAATAGGATGGGAATAAAATCCTAACTCTTGATGGGTTCAACATCTTCTTCCTTAGGAAATTTTGGCATCTTCTAATGGGTGATTTGGGATTGACGTTTAATAAGTTCTTTTGCGTTGCATTCTATCCATGCAACTTTTCTTCCTATTTTTCTACTTAGATTCCCAAAGTGGACTCTTCTTCTCAGTTGGTGGATTTTCGTTCTATCTCTATTGTTGGATCTCTATATAAGCTTGTGGCTAAAGTCTTAGAAGCCATACCAGTCAAAGTGATGGATAAATTAATCTCCCCCATTAATAAATTATATACTTTTGGTCGACATGGTAGTGGAAATTAACAAGCTTGTTGATTTGGCAACAAAAATAACAAAGACAATTTTATTCTCAAGGTTTATTTTGAAAAAGGCATATGATTTAATTAGAAAGAGCTTCTTGGACTAATGTTATGTATGTTCAATTTTTGTGATAAATGACGTGCCTGAATGTGTGCTTGTGTTTTCTCTAAAACTTATGGTGTTTTTTAATTAAAGTCCGACCAAGATATCAATATTCAAAGGGGACTTAAATAAGGAGACCCTTTGGTAATGTTACTTATTTTCTTGGTGGTATGATTGGTAATGTGGCAGATCTAAGCCTCCTTTATGGGTTTAGGTTGGATTCCATTGATTTTTTGATCCTATCTCCAAATTTAGAAGACGCCTTAATCTTGGCTGATGCTTATTTGGAGAAATTTAAGATCATTAAAGCTATCCTTTAGGGTTTGTAGGTAACCTCGAGGCTTACTGTTAATTGTTCTAAAATCAATCAAATTTAATTTAATTTAGGACCAAATTACACAGCTATAGTGGGAGTTTTCCTGCACTATAATCGGGAGTCTATCGCTTTCTAGTATTTTGGTCTTCTAGTGGGTGATAATCCAAGTTCCGAAGCCATTTGTAATTTGATTAGGCTAATTACCAAGCAACTCATTTCGTGGAATCCTCGATATGTAAGTTTGGGGGTGGGGGGAGGGGAGTGCTTCTCCTTAATCAGTTATGAATTTGATCTCTATTTTCTTTTAATTCTTTCCTCTAGATAATTTTAGTATGATTGAGTTATGACAATTTGATCTGTCTCCAGTGGGCATCAATAAAAATTACCCACAATGGGTAGGGTAAAGATCCACAAAATGAGTACGAGCAATTACCCACTAAAATAAGTGGATATGGGCATCGGTACGGGTACCTTAGTACCCACCCCGCCTCATACCCGCATAATATATATTTTATATTTATATTTTTATTATTATTGACACATGTATGATTATCAATTTTATTAAATACATCACTATTAAATGTCACTACTATAAAAAACACATATAACAACGGTCGTGAAAGACCTATAATAACATTTGAACAACCGTTATTAGGTAGGGTGTGGTTGTAAGTGAATTATTTACAATTACATTCTATTGCTCGTGGTAGAAAATTGGATAGCGCATTACATACAATCACGATTATATTAAACAACCGCTGTAGAATGTATTTTAATAAAATCAAAAAGCAGCATTAGAACAACAACAAGAAGAATAACAACAACAAGAACAAAAACAGGAACAAGAACAACCACAACAACAAAAATAACAAGAAGAAGAAGAACACCTACAACAAGAACAATGATAATAACAAAAAAAAACAATAAGAAAACAATAACAAAAAAGAACACAACAAACATTGCTAACTCGAACCCATACTTTCCTTGTTTCATTCAAGTTGGAGAAAAGATGATAACATTTTGAAATTTTTTAATGAAAGAAATGATGTTTTCGAGTTTTGCTTATGAAAGCAATGATGTTTTTGAGTTGTGTTTAGTGAAGAAATATAATATCGTAAATGAAAGATAACGTTTGGAAGTAGAATATAAAGTTCGTCTAAGTTGGAAGTTTGTCTAAGTTTTAGGTTTCATGCAAATCACTAATAGTAGTGTCTAAAACGTTGATAATCACTAAATGGACGACAAAGATTTGTTTAAAGATAGTGAAAAAACTCATTAAGCGTAGTACATACAAAAATGGTTATATTAAATAATTATTGTTGTATGTCTTTCAATAAAATATAAAAAAATACAAGAGTAGAACAACAACGACAAGATTAAAACTCATGACAATGTGTTACAGACAACAACAGTTGTATTAAACAACTGTTGTTATATGTCTTTTGATAAAATATAAAAAATGTAGCAGTAGAACAACAACAACAATAAAAAGATTCAAACTCATGACAGTGTGCCACTTTTTACCACAGTTGGAACTTCCAACCGTTGTGAAAATTGGCTTAAAAATAAATAAAAAACAAAACTGTAGGTGCTAGTATTCGAACTCATGACCAGACGCCATTTTTCACCATGGTTGGAGGTTCCAACTGTGATGGAAAGTAGGCTTAAAAATTAAAATAAAAGAAAAGTGTCTAATTGAATAGATTCTACCATGGTGGATCCTTTGGTCGTGGTGAAGTAAAATTCGGTGGTGTTACAAAAAGATACTTTTTAAAATGTAAGTGTCTAATATAAGTGTTTGTTTATTTCTTAACTTAACAATAACATCCTTGAATATTTTAAAATGTTTTTAAAACTTAAAATGACATGATGATTTTTTTTGAATGGAATAACAGAGAAAATATATTAGAAAAAGAAAAGAGTACAAGATACAAACAAGTGCACCAAAGGTGTGTTGCACCCTAAAATTTGCCCATCTAATTTTATTTCTAATTGGCTTAAACTTCGCATTTCATCCGCATATCTCCATTAGGTCATTCACATATCATGCATTCATTTATTGATTAAAACGTCTAAAAACAAGAGATTAACGGTCCTGGAAGGATTTGAGGCTCCACAATGAGTGAGGTTTCCATACTATGCAGACTTGTTCAGTTGAAGGTTTTGAAATCCACTTCATGCTTAGGATTATCATATGAATCTTGGAATATGGTTTATGATCATCATGGGCTTTTATTCATTTGTGGGGGCCTACCATCATTTGAGGCATGTATCTGGTTTTACACGGAATTGTTAAGGCTTGACTAATTAAAGATTTTTTGTTAGGTTATAGGTGTTTTAAGAGCCATATCATGATAAGTCCAAGAGGCATTGGTCACGTCGTTAACTCTTGATTGAAGATAACTTTGAAAGCTTGAATTTTGGCCATAACCATATTGGAGTTTCATGTTATTCATCATTCAAAGGGTGTTCATGCTATTAATTCAAAGAAAGGCAAGAAGTTCAAGTTTCAATGGAGAAAGTCAAGAGTCATATTCATTAACAAGACTTCTTTCATATATATTCAAATGCCAACATGTTCAAAATACATTACAAGGTCTCCACCATTACATCATATTGCAAAAAAATAAATAATACAAAAAGTCAACTCTGACTTTTAGTCAAAGTGTTGACCAAGACTCGGTTTGACACGAATCTCCTAGACATATCTCTCTTCCATTGAGCATCTTCATGATCCAATCTCAATTTGCTTCAAGTTCTTCATGGCTAAGCAATATAAGTTCTTCTTTCTTGAATACTTGTCCAAAGAATCTCAGCCACATATCAAAAGACCTGCATACATTCACATGAGATACCTACATCAAAACAGGAAGACAATAATGCATCATTACTAGTTCAAAATTCAGCCAAACAAAGTCATATCCAAAACCTAGTTCACATTCAGGGTTCAATACATATATACACATTCAGGATTCAACATATTTATACACTAGCTGTTTCATATATGCAGACCAAGATAAAAAAAACCCCGCAGCCAGCAACGGTTCGACTGATCACAAAGCTAGCAGCTGATTGACCTAATAGATTTCATAATTAATTACTAACATAACAGTTTTTAACTGTCCCAACCCTGTTTCTCAACCTAACCTTTCTAACCATTGATTCAGCATAACCTCTAACCTATTTCTAACAGCCACCAAAAAGTTAGTTATAACAACTAACTACCTTCTAACCACCTAACAGAATTTGTAACTACCTAATTCCTAATCTATAACCGAAAAAACAGAATTTTAACCCTCTAACTGTAACCAACCTATGTAACTAACTCCCCAACTGCCAAACTGAATTCAAAACAGAATAATAGAGTTCAACTGAATCCTAACAGAAAAGTCAGAGAAACTCACCTCTATATAACTTGAGCTCCTCCTTCAGAATCAACTCTCGACCATTTCCACTTCATTCACCAACCTTCGGCCTCCACCATTTTTGTTCATTCATCACTCTCTGCAACATCACCAATTCTCCACTCTTCTTCACTTCTGACTCTCTTCATTCATCGACCTTCATTCCTCACCACACCTCTTCAACCTTCCTCAACTTTCTTCAATTCTCTCTGCAAAGGTCCATTCTTATCAGCATAATAGAATTCAGAGGAGGAGGATAATAGAAAAGAACAAAAAATTCATAACAGATAACTCACTTCTAATCGCCCTCGATCATCTTCCTCGGCCACCTTCGTTATCTTTATCACTTTCTCCAATCTTCAATCAAAGAACATCGAATCATTCATCAAGAATCCGTTCGACCTTCGAACTACAGAGGGAAACGAGAATCAGGAGAAGGCTCCACGAACACCAATCGTTCTTCGTCATCTTCAACCCTCTCTGCAACCTTCTCCCTTCACTCCCATTTTCTCTCAGCTTCAATATCCTTCATCTTAAACCCGCTTCAACACCTTCTTCCAACACCTTCAATCTCCAAAAGCTTCTAAACGCATTATCAAATCAATCTCAATCTCTTGCTCTCTCCTTCTAAACCGAAACCACATTCTCCATAATCTTCATCGTCATCTGAAAATTGCAACAAAAAAAAAACCTTTGTGAAGTTGCAACTGAGTCAATCCTTATCATTAATCGTCAATTATCTTTATGTTTCAAGGTTGAGCTTTTCCTTCAACGTTATCATCAATCTGCGATTCATCAATCATCGCTAAGAAATCATCATCAACACAACTACTCAGAATTCAAAAAAAGAGAAGAAGAGGAAGTTAGAACGCAAAGGCTGAGCGATACTCATACCTGAAAGTTGAAGCAACTTCACCGGATTTCAGATCAAAACCGTTGAAGACGTAACTCCGTTCGATGATAGAAGAAACGGCGAGACGAGGGATGAGTATGGGAAGATGAGAGAGCGAGTGATCAACTGTCTTGGTTACGGTGGCTGGGGGTATGATTTCGTCGAAGAAGGTTAGTCTCCGCCGGTGCCTTCGTGAGAGAGAGGGAGGATGTTGTTCTTCAAAAGCTCAATGTCACAAGTAACCCTAATTCTTCCCCCCTTTCTATTTAATTTTTATTTATTTATTTTAGTCTATAGTTTAAATGTGAATTGAATTAAGATTAACTGTAAGTTTAGGGAATAATGGAATCATCAAAGTCTGATTAATTGTTGTTGATTGGGAATCATCATATATCAAATATGTGAATTGGACTATAATCAATTATCCCTGGGCCACGAATTACTCTTCACCCCCCCTGTTTCCATTAGTTTTGATTTAGGTAACTAGATTTTTGCCATTCCTTTTTAGTAATTAAAACTAATTTTCTCCTATCATTTTAGACTTTAATATAAATATCTTGACATAGAAAATAGTCATAAAGAATATTAGTTTTAGGCTAATTGTTTTAATCCTTTTTGCTTGATTTAGAATTCTTTTCTCTTTCATAAAAATCAGTAAAAAAATAGTAGTATTTTTAATTCATTTTTTGTACTATATTTTGACTTGTTACTTCATGCTTGTGTGTAATTTTGTACCATTGTATCATTCTTCATTTTTGTTTCTAATTGTGACTTTAATTTTCATGTTTCTTTTAATCCTAACACTTTAGGTAGAAACCATGATAACATTAGGATATAGAAATTCTCATTTTAACATTAGGCTAGTTAATTCATATTAGGCTAGTTTCTTTTCCTTTTCAACTTTAAAACACCTAACAAATACTTGACTTAATTTCCCTTAAAAGATACCAAGAAAACACCTAAAAAATGACTAATAAATGCTTGACTAATGAAAAAGGGAATGGAAACTCTCGTCCCTCTTGTTTAAGGGGAACACTTGAGTGGAAGTTCCCAATCTTAAAAAACACCAACAAGAGTAATTCGAGGCTCCCTTGTTTAAGGGGTACACTCGAAACGCTCGACAAATCTCTCTCTTCTCTCTCTTGCCTTCAGGGCATTCTTTCCCTCAATCGGACACGTTATTTCCACTCCATTCCTAGCTTAAGACTCCAGAGGTCGAGCAACGGAGTGCGAATGTAACTGTTCAACTAAAAAAACACAAAAACAAACAAAAACTAAAGAGCCGAACTACGACGCTCTGATTCCTGAAAAGGATACATAGGCATTAGGTCGCGGGGCCTAAGCGAGCACAACTATTTATAACCCTTATTTTCCCCGTGTTTCTTTTCTTTCATTTGCAAGCATTCCCTTAGCATTAAGCTCTAGATTTATAGTTAACACACCCTTTAGATAGTAACAAACATAGGTGGATACCATCGAGTACGATGGGCGTGAGGGGTGCTAGTACCTTCCCCTTGCGTAACCGACTCCCGTACCCTATCTCTGGTCGAAAGACCTCGTTCTTATTCATCTTAGGTTTGCTGACGTTCCTTTCCTGTTAGGATAGATATGTTAGTGGCGACTCTGTCTGTTCATTTCGCGAGCGTGCGGCAGCTGGCGACTCTGCTGGGGACGTCAGACCTATTGCGGGTCCGTACTTAGCGAGTCGATCCTAGCCTTTGTTTGTTGTTTGTTTATTGGGTGTGCTTATATATTGTTTATGTTTTGCATTGTTTAGTTTATGCTTGCATATCATGTTTATTTTCTCGCATTCTGGACTATATTATGGGCCCCCGTGGGGGCCACATATTTTTCTGCTTTGTTTTGCAGGTGGGGGGTTTTGTGAGGTAAAAGGCCCACTACCCAGGCCAGTGACACATAGTATTAGTGTGGATGCCCATGTCAACTCCCGTAGCGTTTGATACGATCGAGCTTGACATGGGGTACCACGACCAGGCGAGGTTCTTTCATGGAACATTGTGTCTGGCACGTTTGTGCCTCAAACACATTGTACCCCATGGGAATCGTTAACCCTGGTGACCATTAGGAACAACTTGTCCGTGTCTAGACTACATACCCGTGAGATTGGGATGGGACAGGAAACTTGACCTTCATAATACCCGAATTTCTGCTATTTAATAAAAGGCGTCGAACCTTTGATCCTGGGACATTTGACTTATATAGAAGTTCTACATCAGTTATCTATCAGAATCAACGTCGAACCTCTGAATCTGGAGGATTCGACCCTATTTGACTTATGCACAAGATATTTATCCAGAAAGCAACGTCGGACCTCTGAATCTGGAGGATTCGACCATATCTTATTGACCATGAGAAGCTGTTATCCAAGAGGCCTTGATCCTTGATCCTGATTTATGATACATTTGCATCTTCATTAACATTTTTGCATTCATGCATGTGCATCCATGGTTACCAAGACTCTTACTACTCTCCCTCTCCATCGGATCAATCAAGATGATTCCTCCACACTGATATTTGACAAAAGACAACAGACAGAGAATCATGGGGAATTACAAACAAGATCAAGCTACTATCTAAGAACCCCGTGCCTCCTCACGAGGGTGTCTTCCACAAGTGGAGCCTAAAGACTTTGTGTTTGTCAGAGAACATTTCGCTTGCATCAGAATAAGGCCAAGCTTGCCATTGTATAGAATTCTTTAGTATTTTCAATTGTATTACTTTTGTTGTTATCAAGTACTATTCATTGTAAGAAATTCATTTTGTTTGAATAAATAAAAATAATGCAATATACATGTTTTTCTCAAATCATTTCATCTTTGTCATTATGTTCATTGATATTCAACTCATTTGTCTTAAGCAACTAAAAAAGGAGAATGATGAAAATCAAAAAACACATGAATCACTGACTGTATGCTTTTGGAACAAAGATCCTGCTGACGATGTACAGGCATTATTTCAATTCCCAAACACTGGAGTTATAAGGGAGTGAAACCCTCGTCAACCCCTTTGAGCCTAAGGAGTAGTAGTTTCTTTTCAAAAATACAAAACCCTCAATCTTAACCAGGGGCAGGGTAGTCTTCAGTTAGTGCGACCGAGCGCTCAACTTTCAGGTATTCCATCAGAGAATCAATCATATCTCAGATCTCACAACAAAAAAAGAAGAGCACAATCCACAATGGATGTCTCCCATTCACTAAGAAGAAGGCAGTCACAACCTTTTCATCAAGTCAATCACCAAAGATGAAAGAAAATTATGAATAAAAAAAAGAAACAATAGCCCGCTAAGTCAAAAAAAAAAGGAAAAGCTTGAAAGCAAACGACTTAGGCAAAAATTAGGGCATATCCCGCTGGACAACGAAAACCAAAATCAAAAGAACTTTTTGTCCAGGCAAAAATTAGGGAAAGCAAAAGACAAAGCAAAAGAAAAATCCTCCAAGGGACAAGTCGCTATGACCATCAACAAAAGCACCAAAGGGTGACTTCCACCTCCATCAAAGCCATAAAGGATCCTCATCCATCACAATCCTTCCTGAAAGGTGAATACTCGTGTCGAACTAGCTGAACGTAGGACTGGAGGACATCACGGAGAAGGGGTGGGTTAAGTAGAACTTGAGCCTTTATCCTTTGTTTCTCAAACCGGGAACCCGGCCATGTTACAACCCTCGAAAGTCCTAATTGAAGCAGGGTTTGTTCGGAAAGCATATAAACTGTGAAATCATGTCAAAACTGACTCCTAATGTTGCTGTGTCACTTGTGTTAATATCAGTACAATATTTTGACAAATAAAACTTTTCCTTTGAGATTAACATGTGCATTGCATTCTCATTATCCTTTTCAAAACAGAATTGTCTCCAACTTGAAAGTAAGTACTTGATACCAAGGAAAGTTCAACATCAAAATTCTGTCGAGTAATCTTACAAAGGCAAAGGTTGGTCATCCGCAAAGCAAATACCTGAAGCATCCATTCGGTGGAAGAGTTCCTTTCAATCTGGGGCATTCATTCCTTCATCTACACTAGGGGAGACCATTTCGACTCTCCATGATTCAAGCATTACCAAAGTTCTTTCTCAAGAGATCCCACAAGCTGGGGCAAGTTAGTAACAAGTCATTTCTTCATCTTCAATCAAGTGTCAGATATCGAGATAGGTGTCGAGAAGTCAAGCCAAACACCTCAGCATCACCAACACTTTCACAAGCAATGACCTTTCCGCAAGGCATTCTCCATCCATCCCTTGTATTTTGGAAACAATCATTCCATTCATAATCATACACGCATCATGCATATCATCGCATTCTCATTGGTATATCTCCCACAATGATCCAATCATCAACAAATCAGGGGCACCCACCCCACTATCAAACAGAGGTTTAGAACTCCACTTAATCTATTCCATACAAAGCAGAAACCCTGAACAATCAGTACACTGCATATAAAATTCATTGCATTACATTTCCAGAAGTGCATAAAACAAATCAAACATTTGCATGTGAAGCATAAGCCAAGTTACTCATCAAATGGGTTCTCTACAAAACATTCAATTAATATTCCACTGGATCACTCAGAGTTACCATTGTGGTGTCATCTCCCAAAGTCAATCATATTCATCTTTCTTCAACCCAGATTTGATGTTTTTATGTTCAACCTAGAGTTGACTTTTCCTCTCATCTTTTAACCCCGAGTTAATTATATTTTCCCACTCAACCCAGAGTTGACGGTTACCTTTTATCCTTTCCTCCCTCTCAACCCAGAGTTGACGGTTACCTTTTATCCTTTCCTCCCTCTCAACCCAGAGTTGACGGTCTTCCTTTACTCAATCCAGAATTGATTTCTTTTCCCGCTCAACCCAGAGTTGACGGTTATGTCTTGCCTTTTCCCAATCAACCCAGAGTTGACGGTTATCTCTTGTCTTTTCCCACTCAACCCAGAGTTGACGGTCACCTTTTATCCTTTCCCACTCAACCCAGAGTTTACAGTTATCTTTTGTCTTTCCCACTTAACCCAGAGTTGAAGGTTATCTTTTCTCCTTTCCCACTCAACCCAGAGTTGACGGTCATCCTTTACTCAATCCAGAATTGATCTTTCTTTCCCACTCAACCCAGAGTTGACGGTTATCCTTTGTTTTTTCCCACTCAACCCAGAGTTGACGGTTATCCTTTGTTTCTTCCCACTCAACCAAGAGTTGACGGTTGCCTTTATTCAACCCAGAGTTGATCCCTTCCTTTTCCATCTCAACCCAGAGTTGACGGTTATCATTTGTTCCCACTCAACCCAGAGTTGACGGTTACCTTTATTCAACCCAGAGTTGATCCCTTCCTTTCCCCTCTCAACCCAGAGTTGACGGTTATCATTTGTTCCCACTTAACCCAGAGTTGACGTTCATCTTTCCTCTTTCAACCCTTAGTCATTATCCGATTCCCCATTCAACCCAGAGTTGATCTTCTTTCTCTCTCAACCCAGAGCTGATACCTATATCTTTTCTCACTAATACTGATTTCTATTTCCGTTCTCAATCCAGAATTGATGTTTACCTCGTATCCAACCCAGAGGTGCCTTTCCTTCGACCCACTTTTCTTTTTCAACCCAGAGTTGATATGTATTTCATTTCTAACCCAGAGTTACTTTGATCAACCCAGAATTGATACAATCTTTCTCAGTGGAGTTGACACCATTTCTTTCCCAGTGGATCCTATCTCATCATTCTTCAGGCAAATTTTCAGGTTCTCTTGATATTTAATCTTCTTCTACCTTAAATGTTCGAAAGGCTAGCGCCAATCTCACTTTCATGTTCAAGACGATTAAATAGGGGCAGCTGTTGCACCCCAAAATTTGCCCATCTAATTTTATTTCTAATATTCTCAAGAGGTTGAGGATGTTGAGAATATATATATATATATATATATATATATATATATATATATATATATATATATATATATAAAGAAGATATATTAAGAAGCATGCAATGTGCAATTCATCTCGCAATGCCAAGTATTTGTAGTGACTTGGGAAGTGAAATTCACTTGGCAACGTTGTGTCAGAATTTAGACCTTGCGATGTGATAAACACCTTGCAACTTAAAGGTGATCAGAACGGTCGTCTTCCCCCTAACACTCAATAAATCGACCGAGTTAATTCCCCCCAAAAAATTATAATTTTTTTTTTAAAAAAAAGATTGCGGAGTGTTTGTCACTTTGAAATTTAGTTTTCAAATTTTTTGAATCATTCACCTTTACTTGCGAGGTGATAAATATTTTAAATTTATTTATTTTTTATTTTGGATTGCGAGGTGATTAACACCCTACAAGTGTCCTTTTTTTTTTGAGGTGATAAAGACTTTGCACAAAAATCCTGAAACTTCCTCATTTTCTGTGCGTCTATTGTTTATACCCCAGTTTTTTTGTGGAGAGGTGAAATGTTTATCATAAAATGTATTATTTTGTAGTAATAAATATTTACGTAAATTACATACTTATCCTAGAGATAAAATTCGAATATCATATCGTATCACATGTCAAACAATTTTAATAAATTCGGTCCAAGTGTTTGAATGGAGGAATGTCTCAAGTGTTTTTTTGATAGGAAAATATCACTTAAACTAAATGCAAAATTTTATCGAACAAGCGTAAGGCTAACGATGTTAGAATGATAAAATGTTAGTTGGTGAAGAATCCAACACGCCAGTAAATTTTTTAGTAGAGTTAGAATGTTACATTGAATACATGGTAAACTAGATGATGCAATATTAAAAATGAAAATATTTGAGAGTGTTTGGCTAGCACATAAAATATAAAAATGATAGAATTTAGTCTTAAGTAATTTGAGCACGAAGAGAGAAAATTTGTGGATTATATTATAAGACAACTCAAATAATTGGAAAGAAGCCCAGCAACTATTTTGGTGAACGAAGGATTATGTCACCTTCATGAATGTGTGGTCCAAAGAAAGTTTAACATATTCCTATAACGCTTATTTTTAAGATGATACCATTCAGTTTAACTATGCAACTTACATGCTCTGGTCCAATTCTCACATATTCAATTAACGCGTAAAAAATTACCATAATCCATTCATTGCACAAATTAATAAAAGTTTACAAAAATATATCGAAATTGAAAAGAACAAAGTTGGTAAATAAGGCAAACATACTTACCCTATTATTGAAATGACATATATCTCACACAAGAATTGAAATAGTACATTTGGATTGATGATCGTTTAGCATAATCACGATGTTACCGTGATTTTGTTAAAATCATAGTGCCTCCAATTATTAACAAAAACAATAACTATAATAAAACAACCATGAAAGTAGTAGTAACATAAGTACTTGTTTTGCTTGAACTTATAAGTGAGAGTCTAAGAGCACTGGAAACCAGAAGGAAGAGATTTTTGACAAGCACTAAGTAAGAGACTGAGTGTGACAGGAACATTCAAGTTGATACCAAGAACATTTGCCTTAATAGCAGTACAAAGGCATATTGCTGCATCCAAATCAGCCAAACCTTGAATCAATGTACAACACTTGCTTGAAGCAGGACTTCCAACCACAACATTAACAAGTCCAAGAAGATCAGTACAAACACCTAGCTTTAATGTGTCCTTAGGACATTTTTGTGATGTTGAAGGAGTAGGAGGACTAGCTGTAGGTGTAGTTGAAGGAGGTGGAGTACTTGCCTTAGGTGGAGGAGTAGCCTTAGGTGTTGTTGATGGAGTAGGAGGAGGACTGGCCTTAGGTGTTGTTGAAGGTGGTGGAGGACAAGGCGTAGGATTTTTGGAAGGTGGTGGAGGACTAGGTTTAGGTTTGGGATTGCATGTTTCACATGCATGTGAAAATATGGAATAAGAAAGAAGAGAAAGCAATATAATGAGTGCACTATGCTTGTTGAAAGCCATTGTTAAGATATAAACACTAATGTTTTGTGTTTAGATGTTGAACTATGGATGAGAATGGAAGGGGAGAGTTGGACTGTATTTATAGGAAAACAAATAATGATTTTATATCTTAGTGGCTATTAAAAGACTAAGAATTTCTTCTATCAATAGTTAGTAGTATTTTCATTGGAGAAGGGGTTGGTAGGTTTTGGACGGTCTAGATTAATTTTTTGAATATAATTTATATTGTTATAATATTCTCATAATTAAACATATATGTAGGATGTCTATAATATTCTTATAATATTCCCAAATATTTAATGCTCACCGTGAGTTAGAAAAAAATATATTTAATGCTCACCGTGAGTTAGAAAAAAATGTAGGATGTCTATTTTGTGAGGATCTCCATTTTTAAAAGAAATTAGAATTTCTATTATTATAGTTTTGTATGTCTAAAATGGCATAAATTTCTAGTATATGTCATATATTTTAGAAATGTATGCTATTATTAAGCATTGAAACTGTAATAATAAAAGAATTAATGGAGACAACAGAAAATGGAAAAGACTTCAACCCATATTTCGTGGCATTTTCATTCAATATACAGAAGTCAATTTTATAACTTCTAATTATATATATAATTTTTTAAATTTACTTGAAATTTTTTATTTTTATTTTTCATTTAAATCTTGTTTAATTTATAAGAGACGGAATCAATTTCAAATACTGTTTAACTAGTTGCTATAAAAGTTAAACTTTCTTAAAGAAGAGGAAGAAAAAAGTAATAGCAGAGTTATAAAAAAGGATAAAGGATTACATACATATTGACAAGTTGTTTTATTTGACTAAAATACATAAGTGATAGGCGTGTTTTTTAATACACAATTGACTAACGTTGTGATTGGGATATTTTGCAAGTAGTTCCAAGCCAATTATACTCAAATAGAAAAACTGGAAATGATTGTCTTATTTCTATTATTGGGGAGGGTGAATTAGAGATTAATTATATATTTGGCGTGAGATATTAGATAGAACTCTAATAGTTTCTTAATTTGATAATTCGACAGGATCTTAGCATGCTGTCGAAGTCTGATCACATGCTATAGTTGAAAACCTGCAATGTTGTAGTCGAAGTATGCTCATGTATGCAGTAGTTGAAATGTTAGGATTGTTAACATCTCGAATATGACATATTTATTAAGCCCAATTATTTAAGTTAACTCGTTCTCTAAAGGTCCATTTGGTTCAATCGAGAGGAGGGGAGGGGAGAGATTTTTAACAAGGGGAGGGGAGAGATTTTAATTACATATATATTTGGTTCAAAATATGAAGGGGGAGGGGAGGGGAAGAATTTTATTTACAAATCTGTTTAGTTCACAAGAGTTTAAAAGTAACATAAAAATATAATTATAATTATAACAAGGGTAAATATGTAAATATAATTATAATTAATATAAATCACCTCCCCTCCCCTCCGAATCCCCCCAAATCGGGGGGTAGCAAAAAGTGGGTCAGGAGGGAATTTGGTCCCCTCCATCTATCTTCCCTCCTCCTCTTTAAATTTGAACCAAACACATAAACTAATAAAATCCCCTCCCCTCTCCTCCCCTCCAATTACCTCCAACCAAACGGACCCTAAGTTAGCTTATGTAATGGGTCTGTGTGTAAAAGTCCATTAGTTTAGTGTGTTAGTTTTATTACAAATATCATACCAATCTCCCATCATTGCACACTATAAATCCTAATTAGGGTGAGAAAGGTTATTTGTTATTTTGTAACATTTGTAACACTACTACAAAAAAGACATTTAACAACGATTGGAATAGGTATATAATCACGTAGATCCATGCGTTGTTATGTATCGTGTTATTGTTTATGCGGTACTTTCTATCATAGTCTTGTGACCGTTGTAGAAAACTGAAAAGTACGCGCCATATAACAACGATTAAGCCTAATAACCATTGTGATATTGTTTATTAATAAATGTCAATTGTATCATACCAAAATCAACAATACATCATTTCTGAATTGATATCAAAATTAGTTGTATTAAGCACACAATTTCATTAAGTACATCAAAATATACGTAAAATGAATAACTAAGAATGGAAGAATAAGTTTGAACAGCTCGAGGTAGATAAATGATCTTCCCATCTTCCAAGAGAAGAGAAAGTGTATAGAATTAAAGAACCATTAATGAGCAAGCTAGCTTGACATGCATGCATCTTTTGATTTTTAAACTTCCAAAAGAAGAAGATGAAGAATGAGAAGGAAAAATATAAAATTGGAAGAACCAAAACACAAAAACAACTTCATCTAGAGGAATCAAAATGAGCTCTCCAGCTCAAGCTAGCAACAATGCTTAGAATTAAGATGTTGTTGTTGTACAGGTTATTGTGTTGCAAAACCATCCTCAGAATTAAGATGTTGTTAATGTACAAGTTGTTGTGCTGTAAAACCATCCTCCGAATCAAGAAGAGGAAAGAATCCAAAGAGCTCTCACGTTGAGGAGAAGAAGAAAAAGGTTGGCAAGGCAGCTGATTTTCTTCGACTCTGATGATGAGGATGAAACAGACTATGATTGGTCAAACTTCTTCTCAGCCAGAGGATTTAGATTTGATTATTAAAGCTTTCTGTAATTAAAGTTTATGTAATGAAATTTTAATCTTTCTTCTTAACTTAAGGTTTTATGACTCTCTTAAGCTATCAACTTAAACTGACAACTTAAATTGTCAACCTAAACTATAAACTATTATACTAACAAACAACTTCAACAGCAATTCAAACCCTAAACAACACAACATCTTCAACTATTAAATTTCATAACAAATATTAAACATATAGGAGATAACAAAACATAACATCTTCAAATTTACAGAAAATCTCTCTGATTTCAGTTTGTTCTTCAAATTCTTGTTCTTCTTGTTTGAATCTTCATACATAACCTTCAAATAGCCCAAAGTTTTCAACTCTGACTTCATAATGCTCTCATCTTCATTTCCCCATTTTCTACCATATCGTCATCCCATATAAACAAGTTACATATTTCATCACTCCTCCAAAATGGACATCTCTGAAATAGCCTGCCTTTATTTTATGCCTTCTTACATTGATACAAAACCATACGACTATCACAACCACAAAAATTTCTAGATCGAGATTTTACAGCGAAAAAAGACATAGAAACACATTTGGATGAGTTTGTCTTCAAATTCGACATTGAAACGAAACTAAACAACAGCAATATCGAAAATATTTGACGTACCTTAAAATAGAACACTATGTAGATGTTGTTGTCTTCTTCCCAACGATGACTATGGCATTGGTGTTAGGGTTGTTTCTTTTATCAGTGAAAAAATGGATACTTAGTGCTTATTATATATAAAGAAGCGTCAGTGTGTAACAACAGTTTTACAAAAGAACCGCAGATATATCCCTATTATTTTTTATTGAAATAACAAATAAAAATTAAAGGCGCGCATTAACGTAAAATAAATTATTTGAGGAAGTTGAGGTTCAAACCTAGGAAAGCTTGATTGTATCACCACGGTTATTGAAGTAACCGTAATTATACCCTTAAAATTTTTAATTAAAAAATAAAAAAAATTTGGCGCATGAGTTTAAAAGTGTCACCACGGTTTGGGATGAACCGTGGTGACTATGATGTTGTATGCGCGTTTTGTATTAGTGTAATCTTGTTTCAAAGAGAAAGTAAAAAACAATAATTTATAACCAATCTCATTGTGTTTTTCTTTCTTCCCTCTTTCCTACCCTTATGGGTTTCTTGTCAAGAAAAAAAAACGTATTATACTTTGTTCTTTGCATTGATTTCACAACAAATTGCTGCGGTGAGCGTGGAGAAAAATGGCGTCAACAATGAGTTTGAAAAGTTCATCGAAGTGAAATGTTTCAGTCTGTGGTACTTGAAGATGAAAACTCTACTGGTTCAGCAGGATTGGTTAGAAACGTTGAAGGATATGCAGTTGATAAAGTTGCAGGAAGAAAACTAGTTTGGTTCCTAGATGTTATAGAGTTTGTTTCAAGGTGGAGATTTGTGAGATATTGGATCGAACTCTAGTATGGTCGAAGGGTAGCTTCTTGGTTCTAAAATTCGACAGGATCTTAGCATGCCGTCGAAGTGTGATCACATGTTGTAGTCGAAGTATGCTCAAGTATGCAGTAGTCGAAATTCTAGGATTGTTAGCATGTCGAATTTGGCATATTTGTTAAGCCCAATTATTTAAGTTAACTTGTTCCATAATTTAACTTGTGTAATGGGTTTGTGCGTAAAAGTCCATTAGATTAGTGTGTTAGTTTTTTTATAAATAGAATACTAGTCTCTCATCATTGCACACTACAACAAATAAAACTTTTTATGACAAAGCTTTCATCTCCAACATGCTAAAAATTGAGAGGATATGTCATGGGAGAGCAATGTTTTATTTTTTTAATAAGCTAAACAATATGTTTTGTCGGTGTTATACAAAATCGAGATAACACAGCTATAAGTTAGCGCCTTTATTTATCCATAAAATATTAATAAATATGTTATCTTAGTTTTCTTGAGAACTGAGATAATATACCTGTAAGAACCTCGCTTCGAATCCCCGTTTTCGCATTTAAAACTTTCTTATCAATAAACAAGAATAGACAATAATAAAAAAATAAAATATTTCATTGATAATAATATAAAAAAAACAACACAAGGTATGAGGAAAAATTTAGAAAGAACTCTTCCATAAGGTATGAGGAAAGTCGTTTCCTCCCGAGAAGTATTTATCATTTCCTTTAAGAAGTTAAAAATGGTAAGAGAAATATTAACTCTTATGTTGTAAATGATGAATAACAAGAGATGCTTGCCATACAAAGTAAACGTTTCCAGGTCTTTCTCTCTTGGGCAGAGATTTTCCACTACAAGTTGAAACCAAAATTTTACAATAGGGAATAGAGAAGCAAGACTGGAGAGGTTATTTTGTTTGGCATAAATTCGGTGAATTTGGGTTGAGTAGATATTGTTATTTTCAAAGTGTTTAACATAACTACCTGTTTGTTGACAGTTGATTGTCATTGTAATCAATGATGGAGTAGTAATGAAGAAATGGAAGCCGTTGATATAGAACTGGATGATTTCATCATGACCAGTTAGCATAACGGAGACATTCATCCAGAACTCTTTAACGAGATTAGTGTATAAGGGGCCATGAAGAATTTGAAAGTAACCATTCATCCTTTGTTTATTAATATCTCTCCTTAGTTTAAAACGATCGAAATCATTGAAATATACATACTTCTCATTGATAAAGAACAACATATTTTCATCCATTTGTGAAACAATAGGACTTTGAAACAAGCAAACAAGAAACAAAGAGTTGGTAATGAGACGTTGAAAATAGAAAAATATTTTGAAACAATATTTAAGATCATAACGAGACGTTTAAATAGCTCAAAGCCTCGTTGATAACCCAAAAGAGACATTACAACTAAAATATAGTTGATCATTGTTATTCTAGTGATATAATTTCAATCCATGTGCGCCACGTCGGTGTTCTAACCTCTCTTTTAATGGTATTTTTTATTCGTAAGTAAATGTTCAAACTCGTCAATTTTACAAAAAAAATAATAGAGGGAACATTGGAACCACTTTTTTAGATGTATTTTTTTTGTAAATAAATGATCTAACCCGCCGGTTTTCCAAAAAACCAAGGGAACATTCACTACAAGAAATAGTTGAATTTTCCAGGGAATTTAGCCAGGGGCAAAACACTTCACAAAAATTTCGATCGTCCAGGCCGTCCCGCAGGGAAGAAGAGTGAGCATTGGCTTTCACAAAAAGAAATGCAATCTGCTCATGTTCATGTGCTGATTAATTGCGCTGAAGTTAAACCATATCTTGAGTAAGTATATTTTAAATTAAGTGTATATGTTTAATTGGTTAAGATTTACCTTCTCTAACCTTTTTTTCTTTTCGAAATAGGGTATTTGGTACCTACTATTATCAAAGCACAGGCGAACAACCATCGACTGGTTACACACATGCCTATTTTCCAACATGGTTTAAGCAACAATTATCATGTATTGTTACACCAAGTCCTGACTTAATACATTTGCGAAATTTTTCTGAAGGCCCTAGTCAACGTGTAAATGAATGGCACACATACTTTGTAAACGGTTACGAATTTCACACCGAGGAATGGAGTGTAGGGAAGAAAACCGTAAACAGTGGTGTAGTCGTAAAAGGAGTTACAGAGGGTGGTGAAGACGACTTCTATGGGGTTATCACACATATTTACGAGTTGGTTTATAATTATATGGACTCGGAAAATAAAGTTGTCTTATTTTATTGTGACTGATATAATCCATCTTCTAGAGGAACAAAAATTGATAAAAAGTATAACATTGTTGAGATTCAAAGAGATAGAAAGTACAAAGAGTATGACCCTTGCATTATGGCACATAATGTTAGGCAAGTTTATTATGTACCTTATCCTTCAATTACCCCACGCAAACGAGAATGGTGTGTTGTAATCAAGTCTAACCCAATGGGTCACATTGAGACTGATGAGTTAATGGAAGATGTTGCATACCAACATGATGAGATTTCACTTGTTAATGAGGTAATTGAAATTGAGGAGATTGTAAGTTTGTGTGATACTGCAGTTGAGGGTTAACAAGTTGACAAAAGTTTCTTGTTGTCAACAAATACTATGGAAGAAGAGCATGAAGAACTAGGAGAGTCTGAAGACAATAATATTCACATGCGATGAAGACAACGAAGATTATGATGATTAATAAATTGAATATGTAATATTATCTTGAGTATTTCACATATTATCTTGTGTAATAGTATCTTGTGTAATAGGATCTTGTGTAATATTAACTTTTAAATATTATCTTGTGCAATATTAACTTTCAAATATTATCTTGTGTAATATTAAATTTCAAATATTATCTTGTGCAATATTAACTTTTAAATATCATCTTATGTAATATTAACTTGATAATATTATCTTGTGCAATATTATCTTTCAAATATTATCTTGTGTAACAGGAAAAAATGCCACCCAAAAAAGATGAAAAAGGTAAGGGTCAACAAAAGCCTCGTCGCACTAGATTCATTGTAGAGGAGGTTCCTAACTCAGATATGTTCGTTCCTATGCCACGCTCTACTCCACCACCTATGCATCCTACACCGCCTATGCGTCCTACACCGCCTATGCATCCTACACCGCTTATGAATCCTACACCACCCATGTATGGATCTTTCACTGGATTACTATCCATGCCCCCTGGATCAGGTTTTTTTTGTCCTCCTAGTTACTCTTACCCCACATATTTTCCTATGGAAACAGGTGGATCTAGCATGTCATTACCCATGCATATGGGGACAGGTGGATCTAGTAGCATGCCATTACCCTTGCATATGGAGACAGGTGGATCTAGCATGCCATTACCCATTCCTTCAGAGGATGATACCAGTGCTCCTGGAGATACCAGTGCTCCTGGAGATACCAGCGCTCCTGGAGATACTAGTGCTGAGGAGCAAACGAAGAGGAAGCGTATTTTGAAAAAAAATACGACTCAAAAAATTAAGTATCATGAGGGAAGACTAATCATTTATCCCGATTCAGGATCGTAAGTTTTGTGTTTTTATATTATATTTTAAATATGAGTTTTATTTAATCAATACTAACTCAAGATTTTGTTGTTTAGAATTGTTCCCTCACATCAGGCGGTATCGATCATAACAAATATTATTAAAGAGAAGTACACACAATTCTGGCCGTCTTATGGAGCTGTACATGAAGATGATAGGGAAAAATGGTTTCAGGCATTTCAGGTATAACTTACTTATTCATTTTGACATTTCCTTTTTAATTTTTGTGATATTCATGATTCTACTTTATTTAATATTTTTAAATTCATACAACAATGTAGGAGCAATGTTGTTGGGATGTTAGAGATGAGGCCACGATTAAAGAAAACTTTCACTCAAAATGTGCTGCTCGATTTTATGATACCATGAGGAATGTTAGACTTAAATGGGAAGCAAAAGGGACACGTCCACGTTGGATAGGAGAAGATATATTCCCAAAGCTTATTGATCATTGGAATTCTGATAAGTTTAAGGAAATATTTGAGCAGACAAAGAAAAATAGAGCATCTAAAGTTGGTGGCTGCAACTACGCAGCAGGAAGTATTAGTGTGGCTGAAGTTGCGCGAATGGTACATAAATTTATTAATTTTTTATTAAATCTATTATTTAAATGTTGCATTATGTATAGTTAATTTTTTTACTTATTTAGCGTGAAGAATTAGGCAGAACTCCACTTCTTAATGAGCTCCACATGGAGACTCATCTCAAGAGAAATGGAAAGTTTATTGATGAGCGCGCAAAAACCACTCAAGTGAGTTATTTTTATATCAAAGATATTTTACTGGAAAGAAGAAAAATGGGAGAATGTATTGTACCTAGTATTGGTTTTCAGACTTGGTATAAGGTTTCAGGTGGAAAGAAGAAAAATGGGAGAATTTATTGTACTGGAGGGTATTCCAAAAATATCAAGCGGCGTAGTAGAGATTTCAAAATGAGATATGCTGATGGAGAAGGATCATCCACTCCACCTATATTAACCGCCGAAATGCTTGAAACTGTGAGAAACTTGGCAAATACTGAGGCAGCACAACAAGTAGCAGCAAGAAATTTGGAAATTGAAGAGATGAAGAGAAAACAATTAGAGATGCAGGAGGAAATGCAAAGAAGAGAAAGAGAATTACGGGAAGAAATGAGGAGAAAATTTCAGGAAGAAATGAGGAGGCAGGCACAAGAGTATCAAGAAGCAATGCGAATTACAAATGAGCGGTCACAAAGGTTTGATCAATTTTTTGCTTCACAAAATATGGGTGGTGGATTTGGAGGAACTAGTGGATATGGAGAAGTTGATGAAGAAGAGGAGGAACAAGATGGGGGGAATAATTAAATTTACATATTTAAGTTTATTTTAATTTGTATGGAACAATTTGTGTCAACTATTTTGAACTTATTTTTAAATATTATTGTAATTTTGTATGGAGTTTCATTTTTATTATATTTGCTTAAATATTAATTATTATATGTATTATAATAATTTCGTTTTAATTTGAATTATTATATATATATATATATATATATTAATTTATATATTTTTTAATTATTATATATGATTTTGAAAATTATATTTTTTTTCAAAAGAAAAACAATTTGCGAGGGGCTAATCCCCAAGCAAAAAAATTATATGCTGCATTTTGCGAGGGGCTAATCCCCAAGCAAAATATCTGACGCAGTCTGCCCCTTGCAGACTGCTAGCTGATGCCTACGTCTGTAAGGTGCAGAGGAGAATATTGACTTTGCATTTAGCGAGGGGAGAAGCCCCTGGCAATTTAGCGAAGTGGTTAGCCCCTCGGTAATGGATTTGCGACCCCCTGTTTTGCTAGGGGAGTTGTCCCCTCGCAATTTGTGCATTTGTGAGGGGTTTTTGCCTTTAGTGAGGGGTTTAGCCCCTGGCAAATTGCAGTATTTCTTGTAATGATTGGAACCTCTTTTTTAATTGTATTTTTAATTTTTAAATAAATATTCTAACCCATCCGTAATCAAATTCTTTCCGTCCATTTCATTACTATCAACACTCGAGACTTTACTATTAGTGATCCGCGTGAAACAAAAATAACTTCCATAATAGAAGCATTCTGAAACATTGTAAAACCTAAACTATCATCCACTTTAAGATTTGCAACATCATTTTATTTATTTATCTAACCTTTTTTTTTTGTTGCCCGAAATATTATGCAGCCATCATTTTATATTCCCCAGAATATTAAGGATTTGAAGGTTTGCAAAAGAGTGTTTGCCATGAATAGTTTTCTATAATGGATTGCTAGAGCAGAAGATTATTTGAGTATAAGGTTTGTGTTCTTATTTGAGTAGAAAATTATTTATTTGTCTAACCCTTTTTTTGTTCATATTAGAAACAAATGCAAGTAAAAGCCATAGAGAATACCCTTTTTTTTGTTTGGAGAATATCAAAGGATCGAAGATCCAACATATGATCTTCATGGACAATTAATTTTTTGTTCCGAGTAAACACTATAGTTTGTAAACAAATTCTTTTATTAATTTTCTGTGTAAACACTATAACAAGATTTATTAAAAAAACTAATGATCCCTCGGTTTTTATAATAGACTGAGATAAAAAATACGCTAGTTTTTGTAAATAATAAAAGTGTAGAAGCTGTGGTTCGAACCCATGCCATAATCAACCATTTACCGCGGTGATTTAAAAACCGAGGTGTTAAGTCATTACTTTTCATGACGCCCTTTGTTACCTCGATTCTTTTTCTGAGGTAAGATGCATTTGGCGTTCGACGTTAGAATCGCTTTTTGTAATAGTGGCATACTGCAAATTCTAATTAGGGTGAGAGAGGTTATTTGTTATTGTATAACATTTGTATCCTCGTGGATTTCTTGCCAAGAAAAAAACCTATTATATTTTATATTGATTTGTTTGAATTTATTAACTATCATATATTTTATGGAATTATTTAGGAGACATTACTAAAACAATTTAAGATATATTTTATAAACTTTTTTATATTTATTTTTAAAAATTATCTGAAAAATTTATGAAAACAAACAATAGTTAATAAAAAACAATTTAATTTTTTTTATCATTTGTTATAAAACATAAGTGTTTATTTTGGTAAATATTTGTGCTATAAGTTGTAAATAAGTTGTTTATTCAAACATGTCATAAAAGCTAGGTCCCTTAAGGATGCAATTTCCTTCCTTTATACAAATATTTCTGCTGAAGTTACCATGTCTAGGTTTCAAATCTCTTTTGTCCGTCTTAAATTAAAGATTTGATGTATTCATCCTAGCTAGCTAAAAGAGATACGTATATAAGAGAGTTTGACTTTGTTAGATTCAAAGGGGTGAAGAATGCTAAATACATTCAGGAGCTTTTAGAGAATGTCTGGTTCGACCACCGTAAACTAAGGGAAAACCTTGCAAGATTTGTGCCTAGCGGTTGGAGTTGGCCTTTAACACCGTTAATCCTCAATCAAAGTAAACACCTGTTGTTGCCACCATCTCCTTTGCTCATAGTTCATCTTTCCGTAATGTGTAGGTGGATTGAAGTTGAGGCAAATTCGATTAGGGTGGAGAAATTGTCTCAGTATCTTGTTGACTTTCTTAAAGAACCTATGGATGTTGAGTTTTTTATAGATTCGTTCTCCTTATTTGGTTTCCCTCTCGGATTAAGCCTATCTCTTTAGGAGTAAATCAAGATCTCCTTTGCTCATTAGAGGGATGTGATTTGCATGAATTTAGAGTTGTTAGAAATTATCTTTGGATCGATAATCTTTTTTTGATAGTGGGGAACAAGGTTCATTGCATGCCAAAAGGAAAAAGCACATTGTGACATGCCAAAACCTTTATGAATGGCCTATGTTTGATTTCAAACATGCACGTATCAATTAAGAGTGCGTACAATAATCTAGTTATGGTTCAAAAAATCCACCATCATCACATGTCTATTTCATAAGACACATTTCCCAGAACTTCGTGAGAGTGATCAAAAACAAATTTGGATAAGGATTTCTATTTTCAATACACTCAAAATCAGAAATTATATTTGTAGATTTACATTAAATATATAGAATACATGGTATGCTTTAAACCATCCAACATTCCTTCTCTGTCATGGAAAAATAAGATTGTAAAACGTATGAGCTTTAGGGTGGGTTGACAATATTCCAATATAAAAATAGACAAGGGAATTTAACGAGGATCAACTAAAGGGTCACATGAAAACAAACCATATCGATTCAATGAACTCAGTCTTTAAATATAGTTGCAACCACTACTATATATGAATAAGTGATATTACCTCGATTGGTAACGGAATTTCACATCGGTTTCGTATGTGAGGTAAAAAAAATGTGTCATAGAAAGTGCATAACATTTCCCCTTGGTTGTTTGCTAACGGAGGAGAAATCTAGGAATGGTCATGGTATTTTTTCACATGCAGAAATCGTCATTCTTCTTCTTAATACTAAAGGGTAATTAAGTTCAACATTATTTTCAACATTATTTATTCATTCGTGTGGTCACGGTTTCGAATGCCAGTACCAACTTCTTTTATTTTTGTTTACTTATTTTTAAGTCACTTTTCATCACGGATGGAATTTCATCCGTGGTGAAAAGTGACACCTTCTTCTTCATTTTTTTTAAAGATATATATGTATATATATTACTCCTAGTCCATTCACTTTTTTCGTAGACGTACTTAGACAAACTTCATCTGCTTCCTCCAAACTTCTCCCGTTTATGAAACATTTATTCCTCCGTTAAACCAAACTTGCAAACATCATTTCTTCCAAAAACGAAATTCAAAAACCTTTCTTTCATTAATGAGTTTCGGAACTCCATCATCTCTTATCCAAATTGAATGAGACATGGAAAACATGAATTCAACTTAACAACGTTAGTTGTTGTTGTTGTAACAGATAAAATGTTCTTATTAAACGACTCTATCTATTTATTTTATTGTTGTTGTTTTTTTTTCTTGTTGTTGTTGTTTTTGTTGTTGTTGTTGTCGTTGTCATTGTCGTTGTTGTAGTTGTTCTTGTTGTTGCTCTTGTTGTTGTTGTTGTTATTGTTTTTGTTGTTCTTGTTATTCTTGTTATTATTGTGTTAAAAATATATTATTATGTATTGTGATAAAAGTTATTAATGTAGTCAAACAAAATATATGGCAAAAATATTTATTACCACGTCCAATAGACCATAATATATGACTTTCACAACTGCGATAATAGAAGTTTTTCGTAGTAGTGAGTTAGAAAAAATATAGGACGTTATATTTTGTGGCATTTTCTAATTTAATATATAGAAGTTATTTTTTTATCACTTCTAATTGAATAATAATTTTTAAAACTTATTTGAAATAATAAATTATATATTTTTTCATTACAATCTATTATATATATTAAAACAGACCCCAACATTTTATGCTATATAATCTTATTTTTGCCACATCATTAAAAATTTATGTCACATCAAATATATTTCTATATAGGACCTCTAAAAACTCATCTTCATTTTTCAAAAAAATTATTTCTCTATTAGATGACATGGGTTCAACACCCGATAACTACAAAAAACTATTAATCTAATAACTAAGTAATAATAATTTCAATATAAAATAATTTTATAAAGTTTATAAATAGTTTATAAATTTCTCTTACAATATTTTCATCTATTTCATCATTATTAATATATTCTTGAAACATAAAATTAATTCTATCCGTTTTAAAAAATAGTTTATATATTTTTCATGCAATGTTTTCACCTATTTCATCATTATTAATATATTCTTGAAAGATATAATTAATTCTATCTGTTTACTCAATATAAGTAAATTATTTAAGTCAATATAATATAAGTTTTGTTTAGAAAAAACAATACAATTAACTATTTACAAAAACTTAGTTGATAGATGAACATATAAAGTAAGACAAGAGACTCAATTTGGATGCGGGATCTTTTAATATCTGACAATTACGATTTACTTTTGAACCACAATTTTTCAGGTGCGGTGACGTGCTTTGTTGGCAGTGGCAATAATACCCCGTTTTGGTATGGCTGATGGGCGGACGAGAGGCCTTTAATGGAGTTGTTCTCTGATCTTTACGCGCAGGGAGCGGAGGATGGAATGTTGGTGGCGGAGGCAGGCGTTTGGACGAGAGGAGAGGGATGGCAGTGGCGGTTGGACCGTGTGCTGCAGAACACTAACACTGGCAGCAGCACCGCGAGCTACAATCAGCAGCAGCTGCTGGCAACTTTGGACCGGGCTGCTCCTTGTGCTGGCAGCGATGACGTGTTCCGGTGGAAGCTAAATAAGGAGGAGGTTTTTTCTGTTTCCTCTTGCTATCACAGGTTTTTCTCTAAGCTTTCTGGGCCTCCCATTTTTGCGAGTGTCGTTAAAGCTGCAGCTTTTATTTGAAAGATTGATGCTCCTTCTAAATCTCTTTTATTTGGATGGAGATTAATTCACGATAGACTAGCAACTAAAGATCATCTCTTCAAGAAAGGAATTTTAGACATTGTCGAGATTAATTGTGCCTTTTGTTCGGTGGAAGAGGAGTGTCTAGCTCACCTCTTAGGTGGTTGTCTTGTGGTGAAACCGATTTGGTTGAAGGTTTTCGATTGGCTAGGAAGCATTGCGAATTTCTCGTTGTTAGATTTCATCACTTTCCCTTTCATATCCGATAAAGTTCATTCTTCGGCTAAAAGGAAGATTATTGGAGCTATTTGGCTTGCTACGTGTTGGCATATTTGGTTGATCCGAAACGCGATAATTTTTAAAGAGGGTAACTTTAGCTTCCTAGATAGTATGACGGATATTATGCATAGTTCTTGGAATTTGTTATGTTCTAGCGGTAAGCTAGTTAAAATCTGTAATTTTCATGTTTGGCACATTTCTCCGCTTACTTGCTTTGAGTAGTGGAAAGAGTTCTTTTGTATCGGGTGAAGCACCCCTTATGCTTCGTCTTCGTTCAATATATTTCTTTGCCTATTAAAAAAATATATAAAGTAAGACAAAAAAATAAAATATCAACCTAAAAAAATTTACACTAAAATTTCACATTCGAACGACTCAAACTCTATGTAACCAATCACCATCGTAGAAAAGTAATGGATGTGATATTTTGCATATTTTTTTATTTAATACATAGAAGTTAATTTTTATCACTTGTAACTAAATATATAACTTTTCAAACATATCTGAAAATAATAAAGTGTTTGGTTTTTTCATTACAATTTTGTTTCTTTAATAGGAGACAAAATCAGTTTCAAATACTGATTAACTAGTTGTTATAAAAGTTATATTTTCTTAAGAAGAAAAAAAAGTAGAAGCAGAGAGTCATTAATAGTAGGGATGTCAATTTCTGTTGATGAAAATCTCTATGAAATTGTCTATTTAAAACATTGAAGTAAGATTTTTTCCTCTTAAAAACGGGATGGAGAGAAAAATTTCCCCAAAGACACTTTAGGACGGGGACTGAGAAAGCTGCTCCGCCCCGTGGATTCCTCTTAGTTCTCCCTTAATAGGACAAGGGATTACATGCATATTGACAAACTGTTTTATTTGACAAAATACATATTCTACAAACGTGTTTTTTGGTGCATATATTTGACAGACAGTGTAATTGGGATATTTTGCATGTAGTTTCCAGCTACGTTCAAATTAAGAAATGTAAACTGGGTATAGTGTTTGTCTTGTTTCATTCCCATTACAAGGTTGTTAAGATGAATAATTGAAGTCAAATTAGGAAATTTTGTGAGTTACAAATGCACAAGCACACATCTGTACAATTTTTGAGTCGGCAAGCTTAAAATTTTAGTGGCTATATGGCAAAGTCTGCCAGAATCAGTTGAATGATCTAAGAGTCAATGTAAATATGCTTTGATTATTAAACAGAATCAGCCGCAATTAAGCTTGAATAAATGTCACGAATAATATAAACTAGAATAATGTTAACGAGTGTCCTATCTGCATTGTTAAACGAATTATTAAAATGAGATTTTGTTTTGAAATAAATTTTTATAGTGTAATATAATTTTAAAAATGATATTTACATTGTAATATAATTTTGTGAAAAATAATTTACAAAGAATTTTTTTATTATTGTTTTAAATGAAAATTGGTTTGAATAGTTATTTCTAAAATATTATTTTAGATATTTTTTATATTAAAATTTTAAACAGTTATTTAATTTTAAAGCTATTTAAAAAAATTATTTTTGAAATAAAACTTTTTAAAGAAATTACGATTTTATTATATTTTAAATTTCAATAATAAATATTTATGTTATAGAATATCAAAATTAGTCTCCCAATTTTAAAAATACGAATATAAAAGAACTTGTAATATTTTAATAAACTTTTTTATAAAATTTATTTTTAAAAATAGAAAAATAATCACTTTTTAACTTTAATTTTATTATGTGTAAACAATGTAATAGTCTGGGTAAACAATCTAGTTTGTAAACAAATTAATTTATTAGTATTCTGTGTAAGGAATTTAACGTGTTTAAAAAAAAATTATCTTACTCTCTCGGTTTAATTGATGCGCTAGTTTTGAAAATAACAAAAGTGCAGATGTTAGGGTTCGAACCCATATGCAGATAACTTTAACCCTCTGTGTTTTAAATATCGGGGGGTAAAGTGGCCGCTTTTCATGACACCTTCGTTACCATGCTTATGTAGTCGATGTTAAATGTTTTTCGCTTCCGAAGTTAAATGTGTTTATTGTAGTAGTGTACACACTATAAGTATGACATATTCTAAGAAGACTTTAAAATATACAATAATTTTAAAAAGTATTATTTAGTTATACTGAGTTATATATTATTCTCTTAATCTTAGGAAGTATCATAATTTGATGTTTCGATAGATTTTGAAAAGATACAATAATTTTTTAGCATGCAATAATATTGTGTTATTATATCTTCACCATTCACACTCCTGAGGTCATAAATACAAAATTACAAGTATAATATGAATACTCTTATCCAGGATGATAATGCGTTATAAAAGTGTTTATGATTAAATGTAATTAATTTTTAATAGGTATGATATATGTAATTATTTTTAGTATCTCAAAATATTTCCCTCAAAAAATGGTCCTTCTAAAAATTTTCATTCACATTTTTTGTCCCTCCTGCAACTTAGCGATGGTTTTTACAACTTAGCAACATAATTAACATTGGTTTTAGCGACGGTTTATTACTTAGCGAATGAATTAGTGATAGTTTTAGCAATGGTTTTAGTATTAAGGACCAAAAGTGTGGATGGGAAATTTTAGGAGGACCATTCTTTAAGGAAATATTTAGAGAGACTAAAAACAAATTTTGAGATATTTAGAAGTACCACATACATATTTAACCCTATTTTTAATAATTAATTATTATCATCCAAGTGGATGATTGTTAGATTAATTATTCTATTAATCGAATGTGAATTGACACAATTAATTATTAATAAATTATATTATAATTAATTGTAAAACACTAATTATAAATGAATTATTTGACTGGGGTTTTGTGACTAACTGGACTGTGATTAGTTGGACCATTAAGTTAAGTTCAATGAGAGGTGTATGCCCTCTCTGCCGTTTAATTATTTAAGCGTTATTCTATTAGACAATTAAAAAGTTACTCTTGAAATCCTAATCGAAAATGAGGATAGTAATCCTCTCAAACTCACTTTTTTTTACAGAAATTTCTTCAATCCTACAAACTACACTCCGTCATTATTAACTATTCTCTAAAATATTAATATGTTTTAATTTATATCTATCGATTTTCAATTTAATTTAAATTTTAAATTCCTCGTTAGCATGTTGTATACTGATTAAGGTGTTATGTATACACATTTTGATAAGCATAATCATTTTAGACACGCATATTTTTTTTGCCACACAAACTAATTTTTATTTTTAAATTCTGATAAATTTATCAAAATTAATTTTCAATTAGTCAATTTTATTTTGGAGGTATATTCACCTTTCTCTAAATAGTTGCATTCTCGTTTTTTCAACCAATTAAAAAAACCACGCTTAATTATATTTTTAATATCAACGTTGAATTTATGTTTTAGATATGTTGGATTTATTAAGTTGAAATACTATAACCATTCTTTGAAAATTAAAAGATAAGATGGCGTGACTGCAATTTTGATGAACCGAAGCATTATACCATCTGCATGAATGTTTAGTTCAAATAAAGTTTAACATATTCATATAACGCTTCTTCTTCTTTTTTTTTTTTAACATGATACCATTCAGTTTAACAAATCCAATAAACACGTTAAAAAATTAATAAAATCCAATCAATGCATAAATTAATAAAAATTCCCCCAAATATATTAAAATTAAATAGAACAAAGTTGGTAAATAAAGCAAACATGCTTACTCCATTATTGAAATAACTCAAAGTACATTTGGATTGATGATAATTTAGCATAATCACGATGTTACCGTGATTTTGTTAAACTCATTGTGGTTCCAATTATTAACTTAAACTATAATTAAAAAAAACAGTGAAATAGAAGTAGCATAAGTATTTGTTTGGCTTGGACTTATAAGGTGAAACTCTATGAGCATTGGAAACCAGATGGAACAGATTTTTGGCAAGCACTGAGTAGAAGACTGAGTGTGACAGGAACATTCAAGTTGATACCAAGAACATTAGCCTTAATAGCAGTACAAAGGCATACTGCTGCATCCAAATCAGCCAAACCTTGAATCAATGTACAACACTTGCTTGAAGCTTGACTTCCAACAACAACATTAACAAGTCCAAGAAGATCAGTACAAACACCTAGCTTTAAAGTGTCACTTGGACATTTTTGTGATGATGAAGGAGTAGGAGCACTAGCTGTAGGTGGAGGACTAGCCTTAGGTGTTGCTGATGGAGTAGGAGGAGGACTGGCCTTAGGTGTTGATGGAGTGGGAGGTGGACTAGCCTTAGGTGTTGTTGATGGAGTTGGAGGAGGGCTTGCCTTAGGTGTTGATGGAGTAGGAGGAGGACTCGCCTTAGGTGTTGTTGAAGGAGGTGGAGGACAAGGCGTAGGATTTTTGGAAGGTGGTGGAGGACTATGTTTTGGTTTTGGATAGCATGATTCACAAGCATGTGAAAATGTGGAATAAGAAAGAAGAGAAAGCAATATAATGAGTGCATTAACCTTGTTGGAAGCCATTGTTAAGATATAAACACTAATGTTTTGTGTGTTTAGATGTTGAACTATGGATGAGAATGAAAGGGGAGAGTTGGACTGTATTTATAGGAAAAGAAATAATGGTTTGATATCTTAGTAAAGACCTACTATCTATAGTTAGTAGTAACTAATAACTTAGATATTTTTCAGTTACCCTTTTTTTGTGATACTGGTGTTAATAATATATTAGATTTTTCACTAGATATCTAGAATAACTCTTTACTAAAACACTTTATTCAACAAGCATTGTAATAGGATAGTTTGTGATATTGATTTTAAATTGTAATTGGATTGCTATGTATATTATTTATGCCACATTCATTTTTTTAATAATTATATGGACGATCAATTGAATTTTATTTTTTAACTTTCATTTTTAAATAATAAATTGATTTTTATTTTTAATTTCAATTTATTTTTAAACAATTTAGATTTGAAAAATTAAAACGAAAAAGCCCAAATTTGTTCCTAAAAATGATCAAACTCGAGAATCTTTAAGTCACATGCTATGACTTTATCACTAAGGCATCTTTTTAGTTTAATTAGAAGTCACTTTACAACTACATCAATCAATTTTGTTGCTAATATTTTTAATGATGAATACTCGACTTAATAACTTAGAATAAATATTTATTTATTTATTTATTTCAAATAATAAATAAATAAATATTTATTTATTTTAAATAATATACAAATTTTAAAAAATAAAATAGAATTTAAATCCTATATATAGTTAATCAAATAGAAATAAATTAGTTAATATGGAATTAATTGATTATTACTTAATTTGAATTAATTAAATAATTGTAAAAATTAGTTGATTATTTAATTTGAATTCAATAAATATTTGAATACTTAATTGAATTACTATTAAATTAATTTATTATTTATTCATTTGAATTAATTTGAAATAAGTAAATATTTATTTGTGTGTTATATTGAAATTAGTCTATGGAAAAAAGGAATATGCACTGACATACACTGATAACCAATGACGACCAAGCATTATGCTTTGTAGTACCTTTACTTCCTTCTCTGATATGGTTATTATGATATGGTTATTATTGGGAAACGTGTTGAAACTTGTATTAAGGCTGGTACAGTCCAAGGTTCTCCTAGTGCTAACGAAAGCAGTGGCAATGGCAAGAAACTGTACTCAGGCTTTGTTAAGAAGAAAGATGGTGAGACCAGTAATGTTTCTTTTGATAAGGGAAAAGCTTCTGCCTATTCTCAGCCTTCATATTACCGAATGATTTTTGTTGTTCCTAGACAATATGCTCCTCAAGCATACGCTGTTGCACTTCCTCAACCCTGGGTGGCTTAATAACAGCCTTTCGTACCACAACAACAGGCTACTCCTCCTTAGAATCATTAACAAAATCAGAGACCTCAAGGTCAGAGAGGTTAACAAAGACAGAGATACCCTGAAAGACAACTAACTCATGTTCCTATGCCTTATGCTCAACTCCTTCCTCAGTTGTTTGCTAGTCAATTGGTCCAGCTTTAGGAACTTAATTGGCCCTCCTCCAGATCCTCTTCCTAAAAGATAAAATGTTAATGCTCGTTGTGAATTTCATTCAGAGGTCTCAGACCACTCAATTGAAAATTGTAGAGCGTTGAAGTACAAAGTTTAGGATCTAATTAATATAAGTAAACGTTTATTATGAATTATTAAGTTAAGTATTAATCATAAATATGAACAACAAAACTTGATTGATATAGTTGTAAAATGACTATCTTTTAACTTTTTTAAATTTCAAGTTGTTTAATATTATTATAAATCATGGGAATTAACTACCAATATACGACATAGTTCTAAAAACATAGGATTGACTTTTTTTTATTTTCTCAATTTTCAATTTTTTAAAAATAAAATAAAAATTAATTTAATATTTAAAAAATAAAAAAATAAAATCCATTTAAAAACATAATTGGTATAAATAATACACATATCAATCTAGTCACAATTTAAAAATAGAAAAAAAAATCGATTTGAAAAAAATATGAATAAAGACACTAATCATACCCTATTACTAAATTTTATACGAGATTAAATAGATTTTTTTTTCTGGAATTAAATTGAGATATGTAATTTTTGTAAGGAATTAAAATGAATCTTTATTTTTTAAACTATAATAATAAAAGAAATAGAGAGAACAGAAAATGAAAAATACCTCAATCCTTATTTTGTGGCATTTTCATTCAATATACATAAGTTAATTTTTATAACGTCTAATTTTTAAAATTTAATTGAAAATAATTTTTTTTGTATATTTTCATGAGAAACTTGTTTAATTTATAAGAGACGAAATCAATTTCAAATACTGCCTAACTAATTGTTATAAAAGTTAAACTTTCCTAAAGTCTGGAAGAAAATAATGGCATCGTTAGAATATTCAATAAGGGATTGCATACATACATAGATACTGACAAGTTGATTTATTTGACAAAAATACATATGTGATAGACGTGTTTTTTAGTATATAATTGACTGACGTTGTGATTGGGATGATTTGCAAGTAGATCCAAGCCAATTATGCTTAAATAGAAAAAATGGAAATGTTTGTCTTTATTTCTATTATTGGGGAGGATGAATTAGAGACATTACTGAAACAATTTGATATTTTTTAAATTTTTTTATAAGATTTGTTTCTAAAAATTATCCGTAAAATGAAAACAAATTATAGTTAATATAAAAACAATTTAAATTTATTTTGACATTTGTTATAAAAAAGAAGTTATGTAAATATATTCATAAGTGTTTATTTTAGTAAATATTTATGTATAAACTGCAAATAAATTGTTTATCTAAATATGACATAAAAGTTAGATCTTTGAGGATGCAATTTCCTTTTGCTTTAGTAAATATATATTGAATTTTTATTGAAATACAAATTTTTATAATTTTACATTATTTTTGTTTAAACCTACAGGTACAAAAACATCTTTATCATCATCCTTGTGAATCTTGGTGAAGATCAAATGTTAGAATTTATTGCATATTTGTATATTGTAGTATACTTAATAACTTCTCATTCAAATGATTCTAATATATAAAGTTAACAAAAGTTAGATAAAGAAAATAATTTATCATGTATAAAGACAAGAGATTATGCAAAGAACACAAACCTTCAACAAATACTTTTTGTGATCATGCAATCCATAACAAGGATTGATTCCATTTTCCTTTAAGTTTTACCTTTTCAATCCTAATGTTTTCATTATCAATGTTTTATTCAGAATATTTGTAATTCATATATATAGTTTGACGTTAGAGTTCTGAATGTTGTCATGACGGTTTCATGGGGATCACTAATATTTCTTGTGGATTAATATGTCAACGGTGTCTTGAGCAAAGATAATCAATAAATAGACGACAAAAATTTGTTTAAGCATAGAAAAGAAACTCAATATACTCGCTTATTTTACCTTTCGGATGTGACAAAAAAACGGAGGTAAAAGGTTTTGTCTTTTTAATATAAAAACTAAAATAAAATATGGATTTTCCCTCGATTTTTAAATCCACCAAGTTAATAGATTAATTCTATTGCAAAAAAATGATGAATTGAAAAAAAATTGAAAATAACATGTATTGTTTCCTTTTTTGATTTTTTACCATTCACCAATTTCTTTGTGTGTTGCAATAATCAAACAAAGAACTATATTTTAAACATAGATGATTTTATAATTAAGTAAAAACTAAAATAAAAAGAAGGGTTAAATATATTTTTGGTCCCTATAAATTACCAAATTTTGTTTTTGGTCCCTATAAAAAAGTGACATATTTTGGTCTTTATAAAATTATTATGCACGTAGTTTTAGTCCATGTTGTTAAATCAATATGCATTGTTGAATGATTATTTTGCAAACATGTTTAAAACGTTATAAAAGTTTCTTGGAAAAAAAAGGAACTCAAAATTTGATTTCTAAGTTGAGATGGAGGATTCTTTTGATTGTGCCTTCATTGTGGATAGATATTTGTGTAGCAAGGTACAATTCCAAAGGATTTTGCTCCTTACTTGGGATAGGGTAGGGAACCTTAAGTGGATTCTCAATGGTGGAGAAAGGTATGGCTTTTTGGGTCTATCCCTGTTCTCGAGTCCAATTTCTTTGCCTCTTGTTTCAAAAGGATTGGGGATGGTTAGAAGACCATGCTTTGGCATGATGTCTGGGTTGGATCATCCGCTCGATGTGTCTCTTTTAAGCGGTTATTTCATGTTTTAGAGCAGAAAACTCAAGTGGTGGGATTTATGGGTGCTTAGAGGGGGACATATGAGTGTGGAGTTTTAGGTGGATGCGACCTCTCCTGGTTTGGGAGTAGGAGCTTCTAGAGTCTTTACTTGGTATATATTATCTTCGGGGTAGTGAGGTTTTGTTAGTAGGATGTTTAGATTTGAAACCATACCAAAAAGGTGGCTTCTCGGTGAGCGTTGGTTGTGATAGTGTTGTTTCCCTTATCGGGTTGTCGAGGAATAGGTCTGAGTCTGTGCTTAGTGGACTTGCTAGGTTTTGTAAGAGTTGATCCCTTTATAAAGATATTGTGTTCTCTTGAAAATTGATTTAGAATAGGCTTCTGACACGGAAAAATATCTTGAGATGTCGATTTGTGTTGAGTAGAAGTGTCGTGGGGTGAGTTGTGTGTGTTAGGAAGGTTGAGTCGGTTGATCACCTATTTGTCTCGTGCGAGGTTGTTTCTACTATCTGGTATAAGGTGTTTAGATGGTTGGGGTGGCCTTGGCCTTTGTCGTAGTCAATTATAGGGATGTTTGTTTTGGGTTCTAATAAAGGGGATAGTTGTGTCTTTAGGTATAGTCTCAATCTAGAATTCATTAGTCTGGAATGTTTTGAAATTGCATAATAAAGTATTTTTTTTAGAAAGGATCGCCTGCGTTAATCACTAGATGTCATCGATTATCAGTCTGGCATGGAAGTGAGTTCATGTTCATGCTTAAGATTTTAACATTTCTCTATTAGACAGGTAGCAAGACCTGCCCATTTGGTCGGGTATTTAGGGTTGTGTTGGGTTGCCAACTTCCCTCATTTTATTTTGACTGGCATTTGTATGTTCCTTCATCCAACTTGTTCTCTTCGGAAGTCTACTGTGTTTGTTTGTAGAATTTTTATAGATCAAATAAGTAGTTGGTTGGTTTTTTCATTTTTGTTGTGAAAAGGATGTCTTGATGAACAAAGGATAAACTGTTTCTTTGTGATCAAGAAACACACAAGGGTATAAAAGATGATAAACACGAAGAACAACAATGATTGGTTACAACTGCTATTCTTTTCTTTCTCTTTTAAAACAAGATTACAAGTTACAAGAATAATAAATAACTCTCTCACCCTAAATTAGGATTTGCAGAAGCTACCCTTCGACACACTAGAGTTCGATCCAATTCTCTCAAATCTCCACCTTGGAACAAATTTTATAACATCAAAGAACAAACTAGCTTTCTTCATGCAGCTTTATCAACTGCATATAGGAAAGAAACTTGCAACTCGGCAATGTCTTGGTGACCATATCAGCAGCATTGTGATCTATCGAAACCTTCAGCACTTGGACTTATCCACGCACAATTACTCCTCAGACGAAATGCAACCTCACATCAATGTGTTTAGTTCGCTCATGATATGTTGAGTTCTTCGATAGGTGTAATGCACTTTGACTATCACATTTAGTAGTGATACTTCGACCTTGAAGTTTCAGCTCCTTCGCAAAACCTTCAAGCCACAGTGCTTCTTTCACAGCTTCAGTCAGGGCAATATACTCTGCTTCAGTGGTTGATAGAGAAACAACCTTCTGAAGTGTTGCTTTCCAACTAATTGTTATGCCAAACATAGTGAAAACATATTCAGAAATAGACTTTCTAAAATCCATACAACTTGCATAATCAGAGTCGACATATCCTTCAATTACTACTTTACTATCTTCACCCAATGCTAGACCATAAATTAAGACCCTGTTCAGAGATCCACTTATGTACCTTAGAATCCACTTCAATGCTTGCCAGTGAGCCTTTCTAGGATTCTCCATGTACCTGCTTACAAGACTTACTACATATGCTATGTCGGGTCTAGTACAGACCATAACACACATCAAAGAACCAACTATATTAGCATATGGGATGCTATTCATATATGCTCTTTCGACATCAGTACTGGGAAACTGATCAATACATAGCTTGAATTGAGGGTTTGTTAGAGTCACAACAGGATTTGAATTCGACATACCAAACTTTTCGAGAATCTTCCGTAGGTATGCCTGCTGAGATAAGCATAATTTCAACTTCTTTCTATCTCTTCGAATGCCAATCCCAAGAATCCTTGAAGCATCTCCTAGATCCTTCATATCGAACTCCTTATTGAGTCCATCCTTCACCCTCATTACATCTTCGACATTGTTGCTTGCTATGAGAATATCATCCACATAAAGCAACAAAATAATAAATGAATTATCGGATCAAAATCGAAAGTAAACACAGTGGTCGAACTGACTTCTAATGAAACTTATGCATGCCATGAACTTGTCGAATCTCCTATTCCACTGTCGAGGAGATTGTTTCAGTCCATATAAATATCTCTTTAGCTTGCACACATAATATTCCTCCCCCTTTTCGACGTACCCTTCAGGTTTCCTCATCAGGATCGTTTCATCTAGATCACCATACAAGAACGCAGTCTTCACATCCATTTGTTCCAGTTCAAGATCGAACTGTGCCACCATGGCAAGCAACATTCAAATGGACCTATGCTTCACAACAGGAGAAAACACATCATTAAAGTCGACACCTTTTTTTTGAGTGAAACCCCTTGCGACCAACCTTACCTTGTATCTTTTCGACGCCACTCCTTTGATTCCTTCCTTAACTTTGAAAATCCATTTACAGCTGACTAACCTTGCTCCAACACTTTTTTTGATCAGTTCACATGTGTGATTATCATGAAGAGATTTCATCTCATCAGTCACGGCCTTCTGCCATTCAGTCTTATTTCGACTCCTCATAAATTCCTTATAGTCTCTAGGTTCTTCGTTTAGAACCTCACTTTCAGAGATTAAGGCATAAGCTATAAGATCTGCATACCCAAGTCTCTGAGGTTGCTTGATAACTCTTCTCGACCTATCTCTTGCCAAAAGGTAGTCATCGATAGTTTCCCCAACTTCCTTAGCATCTTCTGCTTCTTCTTCGACTTCTGGACTATGCAATTCAGCATCAACACGCTCCACCTCAACAGGAATCTCTACCTATTCCATCTCTTCGTGAGATTTTTCTGCACTTAGATCAACATCATTAGTTTTCTTAAAAGCCATTTCAGCTTCATTGAAAACTATATCTCGACTGGTGATACTTCTCTTGTGACCTGGATCTAGGCACCATAGCCTATAAGCTTTGACTCTGTTAGGTGCCAAATTGTGTTTATATTTAGTTTAATTAATGGCACCTTTCGACCGTTTTTATCGGATATTCGTACAATTCCCTGAAGTTTTAGATAATTATTTATAGTTTATAATATTAAGCTTTCCTTTTATGTTAATATGTGTTTTAGTTATGATTTTGTAGGTTTTAGCCAATTTTGGGGAAGTTTGGAGCTTGTTTTGAGCTTTGCAAGAGAGTGCCTGGCAGAAGTAAGCGCGCGTCGCGCGGAGATGTGGGCGCGTCGCGCCCTTGGCAAGATATTTTGGAGCTTCAAAGCAGAGAGTTGCGCGCGTCACGCGCATGGGCGGTTTAACTTTCTTAAGTTTAATGGCGCGAAGCGCGCTGGAGGGCGCGACGCGCCCTGGGCAGAAAATGGTTTTACTATATAAAGAGTAATTCTGATTTTTGGAGGGATCATAATTTTCCTTAAGAGCTCATAAACCCTAATCACTGTAGCAAACTAAGAATTGAAGATTGGAAGCTTTGATCGTCGATTAATCGCCTTTGATGCTTGTTGATCTTCATCCTTTACTTCTTGAGCAAGCTACCATTCTCATGGATAGCTAAATCTCTTTTGTATCAAGATAAGATGTAATCTTCCTAGCCTTTTGTAGGTTTTTCTTGTGAATATATGTGTATGAACAAGTGATGATCAATATAGATGGTTTAGTTTGTTTATTAAAGCTTTTTCTTTGGTATAAGTGTTTGAGACATCAATATTTGTATCTAGATCTAACTTTATCATCCATGAAACTATAAATTGCAGACATGGATTTAGCGTTTGATGTTTACTTAGTATCGGTTTTAAAACGTTATTTGTATTGTTTAAAGGATGGAGAAATCGTCGGTTAAACAATACGGTAAATCTAACTATATCATTGCGGACACGGATGATATAGGCGTCGATACGTAATTATGTTGATCGTTACCATGTTCATATACGTATATTTATAAGTAGACATACAAATTTAGGTCGATAAAATCAAATCTTGATACATTTTCTTTAACTTAGAACTTTCATTACTTTACTCTTTGCTACTAAAAGTGTTGAATGATCTTTTGCAAACCCAAATTTAAAGTAACATTAACTCAAGACAAAATAGGCTATAGAACGGCGGTGATATCGCAATAATCCCTGTGGATACGATAATAACGAAAAGTACACCACAATACTCTTTCAACAAAATGGCGCCGTTGCCGGGGATTGTTGTTTAGATATTGCAAGCATTGCAATAGTTTGTTTTGAATTGAGTCTTATAATTAATATCTTGTTTCTAAATTTATTTTCCTTGTGTTTGTTAATTTGCTTGGTTAGTTTTTCAGATAACAGTTTATGCGAGGACGTGTACCTGCAGATCAACTCCTTTTTGATCCTGAGATTGAGAGGACTGCTCGTAGAGAGAATAGCAAAACTCGTAGGAGGAGACAACTAGCTAGGGAAAGAAGACAACAACAAGAGGCATCTTCTTCTTCAACTCCGGTTGAAAACTTAGTTGAGGGAGAAATGGCAGGAGAGATCCCTAATGTTCCAGTTCGAGGGCCTTGTGTTAATAGCCCTCGACTCAATGCACAATTTGCTCGTGATCAGGCCAATGGAAGAAACTCCGAGATGAAGACGGGGTTACTTCAATTATTATACCAAAATCCGTTCACAGGGGCAGATCACGAGGATCCATTTACTCATCTAACAAAGTTCTACGAGATCGCCGGAACAATTGGTGCTCCGGAAGACCAAGAAGAACAGGTGTTCAGGAGACTTTTTCCTCATTCCTTAATTGGAAAAGCTAAGGAATGGTACCTTGATCAACCAAATAATGTCATGACAAATTGGAACGAGTTAGAAGAGAAGTTCTTGGATCGGTTCTTTCCTCACAATAGGTTCATGGAAGCGAAAACTTCTATTGCGGTGTTCTCTCAAGGTTCGAATGAATCTCTCAATGAAGCATGGGAGAGGTTCAAGTCCATGGTTAGAAAATGCAAAGGTCATGGGTTTGATGACTTGTCTCAAATCCATATCTTTAGAAATGGACTCCAACCTCAACCAAAAACTCTTTTAGATGCTACCGCGGGTGGTTCGTTGATGTCAAAAACTGCTGCAGAAGCGATTGCTATCATTGATAGAATGGCTTTGAATGATCATCAAGGGCAACACAACCGTAGTGCATTGCAAAGAAAACCGGGAGTTCTTGAATTGAATACTAGTGATGCAATACTTGCTCAAAACAAGTTATTGACACAACAAGTAGAATTGCTCACTCAACAAATGTCAAAACTCCCTCAACAAATCAAAGAGATAAATGGGAGCCCTTCTAAAAATCAACATGTGATGTGTTGTGAATTGTGTAGGGGTGACCATCAAATAGGTTTTTGTCCTCCACCGGGTGAAGAGGTGAATTATGTGTCTAATCCTAATCAAGGATATGGTGGGAGACAACAACAACAACCTTACAACAATAACCAAGGTTACCAACAAAGAGGTAATCAAGGTTATCAACAAGGATGGAGGCCGGAAGCGGGCCCATCGAATCGTCAAAATCCTTATCAAGGCGGTTACAATCAACAACCTCAACAAACAAAGCTTTCAATCGAGGACACTCTTAGCCAATTCATGCAATTGCAAATTGCAAGCCAAAAGAGTACGGATGCCGCAATAAAGAACCTTGAAACTCAAGTCGGGCAATTGTCAAAGCAACTTGCCGATCAAAACAAAGGTCCTTTTCCGGCTACTACACAAGAAAATCCTCGTGAGCATTGTAAGTCAATTCTAACTCGTAGTGGTAGAAATATTGATATGGGTGTAGGAGAAATAGTTGAGGAGGAAATTGTTGAGAGTGAAAAAGATAGGGTGATTGAAGTAGAAAAAAATGTTGAGGGTGATTTAGTTGAAAATGAGAAAGAGAAAGAATTAGTGGAAAAAGAAACTCTTGAGAAAGTTGTAGAAAAAGAGAGAAAAAAATTGAGTGTGAGTGAAAAGGGAAAGAAGAAGGTGGATGATTCTATCCTAGTGAAGAAATTACCTTACCCTCCAGGTCCGTCAAAGAAAGAAGATGCAAAGCACTATGCTCGGTTCTTGGATATTTTTAGCAAGTTGCAAATTAATGTTCCTTTTTCCGAAGCATTAGAGCAAATGCCGATGTATGCAAAATTCATCAAAGACATCATCACTAAGAAGAGAAGATTCTTGGATCCGGAGGTAGTAACGGTGAGCTCCTGTTGTAATGCGTTAATTCAACGCACTACTCCGATAAAATCAAATGATCCTGGGCGGGTAACCTTACCGGTGTCTATTGGAAATGTCCACATAGGCAAAGGTTTGGTGGATACCGGTTCTAGCATTAATTTAATCCCTCTGTCAATGGTGAGAAGATTAGGAATCAATGATTTGAAACCGACAAGAATGACGTTATCATTAGCAGATAAATCCACAGCTCATCCTCATGGAGTTGCGGAAGACTTGCTTGTCAAGGTTGACAAATTTTGGTATCCTGTTGATTTTATCGTCATAGACATGGAAGAAGATCCTGAGATTCCATTGATCTTAGGAAGGCCTTTTATGAAGACGGCCCGAATGATGATAGATATTGATGATGGCTTAATGAAATTAAGGTACCAAGATGAAGAATTATGTCTTGATCTCTTTGAAGCCATCAAGCATCCGAGTGATGATGATGATTGTTTTAGAATCGATGCTACCGAAAGGGCTATTATGAAAGTGGAGAATCAAATGCACTTGTCGAATCCTCTTGAGAAGACTTTAATGGAAGCTCTTGAAGTTCTCACCACAGATCAAGAGAAAGAAATTGAAGATTGCTTGAGAAATTTAGAGGCTTGTGATGAGATGAATCCATTTGAAACTCAAATTGAAGAGTTGAAGGATGAACCTAAAGTTGAAGAGCAAAAGGTGGAGTTGAATGTGTTACCATCTCACTTGAAATACGTGTTTCTCGGTGACAATTCTACTAAGCCGGTTATCATTAATAATGGTTTGTCTAGCAAGGAAGAGCATCGATTGAAGGAAGTGTTGATAAAGAATCAAGAAGCAATAGGATGGGTTTTATCCGACTTGAAGGGTATTAGTCCAGCCTATTGTATGCATAAGATTATGTTAGAAGATGATTTTCGGCCCGTAGCACAACCTCAAAGGCGATTGAATCCAACCATGAAAGAAGTTGTTAGAAAAGAGGTTGTGAAGTTATTAGAGGCGGGGATGATTTATCCCATCTCCGATAGCGAATGGGTGAGCCCGGTGCATGTGGTTCCTAAGAAGGGTGGATTGACGGTTGTGAGAAATGAGAAGAACGAGTTGATTCCTTCGAGATCGGTGACCGGGTGGCGAATGTGTATTGATTATAGGAGGTTGAACCAAGCAACAAGAAAAGATCACTTTCCATTACCTTTTATGGATCAAATGTTAGAGAGGTTAGCCGGAAGAAATTTCTATTGTTTCTTGGATGGTTATTCGGGATACAATCAAATATCAGTGAATCCGGCGGACCACGAGAAAACTGCTTTTACATGTCCTTTTGGCGTTTTCGCATACCGAAGAATGCCATTTGGACTATGTAATGCTCCTGCAACATTTCAAAGGTGCGTGCAAGCTATCTTCTCTGATTTGATCGAGAAAAGCATTGAGGTGTTCATGGATGATTTTTCTGTGTACGGGTCGTCATTCGACTTGTGCTTAAAGAACCTTGATGTGGTAATGGAGAGATGCATTGAAACAAATTTGGTTCTCAACTGGGAGAAATGCACTTTCATGGTGACGGATGGGATTGTTCTTGGCCACAAGGTTTCTTCAAAGGGGCTTGAGGTTGATCCGGCAAAAATCGAGGTTATTGAAAAACTTCCCCCTCCGGTGAATGTGAAAGGCATCAGGAGCTTCTTGGGACATGCTGGGTTCTATAGAAGATTCATCAAGGATTTTTCCAAGGTTGCAAAGCCTTTGAGTAATTTGCTCAACAAAGGTATGGAATTTAATTTTGATGAATCATGTCTAAAAGCTTTCCTAGAACTTAAAGCAAATTTGACCACCACACCCATAATTGTCGCTCCTAATTGGTCGCTTGAGTTTGAACTCATGTGCGATGCGAGTGACTATGCGGTTGGTGCAGTCTTAGGCCAAAGGAAGAACAAACAATTCCATGCTATTCATTATGCGAGCAAAGTTTTAAATGAGGCACAGGTTAACTATGCCACTACCGAAAAAGAATTGCTCGCAATTGTATTTGCATTGGAAAAGTTTCGCTCTTACCTCATTGGTTCTAAAGTGGTGTGTTATACTGATCATGCCGCAATCAAATATCTTCTCACCAAGCCTGATTCAAAACAGAGGCTTATTCGGTGGATTCTTTTGCTTCAAGAATTTGATCTTGAAGTGAAAGATAAGAAAGGTACAGAAAATTTGATTGCGGATCATTTGTCTCGGTTAGTGAATACCGAGGTGACAAACAATGAAAAAGAAGTGAGGGAAGAATTCCCAGATGAAAAACTGTACATGGTACAAGAAGTTAGACCCTGGTTCGCAGATATGGCTAATCACAAAGCATCTGGCTGGATACCGGAGGATCTAACTTGGAATCAAAGAAAAAAGTTTTTAAACGATGCTAATTTTTATGTTTGGGATGATCCTCACTTGTTTAAGTTGAGTAGTGACAATCTTTTGAGAAGATGTGTCGCGGATGAGGAAGCAAAAAGCATTTTGTGGCATTGCCACAATTCGCCTTATGGTGGTCATTTTAATGGTTTGCGTACGGCCACAAAAGTCCTTCAATCGGGATTTTGGTGGCCTACTTTGTTCAAAGATGCTTACCACCATGTTGCCTCATGCGACAGTTGTCAACGAACTGGTGGAATAGGGAAAAGAGAGGAAATGCCCCTCCAAAGTATTGTAGAAATGGAGGTATTCGATTGTTGGGGCATTGATTTTGTTGGACCATTCCCTTCCTCAATGTCAAATGAATACATCTTGGTAGCTGTTGATTACGTGTCTAAGTGGGTGGAAGCGATTGCTTCACCCAAAGCGGATGGTAAGACCGTGATAAAGTTTTTGAAGAAAAATATATTTTCGCGGTTTGGCTCGCCAAGAGTGATAATTAGTGATGGTGGATCTCATTTTTGTAATGCCCCGCTTGAGAAAGTGTTGGAGCAATATGGAGTAAAGCACAAGGTAGCTACTCCATATCATCCACAAACTAATGGGCAAGTTGAGAGGACCAATAGAGAGATTAAGAGAATTCTTGAGAAAACTGTGGCTAGCTCTAGGAAGGATTGGTCGATGAAGTTAGATGAAACCTTGTGGGCGTATCGGACCGCTTTCAAAGCACCGATCGGTCTGACACCATTCCAAATGGTGTATGGTAAAAGTTGCCACCTTCCCGTAGAACTAGAGCATAAGGCATATTGGGCCTTGAAGCTTTTGAATTTTGACCACAAGTTGTGTGGAGAGAGAAGAAAAATCCAACTTAATGAGTTGGAAGAGATGAGATTGCATGCCTATAAGTCCAATTCGATTTACAAGGAAAAGACCAAATTCTATCATGATAGTAAGGTTAGAATGAAGGACTTTAAGGTAGGGCAATTAGTTTTACTCTTCAATTCCCGGTTAAGACTTTTTCCGGGAAAGTTGAAGTCTAAATGGTCCGGACCATTTTTGGTCAAAGAAGTGAGAAGCCAAGGGGCTATTGTGATAGAGGACCAAAAATCAAACCAAGAGTGGGTAGTAAATGGTCAGAGGTTGAAGGTGTATCGAGGAAGCGATTTTAATCGTGAAACTTGCGTTTTATCGTTTGGCGATCCTTGATTGCCTTTGACCGTCGAGCTGACCGACGTTAAACAAAGCGCTCTTGGGAGGCACCCCAAGTTGTATATATTCACTTGTATTTGTGTTCTTTTTGCTGGTGGGATTTTTGAGTTGTCGTCGAGCCAGAAACGATCTACCGGTATTTTTGGGCGTGCTGAAACAATGCAGTTTTTCTGCTGTTTCTGGTGTAGCGCGCGTCGCACCCATATGTGCGCGTCGCGCGCTATTTGAACTCAAGGACCCCTTCCAGGCAGAGATGAGGGCGCGTCGCGCCGAGTCTGCGCGCGTCGCGCGCTGTGTATATTTTTGAAAAAAAATAATTTTGATTTGGGCCCACCCATGCTGGGCCCGACCCGGTTTCGTGTTCAGAAGTAAGTTTTAGGGTTTTTGGAGGTCATAGCCTCCATTCCTCTTTGTGCCAAGAAACCAAACACACACACACCAAAAAATTTCAATTCTTGCATTTATCCTCACTATTACTCGTCTCTCTACTGTCATCAATCATCTGAGGTATGTTCTTTTTCTCCTTTCTTTCCATTAAACTAGTTTTAGTTGTTAGTTTTCTTTTTTTTTTAGATTTAGGAATATTTTGAATAATTTTGAAAAACTAGGGTAGAAAACATGTTATTGATGTATATATTGTGTGCTGGAACCTTTAGAAGGGAGGAGAAACTTGTTCTCCTCTCCTGTTTTGCAGATTTCTGAAGAATTTTTCTGGGTTTCGCAGAGCGCGCGTCGCGCCCTGGGTTCATCTTTGAAATTTTTTTATGCAGTCTGAGTAGTTGTATAGGGTCTGTTTTGTGATTGATGATGAATGTGATTGATGTAGGCTATTAAAATAGAGGTTATGCTAACTTTGTTTCAATTTGTGTGTTTTGTTTGATTTAATTTGTGCAGGAATGGCACCCTTTTTAAAGAGAAAGAAGCCTGGATCTGGTGAGGGATCTTCCTCACAAGCTGGCAGGTGTGATCGGACGAGGTTTCTAGGTCCGGAGCAAGAGGCGAGGTACCATGAGCTTGAAAGTCGAGTTGTGTGGAGTGAACGCACGGTGGTTCCTATTGACCACGGCCTCTTCCAAAGGGCGTGGACTGCTTTGTCTGAAACATGTTGGGACAAGTTATTCACTCCACCAAAATTCTATCAGGTGGAAATTGTCAGAGAATTCTACGCAAACGCCTTGCCTCCGAGCGGTTGGTCAGGTACTGAAGCTTACCCGTTTAAAACATGGGTGAGAGGTAAGGCCATTGATTTTAGCAAAGAGGCTATTTTTGATTTTCTGGATAACCCTCTTGCTTTGGTAGAAGAATGCCAGTACCATCCCAGGTTGAATAGAGGGAACTGGGACGTGGAGAGTATTAGGGAGAGGATTTGCAGGACTGGTTTCACCTATACTCTGACTAAAGCGGGGCTGCCAAAGACTTTTACTCGTAGTCAGTTGACGGATGAGGCTCAGTTGGTGACTTCGGTGGTCCTTTACAACATTAGGCCACGGAGTCACACTTCTTCCCTCACCATTGATACGGCAGGTTTGGTTCAGGGTATTCTGAATGGTGATAATATTGATGTGTCCAGGATTGTGGCGAATGAGCTGAAAAGAGTCGCCCTGAATGGGACTCTTCATGGAGATGGGGTGAAATGTAGGTTAATTTTTCCTGGTTTAATAATGGGTTTGTGCAGGAAGGCTGATGTCCGGTTTCCACCTGGTGGTAGGATTCCCATGGATGGTGTTATAGATGATATTTTTGCTAACAGGTACTGTTTGCCTGGAGGTCGTCCTTTTGGTGTTGCTGCTGGTGCATCTGACCTTCCCGATGCTTCTCAAGCTGTTCCGGTTGCTGCTGCACCGCCTGCTGGTCCACAGTATGGTGATGCAAGTGATTGGAACTATCAGATGCATATGGCGCATCAGAGAGCGTTTATGTTTTTGCAGGATTCTATCCGGCAGCTTTCTCTGCAGCAGCCTGTTGGTACCCGGGATGATTTATCTGCTTATGCTTCATGGCCTGAGGGCAGGCCAGATCCTGAGGAGGGGATGGCTGATGCTGATGAGGATACTTCTGATGAGGAGTAGTTTTGTTTTACTGTTTTATTTTTATTGTTTTTAGTTTTATGTTAGAACAATTTTTAGTTATTTTGTTTTTTAATGTTTATAGTTTTGTTCCATCCTTTTGGATGAGGTACTTTGAAAGGCTAAGTTTACGCCTTTGGATAGTTAACACCTGTTTGGTGTGGTTTTTATTTTATATAAGTTCAGTTTATTTTATTTTTGCATTTATTTATTTTTAAGTAGTTTATTTTAGTTTAGTGTTTATATTTTAGAAATAATGGTTTGATAAGTTGTCCTGATGATTAATTAGCTGGAACACGAATTTTTGTTGCCACGATGAATTTGGATGATGCAACACAATTTGAGTGGTGATGATATAAGTTGAAAACTGTACGCGCAAGGTACATCCTTTATCGTTTTATTTATCAAGTACCTTTGATTCTGATGCTTTTAATTGTACAAATTAGTTGTCATTAATTTCTGTGGATAAAATTAGTTCAATTGTGAATCACTTTAGCCTAGTTGTAGTTGTGAGGAGACTTCCCATTGTGTATATATATAAATTGTGCTGGATACCAGCAATGTGCGTTTTAACTCGTTTTTATTATGATTAATCTTGCATTATTATTAAATTGTGTTAAGCATGAAAGTGATCAAGGCGTTTTGTTCTGCACTATGAGAAAAACTTCCAATCCAAATGTAACCTACCCGGTGAGTGTGTGAGTTTTTGCTAACCACTTTGAGCCGTTTGCCAAGATTCTTATCGGTTAAGCTTATGTTGTATATAGATCTCTATACCGATTTTTGATAGAATCTTGATGACTTTCTTTTCTTTCTACCTAGAACTGTTTCCATTTGATATGATAAGGATTGATTCCTTTTTTTTTTTGCCTTAGAATAGGGAGCATTCTTAGTAATGTCTTGGTAATATACAAGTTGGGGAGAATAAAATAAAGGTGTACATTGGTGAGGATAAATCAAAAGATAGTGCTCAAGGGGTATATATATTTATGTATATAATAAAGAAAAAAAAAATAATAATAATAAAAAAAAAAAAGAAAGAAAGAAAAGAATTCTGTGACCCTTGAGCAAGTAATGAATAATGTGGTGAACTTGGTTGTTTAGGCTGTGATAATTGAATTTGAATGCTCTCTTAGGTTTTGACACTTTCGTTTCAATGGCCGTGAGATATGACACTTCCTTGTTAACCAAGCCAAGCTACAACCCGAAAGTCCTTAGTGATTCATGCTTATACACTTTTTATATGTCTTATGCTTAGATGAGTTTATAATTAATTCGGTATGTTTGCGTCATTGTCTGGTGAGTGTTAGGATCCTCCATTTTTGTTCTCTCAGTAGAGAAATACGTAGGTGTGATTCATTCTTGAACTTCTTTTGCTTTGTGGAATTTCTGACATAGAATTTGTATACAGGATTAGCATTGTTATCATGGTACTTTGATGAAAACTGGTAAGGATTGATCTTTGTGTACTTTTGGAATTTGAACCATTCAATTGTTCTTGTTTCTACCTTGTTGTTTCATTTGTGATATTTTGTGTTCCCGGTAATTTATCATTGTTTTGTTTGAGGACAAACAAGAGTTTAAGTTGGGGAGAGTTGTTAGGTGCCAAATTGTGTTTATATTTAGTTTAATTAATGGCACCTTTCGACCGTTTTTATCGGATATTCGTACAATTCCCTGAAGTTTTAGATAATTATTTATAGTTTATAATATTAAGCTTTCCTTTTATGTTAATATGTGTTTTAGTTATGATTTTGTAGGTTTTAGCCAATTTTGGGGAAGTTTGGAGCTTGTTTTGAGCTTTGCAAGAGAGTGCCTGGCAGAAGTAAGCGCGCGTCGCGCGGAGATGTGGGCGCGTCGCGCCCTTGGCAAGATATTTTGGAGCTTCAAAGCAGAGAGTTGCGCGCGTCACGCGCATGGGCGGTTTAACTTTCTTAAGTTTAATGGCGCGAAGCGCGCTGGAGGGCGCGACGCGCCCTGGGCAGAAAATGGTTTTACTATATAAAGAGTAATTCTGATTTTTGGAGGGATCATAATTTTCCTTAAGAGCTCATAAACCCTAATCACTGTAGCAAACTAAGAATTGAAGATTGGAAGCTTTGATCGTCGATTAATCGCCTTTGATGCTTGTTGATCTTCATCCTTTACTTCTTGAGCAAGCTACCATTCTCATGGATAGCTAAATCTCTTTTGTATCAAGATAAGATGTAATCTTCCTAGCCTTTTGTAGGTTTTTCTTGTGAATATATGTGTATGAACAAGTGATGATCAATATAGATGGTTTAGTTTGTTTATTAAAGCTTTTTCTTTGGTATAAGTGTTTGAGACATCAATATTTGTATCTAGATCTAACTTTATCATCCATCAAACTATAAATTGCAGACATGGATTTAGCGTTTGATGTTTACTTAGTATCGGTTTTAAAACGTTATTTGTATTGTTTAAAGGATGGAGAAATCGTCGGTTAAACAATACGGTAAATCTAACTATATCATTGCGGACACGGATGATATAGGCGTCGATACGTAATTATGTTGATCGTTACCATGTTCATATACGTATATTTATAAGTAGACATACAAATTTAGGTCGATAAAATCAAATCTTGATACATTTTCTTTAACTTAGAACTTTCATTACTTTACTCTTTGCTACTAAAAGTGTTGAATGATCTTTTGCAAACCCAAATTTAAAGTAACATTAACTCAAGACAAAATAGGCTATAGAACGGCGGTGATATCGCAATAATCCCTGTGGATACGATAATAACGAAAAGTACACCACAATACTCTTTCAACAGACTCCTTCAGGATATCCCATGAACATGCATTTCAGAGCTCTGGGTTTGACCTTGTCTTGCCTAATGTAAGCATAGGCTAAGCAACCAAATACTCTAAGTTTGTCGAGATCTGGTGGATGTACCGACCAAACTTCTCCAGGTGTCTTCATATCTAAGGCTTTCAAAGGACAACTGTTTATCAGATATGTTGCTGTCGAAACAGCCTCAGCCCAAAACACCTTCTTTAACCTAGCACTAGTCAACATGCATCTGACTCTCTCCAAAATAGTTCGATTAAACCTTTCATCCAAACCATTTTGATGTGGAGTACCTGCAGTAGTTCTATGCCCTGCAATACTAGAGGCAGCACAAAAGCTGTTAAACGCCTCATTGCGAAATTCAAGGCCATTATCGGTTTTCAACCTCTTGACCTTTCTGCCAGTCTGATTTTAAACCAAAGTCTTCCAACTTTTGAAATTCTCAAAAATTTAATCCTTAGTCTTCTGGATGAATACCCATAATTTTCTTGAATAATCTTCTACTATTGATAGAAAATACCTCGCTCCTGAATGTGATGGACACCTAGCAGGCCCCCAAAGATCAGCATGGATATAATCAAGGGATCCATGTGTTCTTTGTTTGACTTTGTTGAACTTCACTCTGCAAGATTTTCCAAGTACACAAGGTTCACAAAACTTCAGCTTTTCAACTTTGTCTCCACCAAACACATTTTGTTTCCCTAATTCGACCAGACCCCTTTCACTGACATGGCCCAATCTCATGTGCCAGATTTCTGTCTTCGACAAAGTTTTCGTGGATGCGACATTTGTCGAACCACTTACAACTTCAGCATCAATGTATACAAGACTTGTTTCTTTACGCCTCTCAAGACTTCCTTCGACCCCTTCATGATTCTTAGGATACTTCTCTCTCCTTGGAAAACATATCCTTTCTTATCGAATTCACCAAGAGAAATCAAATTTCTCTTCAAATCAGGAACATACCTGATTTTAGTAAACTACCTTATTGACTCATCATGGAGCTTGAATCTCACAGATTCAACACCTGCAATCTTTCAAGCTTTGTTGTTTCCAAACAATAAAGATCCACCATCTTGATCACATAATTCCTCGAACAAGTCTTTGTTTGGAGTCATGTGCCAAGTGCAACCTGAATCCATAATCCACTCCTTACTCGAGTCACTGCTTGAAACCACAAGAACATCAGATGATTCGAAATCATCTTGAACAATGGCAGCGCTGCCATTATCCTTACTTCCATGATCTTTCAGGCGTTCAGGGCACACCTTTCTTGTGTGACCTTCCTTCTTACAATGATAGCATCGAATACCAGATGTTTCGCCACTGTAAGACTTCTATGACTTTTGCCCTTCTTCTTGTCGAACTTACCATCCTTTCGCAAGAATTTTTCCTTAACGGTCAAACCTTCACCAACAGTCGAAGGTTTATGCTCCATTCGTTTGTTCAAGTCCTTAGAATACAGGGCTGATTGAACTTCTTCAAAGCTCAGGGACTCCCTTCCATACAAGAGAGTTTCTTTGAAGTGAGCATGTGATCGAGGCAAAGCGCACAATAGTAATAGCGCTTGATCTTTATCATCGATCTTCACATCAATATTTTTAAGATCAAGAATCAGCCTGTTGAACATATCCTACTGCTCAGCCAACACTTTGTCTTCAATCATCTTGAATGAATACAAAGCTTGCTTCAGGTAGAGTCGATTTACCAGCGATTTGGTCATGTACAAACTTTCAAGATTCATCCATAACCCTGATGTCGTCGTCTCCTTTGATACCTGCCGGAGAATCTTATCACCAAGGCTCAACAAAATTGCGCTGTGTGCTTTCTCGATCATGGTCGTCTTCTCTCTTTATGTTAACGCAACGTCCATAGTCGCTTCTCCCTTCAACGCTTCCAGACAACTCTGCTGAACCAGTAGGACTTTCATCTTCAAGCGCCACATACCGAAATCATTCACTCCGGTGAACTTTTTAATCTCATACTTTGTTGAAGACATCTTTTCCACGCTCACCGCACCAATTTGTTGTGAAAAGGATGCCTTGATGATCAAAGGATAAACTGTTTCTTTGTGATCAAGAAATACACAGGGTAGAAAAGATGATAAACACGAAGAACAACAAGGATTGGTTACAACTGTTATTCTTTCCTTTCTCTTTTAAAACAAGATTACAAGTTACAAGAATAACAAATAACCATCTCACCCTAAATTAGGATTTGCAGTATACAATGACGAGAGACTAGTATGCTATTTATAATAAAACCTAACATACTAAACTAATGGGCTTTTTCACAAACACCCATTACAAGCCAACTTAGGGTACAAGTTAACTTAAACAATTAGACATAACAAACATGCCCAATTCGAAATACTAACAACCCTAGTTTTTCAACACCCACATACTACAACACACTTCGACTACAGTATATAGGTCTTCGACACAGTCTCTGTCGAACCACAAGCTACCCTTCGACATACTAGAGTTCGATCCAATTCTCGCAATTTTTGTAGTTTGGTTCAATTGTTTTTGACATGTTGTTGTCCTCTCTTTTCTTTGTTCCGTTGTTGTTTGGTAAATTGGTAGTGTATTAGTGGTGCTCTTTGTTTCTTTGAGTAAACTTAATTTTTTTAAATTATAATATATAGTTTCTGCTGTACTAATTTTTTTTAAGAAGATAAAAAAATAGCAGAAGAATTATAAAAAGTCTAAGGAATTACGTACATATTCATATTGAGAAACTGTTTTCTTTGACAAAATATATGTATGATAGACGTTTCTTTTTTGTACATATTTGATAGAAGTCGTGATTGGGATATTTTGCAAGTAGTTCCCAACCAATTACGTTCAAATTAAAATATATAAACTGAGGGATAGTGTTTGTCTTGTTTGATGCCCCATTACTAGGTTCTTAAGATGAATGATTGAAATCAAAGTAGGCAATTTTGTTAGTAACAAATGCACAAACACACATGTGAACAATTTTTTGAGTCGGCAAGGCTTAAATTTTCGTGGCTATTGCAAGGTCAAATTATGCCAGAATCCTTTAGAAGTTGAAAGATCTAAGAGTCAATGTAAATATAATTTGATTATAATGACAGAATTAGCCGGAATTAAGCCTGCATAAGTCAACAAGTTTATCTAGAATAGTGTTATAAACCATTTAAACTAGAATCGTATTAACAAGTGCCTTATCTGTATTGTTTAAGGAGTTTATAAAAAGTAACTTTATCTTGAAATATGAATCAAACACTTGATGAAATAATAAATACTTAATAAATTTTTATTTGATTATTACTTTTTTATTTCTTAAAGAAATGTCTTGAAACTCTCTCCATTTTAAAATAAATATCGTTTAAAAGTTTTACACATAAATGAAAAAATGTTATAGTTTTGTCATAATACATTGTATTTTTATTAAATTATTCTTATAATATATTAAAAATAATGTAAAGTAGAATTATTAAAAATAATAATAGTTATTATGTTGAAATGTACAAATAATATTCATTTTAAAACAAATATCATTTATTAAAACGAAATTTAGAGTTTGCCTCACTATGAACAAATGCGGGACTAAAATACTTGCCGAACTTTACTTGTTTTAGAGTTAAATAGAAACAAATCTATTCAACAAATTTAACCATGTAATTCAGTAGTATTATTTTTACTCTTAAGATGCAACATAATTAATCTCATATATTCAATTTAAATATTATTATTATTCTTAATCCAATAAATAATACAAAAATTTGAATTAGATTATTTTACTTATAAAATTTGGAGTCTCTTCTATGTTAAAATAAATATTTTGAATTTTAAATATATAAATTTATAAATTTTTTATTTTTATTTAATATTATATTTTATCAAGTATAATATATTATAAATTTATAAAAAATATAGCGGTCCGACCCCGGTTAAATCTTTAAACTTTAAATCCCTATCTATACCGATTTAATGTCCGATCCGATTTTAATTACTTTAATTTTTTTAATTAATAAATTAATATGGATGTCGGTGAGTGATAATGAATATCACAATGTTTATGTTCTATATTTTATATCTTAAAAACCACAATAAAACCATCAATATTCATCCTTTTTATTTTTTTCTTATTTATATTTTTTAATATAGAAATAAAAGATAAATAAACAACAAAATGCGATATTTTTTAGATGACAAAACCATTCATTTTAAAAATTATATTTATTGATTTAGAAGACATAACATTGCTTTGCATGTGTATTTAAATATTTTTGTAAGAAAATCACTATCATTTGTGTTAAAATAATAAAAATGTTAGAAACAATAATATAGAAACATATTAATTGTCGAAACACATTTTATTTAAAATATATTTAGTAAAATTTACGATTCTCAGTCTCATCAATATAGAAACTCTTGTTAAATTTACATGTACTAGAAGTGATATCATAATTGGGTTAAGATTTTGTTACTTTTCTCTCATTAAATCGTATTATTTATATTAATAGTTTATATTTTCTTTCTTGATCTTATAACTTTTATTTTAAATATTTTATGAGAATTTAATTCAAGGCGACCCTAGTGACCATTTTAATAACCTCTTATCGTAAAGCACTAAAGCATGATTAAAAATTTTATTCAGGACTATAATATCTTTTTTGAGTCTGACATGAACAAAAACTAAAAACAATCACCTTGGCCTATAATAATGCTTTACCAAAATTGCGAAAAAATAAGAAAAAGTTTTGGTCTACGATAGCGTTATACCAAAAACACTATTATTATTATTATAGGTTCTAAAAACAAAAGAAAAAAAATAGTTCGGGCCTAAAACTCTACGAAAAATGCTATCATAGGTCGTAATAGAAACTATCATAGGTCATGATAGAATTTTTAAAAAAATATCCGTCTTTAATAGCACTTCAGCCAAAAATGCTATTAATACAAATAAGAAAAATTTAAAAAATACTCTCTCCATCTCATAATAGATGTCATCTTTGAGATTTTCATAATTATGTTGATTTCAATGATAAAATAAGTCTCATTTACTAAAATATCTTAGGTAGTGGAGTACTTAAATGGATTAAAATACAATAAATAAAGGTAAGTTAGTGGAAATAAATAATAAATATTACATTAATATTCTAAATGGAGAAATAATTCAAGACAAATAAAAATTGAAAAGAAGATACCTATTGTGAAACAGAGGGAATAATAGTTATTAGGCCTTTAATAACCATTCTTCAAAAACACTATTACATACAATTATCAATTTCTTAAAAACCAAGCAAAGAAATAAGTGTTAGCTGCTAGATTAGGTGGGGCCATGCATAGGCTTGTTTTCTTAATCAATCAACCTTTTTAAAAGGTAGAATGTTGGTGGATGGCGTGGTGGTTATGAATGAAGTGATTGACCTGGCTAAGAAAGTAATATAACCTTGTTTCATTTTTAAAGTGAATTTTGAAAAAACTTATGACTTTGTAAGTTTGGAGTTTCTAGAGTATATATTAATGAGATTTTGATTTAATGATCAATGAAGGTCTTAGATTTGAGCCTATGTTTTTGCTAGAAATCTCGTTGATATTGGTCAATGGTTCCAACTTAAGAGATTAGCATTCAAAGGGGTCTAAAGCAAGGGGACCCCTAATTCCCTTTTTTTCCTTCTTGTGGTCGAAGGGTCAGTGATTTGATTAGTTAAGTCGTTGAGTTAGGGATTCTCAGTGGTTTTAGGATAAAAACCTCAAATTTAGTGGTCTCTCATCTTTTGTATGCAGATAATACTCTTCTCTTAGCATATCTATCAGTTGAGAATTTTTAGATTAAAAACCTATTCTTAGGGTTTTGGGGCTTTTCCCAACTGAGAAGTTACGTAGGTGCACCTTGTTAATATGCTTTCTAAGGGGCTTAATTCCTAGAAACACGTGTTGGTTAGCTTCGGGAGGGGTATTTTTACTTAATTTTATGCTTAAAGTTATCTCTATTTTCTTCCTGTCTTTTTTTTATATGCTTGTAAAGGTTTGGAGGGAAATAGTGCACATTTAAAAAGGTTTGTGTAGTAAAGGTGTTAAGGGACAATATAAAATCTCTTGGGTTAGTTGCGCTATTGTTTGTAAGCAGAAGAGTAAAGGTGGCTTAGGTGTCAAATATATTTGTCTGGTAAACTTAGCTCTTTTGGCTAAGTGAAGGATGTGTCTTATCTCGGGTGCCTCTGGTGGTTGGAGAGATGTCCATGTAGTCCATTATGGTGCATCTATTGTTTATTCTTTAACGGGTGGTAGAGAATCCGACTCCCAGAACCCCTGCTCCTGCTAGAAAGGAGTTTCCCTTCTTACATCTAAGCAAGAAGACCCTTTTGATTGGTTTGCGAATGATATCATTAAGAAGGTTGGTTCTAGGTTTTAGATATCTTTTTGGACTCACCCTGGGATTGGGAGTATACCTCTTAAGGATATGTTCACTAGGTTTTTTTTTATTACTAATTATCCTAATGGGAGTGTGAGAGAGGTAGGTGAGAGGTTATATGAGTCAAGTCAGTAGTTAGTCCACTCTACGACACACACCATTACTCCCTCTTTTTTTCCACAATTTAGAAAATCTCCATTGGCATAGTTAGCAGTAGCTTGGTTAGTATTATCCACGAGCAGAATCACTAAACTGGTCAGTCAAGAGCACACACAAAATTATGGGTAGAAATTATCAACAAAAACCATTAACTCAGTCTTCAGCATCATCTGAGTAGGTTTATCTTTAGATGAATTGTTTGTGTAGGCTTTTTCTTCAATGCAAATACAATCTTCCAAATATTTCTTTCAAAGAAACTATGACGGAATTTTGGACTTGCATTCCATTTTGCCAATAAGCCAATCAAAGAAGCATCATTCCCCTTCAGTAGTCTTTTTAGGAAAGATGGTCTAAATAACTATGCCATGAATTACAGATGGTAACAACATGGGGGAATTAAAGGCAGTACAATCAAGGTTATTGTTTTTAATAATAATTGGGAAGGTGAGCAAGTATAAGCTAATAGAGAGCTTAGTTTCACAAATTGTAACACCCCAATTCTACCCGCGGAATTTAAATAAAATCAGAGTATAAAAATTCAAAAACAAACAATTGAGGTATCACATAATCATCCTCAAAAACAATTCACCTCGTCGCATAAAGCGGATACATAGCATTCACAAATATGGAAGGACTGAAAACATCAAATAATAGTCTTTAACACGAATTAACTTCCATAGAAGTGCAACGGAAACTCAACAATTAGTTCAAGATTTCAAGATTTCATAAACAAACAATTGAGGTATCACATAATCATCCTCAAAAACAATTCACCTCGTCGCATAAAGCGGATAAATAGCATTCACAAATATGGAAGGACTGAAAACATCAAATAATAGTCTTTAACACGAATTAACTTCCATAGAAGTGCAACGGAAACTCAACAATTAGTTCAAGATTTCATAGCATCTTAATTCAACAATTAAAGCACTTTAAAGCGACAATCTCAAACAAATAACTCAAGTGTATGCCAAAACATAAAAATCCAAAAGCAAGTAAATCAATTCGTTCGTCCCCCCCGAGTGCTACGTATCAGAGCGACAACGACTCAAAACCAACTCGGCTAACCTCCTCTCAATGCAAATCACCTGCACGTTACCAATATAAAGGCAACGGCGAAACAAAGAAAGGGTGAGATATCAATTCATATAATTGAGCGCATGATAAATTATATATTAGAAATTAGACATATTTGGTTAATCGCATTCACAAGTATTGATAATTTCATATTATTCACCAAGTCATTAATTCACAATTCAAATACTTCTGTCATATAACAAGTCACAAAATTACAATCACAATATAGTCACAAAACGTCACAATATATAAATCACATAAGACACATGGGACATGACTCATGTATATGCATGTGGTACCAATCGGAGCTTCAGCTCCCGTCACCAATTGCCATTTGGCCCGTCATGTTTGCCATAGTTTTCAGGCCATCATGTTTGCCATAGTTTTCAGGCCGTCATGTTTGCCATAGTTTTCAGGCCGTCACAGAGTATATGCAAATGTATGTGACTCGATGAACCGAACATCACACAACATCATCATCATTTACTTCACAAAATATTCATCACAAGGCACACGCCCATATCAAAATTATCATTATTAACTCAAGTAATAACACTCACACATTTTACGACAACATCACGTAAACAACGGAACAATTCCGGAAATTCATCAAATCAACGAACGAATACCATTAGCAAAAGAATCACAAAGATATTCACAACAATCACATTCACGGTCAAATTCACAAGATACAGTAATTTACCACTAAACCGAATAGTTAATCTAAGTTTAATTTATTCTAATTAAATAGGCTTATTAAAAATTAATTCAACTATTAATTTAACTGACCGATTACTATCACAATTTCGACAAAAGAACACCACCACGTTAATGTACTAATTAAACTTAACTACTACGTAAATTTTCATCAAATTCCGGACAACTAAATATACCGCTTAATTCGGCTATCTAATCAAACGGGACAATTTTCAACTTTTTAACAGTTACTTAATTTCGGTTAAGTTCACTATTTTCTACTATATAATAAATTACCTATTATTAATAGGGTCCAATTGTCTATTACTAATGTCATTCATTACTACTACCATAAAAATCTAAACTGCTTCTGCTACTGTTTTTAATTAAATCACCCATGAAATATATAATATTCTTATTGCTACAATCCTAATTATATATATATATATATATATATATATATATATATATATATATATATATATATATATATTCCTACAAATTCATCATGGTTTAATAGTTAGAAAAATAGTCAATTTAATTTATACTGGTTCACTTAGATTATCCCTAAGCCAAATATAGTGTCTATATGCACACATAGTCAATTTCCTTCATTTCAAAAAGCTGTGTCATTTCTATTGTAATACACTGTAATATTATTATATATATACTTAACTAATGGTTTAGAACAATCAACATAACAGGGCAATGAAAGTGCATAGAAAACAAACAACAAAATCAAACATATTGGGTGCCGATTAGCAACCCTCCACATGGCCAAGAAAAACACCGCCTGACAGTAACAACAGCAACAAACAATGACCAAACAACAACAAACAATGACCAACCAGCAACAAACATAAATCAAGTTTTTGGTACAAATCAACACAGTGAAATATTAACCTAAATCCCTAATCCCCAACATGCAATTAATCATAAATCCTATTATAGGAAGAGAACCCCACCCTTACCTTGGATTGAGTGCAGCTCTAATGAATTCTTGGAGAAATTGGAGAAATTAGCTCTTGAATGGAATCCCTCTTTGACCTCATCCTTCCCTCTAAAACCCTAACTTTCTTTCTTTCTCCCAAATGACTTTCTCTCTATATTTCTTTTCTGGTTTGCTCTACTCTATCTCTCACTCTAACTACACAAAACCTATTATTTCTATAATATTGGGCTTAATAAATAACACTCCCTTCACCAATCTTTACTAAATCAAAAATAGGCCCAATAAACTCATTAACTCAAAATAAATTAAAATACTATTTCTAACAATATCCCACTATTATTCCATAAGAAAAATAATATTTGATTATTTAATATACCGGGTTAATACTCAATAACTCATATTTACGGTGTAATCTCAAATACTCATAAAATTCCCAAAACACTACATACTAGCTTATTAATATTTTTAATACTAAAAATATTAAAATTTCTGATTAAATGTCGATCCGCTATCCCGAACTAATACCGACTAAATTGCTTAAAATGCAAAAATTCAATAAACCTCACAAACGTCTAAATTAAGCGGATAAATAAATTTCCGAGCGTTACACAAATCATCATACATGTATGATTCCTCTATGTTACACATCCAGAAGAGGTAAAGGTCACAGTGCAATCAAGGTTGCGGTTATTCTAGGAACATAGATTAGATTAGTAGAAAATGAATATATATATATATATATATATATATATATATATATATATATATATATATATATATATATATAGGGAGCATATCAAGTGAGAGCATTTTTAAATGAGAGGATGAGAGGAATAAATATCAACCTTTAGATTCATCAAGAGAGAGAAATTAATAGGCACATTAATGTATTAACATTCTCTCTCTTGATGAATCTAACGGTTGATATTTATTCCTCTCATCTCTCAATGCTATCACTTGATATATATATATATATATATATATATATATATATATATATATATATATATATATATATATATATATATATATATATATATATATATATATATATATATATAACATCATGAAGGTAAAAATCATTATTAGTGGTGATGAGGGCTCCATTAGGAAGCCAAATATGAATAGGTTTTATTTCAGTGAGATACGAAAAAAAGGACCTGGTGGGAAAAAATACAAGTGGTGGAAGAAGAGATATGTAAAACATTTATAAAAGTAGAAGTAACTTTTATGTTGTCAGTGGTATAGGGAAGGTGATGAATATTGGATGTAGTGGCTTGTTGAGTTTGTTGAAGTAGGTCAAGGAGAACTTTTTGTTGATCCTGGGTGAATCCAATGGTCTCGTTTAGTGGTGGATTATCTGCAACAATAGGTTGGTGCAGTTCATGTTGATCAATATCAGCGTTGGAGACTTGAGTTACACTCGGTTTCTTCAAGTAAGGGGGAGCCATGCTTCGTGAAGCAAACTTCTATGTTATGGAAAATTTTGTTGTAGTAAGAGAAGATTTTAGTACCCCTACCACGACCTGTAGATTTGTATCTTGGTGTTTGATCAGAAGATTTGCCATGAAAGGGTTGTTTGTTGATGTAAGCTACAAGCTTGTTGTCTTCATGAATGATGTGTTGTTGACGTTCTTGTTGGATAAGTAAGGAGGAAACCTTGTTGATAGATGGCAAAGGTTGCATAAGCATGATCTGAGACCTTATTGGAGAATATAGATCGTTTTTGAGAAAACGAATGACGTAATCGCTATCTCTGTAGGCTTTGATTGTAGGAAAGAGCTAACAATTGCAAGGGTAATGAATGTGCATTGGGGAAGAGGACAAAAATTATCGTATTCTTGTTAAAGTTTCTTCAGTGTAGTAAAATAATGAGCAATGGTGGATTCACCCATGATGGATTCACCCTGTTTAAGGGAGTAGATTTCTTCATGAAGATTTGATATGAAAAAAAGTCTCCTTGCTGGTACCTTTCACGAAGTTTTTCTCATATTTCTAAGAGCATCTTCAATAGAGGTTGCTTAATGTACACTAGAATTCATAAGTTCCAGAACTTAGCATTTTTATCATTGGGGTGTTCCCGTTACTTAAATATTTGTGTAAGTTACATCATGAAGTAATCTAAAAAGTAGGTTGCTTAGCCTTAAATAATATTAATCTTGATAATTGGTGGGGTCAAATATAAATTGATTGGGTCACATTTAGATTGCTTATTCAAATTATCATTGGAGTGAAATTGGTTTAAATTATTTAGATGTTGCTTAAATACAATGTGGCAATTGGTCCCATAAAAAATAGCCCAAACAACCAAAAATAAAAATAAGTTCTTCCATTGAAGATGTTCTAAAGTTATAACCATTCACAAAACACTTTCTGATATTTCTCATTCGATGAAATTTGTTAACCACGGCATGACCATAATATTATAGCGACCCCATGCAACTTGAGTGTGTTAAAAATAATAGGACGAGAGTTAAGGTTCCATGTATGAACCCTAATTTATTTTTGGACAAAAGAGCCATTTTAACATAGCATGCTCAGAAGTGATGATTTGTATTGGATAAGTGATGGGTGACAAGAGAAGAGCTTGGATTGTTCTTGGGGTGCGTGAAAAATGGGTTAAGCATATCATATTGATACCTACAGTTAGGACTTTAACACACTGGAAGCAATTATTTCTCATAGGAAAATTAAATCAAGAAAAATTGAAAGAAAGAAAAAAGCTCATTTATTTTCGATGCAGTATAAAGTATCCGGGCTTTGACATATATAGCCCAAATGAAAGAGTTTGTTAGGAAAAAAAAAAGGAATTTCATGACATTTATATAGGGTGAAAAACGAAAATCTTAAAATACTCTTTGAATGTGCATATTCAAACACACTCAATAAAATTTAAGATATTGATTAATTCAGATATGCATATCCAAACACACTCGAACAGAAATTTAGGATATTGGTTAATTCGGATATGCTTATCCAAATTAACCAAAATTTTAAATTTCTTTTAATTTTATTTTAAAAAGATATTTATTTATAATATAATTAAAATGAGTTATTATTAATAAAGAATAACTCAAATATAAATTGTTATAAATAAGGAATTAAGAGATTAAATAAAATTTTAATTTTATAATAATTTATTTGTCACAAATTATACAAGTAATTATTTTTTAAATGACTACAACATTATGCATTATAATTTATGAAATTATCCATATAAAAATATCCTCTTATTGACATTATAATTTTTAGTTTATATTAGTTTTTCTCTTTAATTAATTTTATATAAAAATAATGTGTTTATTTAAATATTTAATAGATTAATATTATTATTATATTTTGATTTTAATGATATATTTAATTATATATTTTGATTAATATAATTAATTATACTATTAATACAATTGATTCACCTTGATTTTAATTTTTTTTAATAAATATTGGGTTATTTCGGATATGTATAATCACAACACTAAATATTGAGTTATTTTGGAAATCAATATGAGAAATCACCTTTTTTTTTCCCAAAAAAAAAATGCTGACTTCGGATATGCATATGCGAAGTCATATTTTTTCTAAAAAAAAATGTCTTAGGAGATGTATATTTAAAATATATGAGTATTTTAGGATTTTCACGAGAAGTCCGTGAAAAACCTTATAGGTGCATAGAGAATTTAAAAAAAAAAAAAAAAAAAAACTCTAACTACCTAAATAAAAAAACAGTATTATAAAAGTCAAAAAATAAATCTAACTTTGTAACTTAACACATGAAAAGCGAGAATTGTTTTTTTGAATAACAAGTTTTTTAAAAAAAATTTCAGAAATAACCAACTTTTTAAAAAAAATTCCCCAAATGTCACTTTTTTACTACCTGCACCACGTTGTCGCCAGGGGGGGGTGGCGACAACACTAAGCCCAGAACGTCATCGCCAGTGGGCCTGGCGCCTACATGCAAATTTTAGGTGTTGTCGCCACCCCCCCGGCGACAACACCCCCCCATATTTTTTTTTCTTTTTTTTTGTTATTTTTTTTTCTTTGACATATTTCCCTCTAAATTTTTTTATATTATATTTTTCAAATATTCTTTCAACATTCAACATGATTTTTTTATGTAAAATTTTTTTTCATGGTATTATATTTTCGGTAATTTTTTACTTTCAACATTAATGTTTTTGGTAATATTTTCTCTTTATTGTTTGTAAATATTATTGGTTCCAAATATTTTTTCCATGGTAATATTTTCTTTCAATATGTATCATGAATTCATTATTTTTTTGGTAATTTTTTTTGTGTTGTAACCCATAAAATTTATAAAAAAAAGTTCATTTCATTGAAAAAGTAAATTACAAATATCATCGAAACTAAAAACTATGTTGTGGAGCTAGATCCACGATTGGGACATTTGGTCCTATTATGTCCGACCTCACGACATATACTACACTTCCTCTGCATTTTTTCAGTTACGTCCATCTCGGTTCTAATACGCCTGCTGTTTGGTCGACCGCTTTTATTCCGACGCATTAAATCGTTATGCCAAACTGTTTCCCCCTCGTACACAGGCCAATATGCCTCCATTGCTACCACCGGAAAGTAATTGTCGTATACGTTGAGCAACGTTGATACTTTATAAATTTCTGATACCAAAGATAATGCATCAAAGTGAGTATGTGAACATGCTGCAAGGACATGGGAGCAAGGCATGCGATATGCTTGAAATTGGCCACAGTCGCACCAACGACCTGGGATATTGACGCGATACTCTTGTCGTGGAAGCCCCTGGTTATGGTCAATTGTTTCTTTGACACTGAAGGTGTGGCCATGACGGTCGAACTCGGTCACTCGATGAGTGTTACCCTTGGCAGATTCCTGTTGTATATATTTCATGCAGACATCGCTATATACCTGTTGTGTTTGTAACACTGAATTCCACCTCTTACCTCGTGTGGCGAACAAAGTTGCCATCCGAAAATACGTAGCACTAACAATGGCAGTTACAGGTAGGTTTCGTATGCCTTTGAAAACCCCGTTCATTGATTCCACAAGATTTGTAGTCATGTGGCCCCACCTAGCCCCATCGTCGTATGACCTAGTCCATCTTGCTCTATCAATGCTGTCAATCCACCTCCCTGCATCTGGATTTGTCAACGCTATTTCTCGGCGGTAGTATTGAAATCCAGGTTGGTTTAAGGCATACCCCGCGTTCACCAAGTGGTTCTTCAAAAATTTATCCTTGATCTCTCTCATAAAATTCTGTGCTATATGCCTAATACAGTAGACATGCTTAGAGGGAGGGTTGTGCCAACCATTTGCCGGATTGTTGTATGCGCTGTCAATAGAAGCGTGCCTGTCAGAAATCAAACAAAGATTAGGTTGTGGAGCGACTCTAGCTCGGAGATTCTTCAGAAAGAAACCCCAAGCAGCAGCTGTTTCTCCTTCTACCAAAGCAAAGGCTATTGGAAAAATGTTGCTATTTCCATCCTGCGCGACCGCCATCAACAAAGTTCCCTTGTATTTCCCATACAGCCACGTTCCATCAATTTGAATAATCGGCTTGCAAAAACCAAAACCGACGACGCATGGTCGAAACGCCCAGAATAGTCTATGGAAGATTCCATTACCTTCGAGAGGGGTTCCGTCCTGGGACTGTGCCGGCAGTGTCTCCAATATACTAACAGTCCCAGGTGAATACAATTGCAGTGCAGCCAGGTAGCGAGGAAGTTGTTGGTACGATTCCTCCCAGTTGCCGTAGACTTTTTCAATTGCTTTCTGTTTCGCCAACCAAGCCTTTCTGTACGAAGGTCTGTATTTGAACACAGAAACGCAATGAGAAATAATTGTCTTCACCTTCAGGGATGGGTCAGTTTCGACCAGAGGAATGATGGTATGACATATCATGTCATGACTGAGTTTTCGATGATCTTGCGCCATGTTAGTGGTGACGCAGGTGTGGGCTTGAGATATCGAACGTATCACCCACGCGTTAAACTTCTTTCTGAATGATGCCTTCAGCATGTATCCACACTCCGGGTTTTTGCATGCAATACTGACTCTCTCTGGATTTGATCGATCGACTTTAAAATCAACACAATTTGCTAAGTGCCAATTTTTTATAGCCAACAGACAATCATCCTTCGAACGAAACGTGTCACCCTCTTTTAACTCCTCGCTTGACCTCATATATGGATTGTAGAACATATCGGACGATGGCTCGTCCTCTCCTAAATTAAGCGTTGTGAAATGTGCCGGAGGTGAATATGCATGTGTATCCGGTACTGGATACGGTACTGGAACTTCTTCGTCACCTTCATCTTCGGATTCACGATTCACCAACTCATCAACAACATCTTCTATATCAGTTTCTTCGTCAATGACATGTTCGGGTTGTTGTTCGTCATCAACAACAGGATCAATAACTTGTGACTGAATATTTTGCGAAGGAGCATTTTGTTCAACCACTATGTACAGTTCCAGATAATCATAACCAAAATACTCATGGGTGAGGAACATGTTTTGGACCTCTAAGTCAGTTGTTATCTGTGATTGACAAAACATGACTGAGTTGTTAGGTTGAAGAAGGGGTTGTCGGTAAAATATCTGAGACACTGGTTCTCTTATTTTGGATTCGATTTTCCTTTTTAGATAGGAGAAATCTGATTGTCTATTTAGAGCAAAACGTGTTGAGTTTGTGTTTCTAAATAGAAAACCGTTTGTGTCGCAGTGGTATGTCTCACCATTCATATGAACACGAACCTTGTACTGCGAGGTGGATGCCATAATTTTGATATGTGTTTGTGAAAGAAGAAATGTGAGAATTGTGTTGTAAAAGGAAGAAATGTTTGGGAGAATTGTGTTGGTTGTAAAAAATAGTATGTGAAGTAGTTCCTATATATCATGCACCACCTCTTACACAAGGGTAATGCATGCAAGAAATGAAGCAATAATTCTGCACAAGATAGTAACTTTGACAAGACTAATGCATGCCACAAAAGAATCTCGTCCCCACCTCTTACACAAAGGTAATGCATGCAAGAAATGAAGCAATAATTCTGCACAAGATTGTAACTTTGACAAGACTATTGCATGCCACAAAAGATAGGGCTGCATGCATGAAGATAGGGGGGATCGTTGCAGGAATCTATCAGGAATCGCTTCAGGAATCATTACAGGCGCATGCTAGGGTACAGGAACTCGTTTCGGACGCATGCGAAGGACAGAAAACAGATGGGGACCATGTGGGGCCCTAATTTTTATTCTTCAAAATTATTGTTTATGTTTTTCCCTTGTATATGAAACCCTAATTGTCCCTCTATAAATTAGGGTTTCCTGTGTGCATCAGTACACACACGAAAAAATGAGATCTCGAATACGGCCAGATAGCACGCACCGGACTACTGAGCCTCCACCACCTGTAAGGCGTTTGGACTATCAACCTCCCCTTGTTCGAAGGAACGGATACGTTATTTTCTCTGCCGTCAAACCTCCCATGCAGGTAATGTTTTGGAACATTCAATCCATGGACCAGCTTAAGAGAACCCTTCTCAGGTTTTTGGAGGGAGAGTGGAGTCCAGGCGAACAAATCAGATCTATCAAGAGACTTAGAACAAGGGGAGGTGTTTTTCTTGAAAGACAGCGTTGGTGGGAGACGATGGAGGACGACATTCAATGCACTCGAATGATGGAGGACAGAGAAGACATTGTCCTAACCGTTGTAATATCCTAGATGTTGCAGTTTCTTTATCATTTCAGCTACTTCTGTACCGTCCAATTAAATGCTCTGAGCATATATTAATGAAATGTTTTTTTAACATTACAAAGTTTCCAATTAGTATTTAAGTTATTAATAATTATCAAAATTACTTTCCTCTGTATTTCACCCACTATAAATAAAGGTGTGTGTGTGTGGAGTTGAAGTACCAACTCTTTCTTCATTCTTACTACAAACACTAAAAATGAACTCAGTTTGGGCTGTCGTCTTTTTTGAGGAAGGTAGTCACATGCGTGTCTGCCTTAACCCCCATTGGAATTTCCAGAGAATTGTTAGAGCCATCAACACTGGGTTTCGTCAACTAGATGGTCCGACCAGAAAAGTTAAACAGATAGATTACCGATGTCCATACATTACGTTGACGGATAATAATCCAGAAGGCACCTACATGTATTATTGGGACCGTGTGAAAGACGATGTGGACGTGGATCTAATGTTTTGGACACACAGTGGAGAGGTTAACCGAGGCGTTGAAAATCCACTTGTTCTTGCAGTGATACTCGAGTAGTTTAGGTTAAGTGTTGTTGTGTTTGTTGCAATGATCGAGCGTGTACTACAAGTTGTTATGTGTTATTTTCTTAGATGTTTTAGTTTCTGTGTTGGTTATTATCAATGTACCTTTTTAATTAATGAATGAATTAATGTTTTCCATAATATATATATCTGCGCTAGTTTAATATAAAATCCTCAAAATCTATTATAATTATATGTTTTAAATGAATTAAAAATTATGATAAATCACTGCACGCAATAATTTAACATAAACATGACAAGACGAGACTAATGCATGTCACAAAAGATTCTCGTCCCCACCTCTTACACAAGGCTAATGCATGCAAGAAATGAAGCAAAAATTCTGCACAAGATTCAAATATGTCATGACTAATGCATGTCACAAAAGATTCTCGACCCCACCTCTTACACAAGGCTAATGCACAAGAAATGAAGCAATAAGTATATGTGTTAAATGAATTAAAATAAAAATAAAAACATCTAAATAAAAAATAAAAGTTATGATAAATCGGTGCATGCAATGGTATAACATAATTTAGCATGACAAGAATGCATGCCTCTATAGCAATCTAGTCCCCCCACCACAGACATGACAAGACAAGACACTGCAAGGAATCTCGTCCCCACCACAGACATGACGAGACAAGACACTGCAGGGAATCTCGTCCCCACCACAGACATGACGAGACAAGACACTGCAGGGAATCTCGTCCCCACCACAGACATGACGAGACAAGACACTACAGGGAATCTCGTAATAACCTATGCATTTTGGCTATAAATATGTTCCCAAACTTGTTCATTTTCTTCATCACCTCTTATACTTTCATCAGAGCAACTTATCATCAGAGCAACTTTGTGTTTCATCATCAACAAACATGTCTCTCCTAACTATGGGTCAAGAGCATCGAGGAACCATTGCAAACATTGCTGATTTTGTAAGTTTGAGTAAACACTTAATTTTTTTTCACCTTAAATTTACTAATTTCAAATACTTATGGGTAATGTTTTTTTTATAGGATATCACGAGATTTAGGACCCGTGCTGGACCGATGAATGCTCCTGACCCTTTGATTGAGGACTACGTCAAACGTGCGGGATTTGGTGAGGTAATGAACTTAACAGAAAGCAAAGTTGATATGAAGTTTATATTAGCATTGTGTGAGCGTTGGAGGCCTGAGACCCATACTTTTCACCTTCCAATGGGTGAATGTACCGTCACTCTAGAGGACGTGTACATGTTATTGGGTCTCAAAACAAATGGAAAGGCAGTGTATGGAAATGTCCAACAACCAAACGCTCTATGCGTCGAATTGTTGGGTGTGGATTTAATAGAGGGTGAGGGGCGACAAAGGGGTAGGGGACAAGGTATAAAGCTTGCTGGCCTTCAACTAGCTTATGATAACCTTAAATTGAATGAGTTTTCTGACGAAGAAAGTATCCTACAGAAAACTAGGATGTATATTATGTTATTGTTTGGTAAGTTTTTATTTCCCGAAGGCACGGGAAATAGTGTTAATTTTATGTACTTGTGTTTACTTGGGGACATTGATGCAATAAAGACATATAGTTGGGGTTCGGCTGTGTTAGCATACCTCTATAGTTCCTTGTGCAAATGTGCAAAAAAGAATAGTTGTACATTTAGTGGATGCGCATTCTTGCTACAAGCATGGGCATGGTGGAGAATGCCGGTATTGACCCCTGCAAATCCACACAGTTTCGCCTTCCCTTACGCTTCAAGGTAACTTTTGGATCTTATTTTAATTACTGCTTTTTATTCTATTATTATTTGTAACTATATTGATTTATATCTTTTAATGTGTTTAGGTTCAATGCAATCGGAATGGATTACACCAATACGCCTTTATCCAAAATCATTTTCTACCGCCAAGTATTAGATCGACTTGGACCCCAAGATGTAAGACCACTAAAAATTTCCATTTTCTAAATATATTTATAAAATTTACTATCTTCTATATTTTGAAATTAATATTATTTGCTTTGCAGTTTATTTGGAGACCTTACTTGGAATTGGATCACGTACCCGACCTTGACGAGGCGGCTATTTGGACAACAAAATCACCCATCATACGGTTCACCACTGTGGAGATGCACCAAAGTGACATGTGAAGCTCCAATTCGGCATGCATCAAGGTATCCCTGACCCACCTGAACCTGACTGTTTGGGACGTTGGCATCTGGCGAAGGTTAGCGAACAGTGGTACGTAGAAAATTACAAGACGTTTGCTATAGATCAGCGTAAAATATGGGCTCGTCGTTCCAAATATGTTCTAGAATTTCCTGTGGCGCCGCAAGAAATGAAGCCAACTGTTGAATATGTCAACTGGTACAGATCGGTCACAAATCCTGAAATGATTGTGTCTGCCCCTTTCTATTTAGCTGACCCGCGAGCACAACCTCCATATTTTGGAGGACAACAACAACCACCGCCAAATTACCACCACCAACAACAACAACAACCACCACCAAATTACCAACAACAACAACAACCATCGCCAAATTACCAACAACAGCATTACCCACGGCAACACCAACAACAACAACAAAGTTACCACCAACAACCAATCCAACCACAAACACCTTTTTACCAACAACATTCCCAACAATACCAACAGTTTTTTCCATCCCAACCTCAACCACAAAATCAAGAATTCCATGTAGGGAGCTCTTCCAGATCACATTTCCAAGAATTCCATGCGGGGAGCTCTTCAAGATCACCACCAATAACCCCCGACATGGGCATAGAAGAAGAATACCTGCAATACACCACATTCGACCAACCAACGCCACAGTACACCAACCAACCATTTGACCTCAACACACCACCACAACCATTGTATTTTAACCAAACCGGATCCACCACCAACTTCCAAAACTTCCAGGCCGCACCCACTAGGAGAAATTTCAACCCGCCTAGACAAAGCTTTGACAGCGCCGCGGGCACCCGCCTATCCTATGGAGGGAATTCTTCTAGAGGTCAAGGACGGCCCACAGAGTTTGAAGACCCAGACTTCATTGAGGGGCCGTCGACTCAAGCACAAGACGAACCAAATAGAGGGGGGCGTCGTCGCAGGAATAGGGGGGCACTACCAACTCGTGACCCGTCTACACGACCTATTAGACAACCTGAATGTGGATCGTACCATGGTCCACGTGGCGCTCAATAGGAATTATGTTTGTATCGTTAATGTATTTTGTAATGTTTTTAATTTTAATGTATTTGTATCGTTAATGTATTTTGTAATGTTTTTAATTTTAATGTATTTGTATCGTTAATGTATCGTTATTGTATTTTAATATATAATTATTTTTAACGAATGTCCAACTTTCAAAATAATGAATCCACCACCAACTTCCAAAAATAATTTTAAAAAGATATATAAAAAAAACAACATAAAAAAATTATTGAAAAATTGTAGTTAAAAAAAAAATACTGTAAAAAATTATATAATAAAAGATTGTTAAAGAAAAAAATAACAAAAAAAAAAAAGAAAAAAAAATAAGGGGGGGGGGGGTGTTGTCGCCAGGGGGTGGCGACAACACCTAATTTTAAAACGTAGGCGCCAGGCCCACTGGCGAGTATGCATTGGGTTGAGTGTTGTCGCCACCCCCCCTGGCGACAACGTGGTGTATTTAGTAAAAAAGTGACATTTTGGTAATTTTTTTGAAAACTTGGTTATTTTTGAAATTTTTTTTAAAAAACTTGTTATTCAAAAAAAAATTCGAAAAGCGAACTAAATTAACACTACGCCAAATTAGTCTTTTAGCAGCACATCTACGAAAGCGTTTTTAGGCAAAAGCGCTTTCGTAGGTTTCGCTAAAAACAAAATTAAAAAACACGGAAAAAAACGCTCTTATAGGGGGGGTTATGAAAGCGCTTTTTAAAAGCGCTCTTATAGGGGGTGTTATGAAAGCGCTTTTATAAAGCGCTCTTATAGGTGGGGTTATGAAAGCGCTTTTAAAAGCGCTGGTATATGGGTAGGATACGAAAGCGCTTTTATTCTAAAAAGCGCTGGTATAGGTCTAGTTACAAAGGCGCTTTTGAAAAGCGCTCTCGTAGCTCATTTAAAATTAAAATTTTTAAAACAAATTAAAACAAACACGCATTTTGCCATATTTCCTCAATATTTCCTCAGTTCCTCTTCTTCTCCCATATTTCCTTAGTTCCTCTTCTTCTCTGACGCTGAAACCCTAAAAGTCAATGTTCTTCATCTTCCATATTTCCTCAGTTCTTCTTCTTCTCCGCCGCTGAAACCCTAAAAGTCACTGTTCTTCATCTTCTATATTTCCTCAGTTCTTCTTCTTCTACGCCGCTGAAACCCCATCACACTCTCACCGACGAAGAAACATGTTTTCATCTCCGCCGTCGTTACCGTCGTAACTTGTTTTTCTTCATCTTCTATAATGAATCTGTATTTGCTCGGTTGGATTTTAAGTTCCGTTTTGAGTTTATTTGCGTTGTACAGTTTGGTTTTCTCCGGGGAGAGAAATTTCGCTAAGCCGGTGAAGCCGACTGGGGAAAGCGTGACGACGGATGCCAGAGAAATTAAATCGAAAAAGCTTAACCGTGGCGCCAATGTTATTATTGTTGGAGCCGGTATCACCGACGCGGCTTTGGCTCATACTCTCGGGAAGGTATTGTGATTTTAATTGTTGATATTGTTTTTGTTACTGTGTAAATTACTGTGCCATATAGGATGGACGAAGAGTGCATGTCATTGAAAGAGATCTGAGTGAACCTGATAGAATTGGGGCTAATTTTCTTTCCTATTTGGATTATTAGAACAACAAGGTTTGTCTATTTGTTTTTGTTGATTTCATTGGACTTTGTTAAAGATGCCTACTTTGAGCCTTCTATTACCCCAAGTTTGTGATATGCTTACGGTTATTCTACTCTCAATCATTTTGTATTAGTTAAATCTTGGTTCTTAGTCCTGTATCCCTACTTTGTTTTAATTATTGCAATAAAAACTTTGTCTAGTTATTGCATTCAGTTTCCAGCATCTACTGTGTCTTGGGTAAATTTGTACTTTATTTTAGCTTAAGGGAGTCTTTTTCTTTTCTTGTTTTGCAGATTCAGATGATGATTGAACAGATCAAGGATTTGCTGAGTTTTCTTTGTTCTTGCTGGTCGGTGGTAGGTAGGTCTGCATATATTGCTTTGGAGTTGTCTAATAGATTGATTTCTAGAAGCTCAGTTAAGCTGAAGTAGGAGAACCATTGAGCATAAGTCATGTTTTTGCTGTATAAATCATAGAAATTCCTGTACAATTTTCCTCCCAAACATACCTATTCTTAGCATTCATTTAGATTGGAAGCAAATTAAATCTATTTCTTTTTTAATTTAATGTGTTAAGTTGATTAGCAATTTCTCAATTGTTTTATCACTCTCTACATAGTTATAAATATGTAAGTTCTTCATCTATTATTTTCCAATTTGAAAAATTATACACATTTAGTGAAAAAGATTATGCTTATGTTTATTAAGTGTATCAGAACACTCTGTTTTTATGCATGGATGATACTTCATCTATTTTGTTTTTACAACTGTAGAAGCTCCTAATCAATTTCTCATTGAAGATAATGTTGGGAGAATGAAAATATGAGATATGTTGCACCTGTGATGGCTATGTAGTATGGAAGCCTCAAGGGAGAATCACAAAATTCCGAGTTAACTTCCTGTAGGTAACAATCACTCTTTCAATTGACTCAGTCAATCAAAACGATAGTTTATGTTTCTAGACTTTTATTTTTACCTTAAGTGCTTATAGAAAAAGTCTGGTTACTATGGCTTCGAAAAGTTGCGACATGTTCAATCCTTCAATTTTATAAAGTGATGTTCAAATGATCCTGTTAGTTTTTGTATATTTTAAAGGAATTATAAAATGTTAAATTATATTTTCTTAGTTCCAGTATTTTGTGGATAATTCATTTAATTTTAGTGGTGTATTGTTTTCTATGAAGACTAAGAATTAAAATTTGACTTTTGTGTTTCTATTAAATAAGAAACGGAGAGTCTAATCTAATATATTAAACTGAAATAGTCTTTTTTTTAGATGATGAAAAGTGAAGACATGTTCTACACAGTTCAATAGTCTTTTCTTTAGATGATGAAGAGTGAAGACATATATGTGTTTCTAATATTTGATTTGATTTGATATAACGATGGTGTGGGATACTTTTTACTTGGATAAGGGAGTTAAATTCTATTCACTGCATGTTAGTACTTAAAGTGGACAAAGAGACTAAAAGTTTTTTATGTGGTATGAATGGTGTTCAGCTTCTTGAGTACTAAACTTCACTAGTCAAAATTGTTTGTTTTATAATTTCATTCTAAATGGTCTTCAACCATGTACTCAAGTTTAGATTGTTTTTGCTGAGCATGGTCGTGATTACATAGTTTGTGTTTGGTGCATTATTAGGGGTATATATTTTAAGACTGTTTTGAAACTTTGTGGGGATTGTTTTAATTGACCGTATTGTTCTGTTCATACTTTGCAGGTCCAGGATCGTGCGCTCGGTGGATTTTGAGAATTTCGGGCTTATTTTCTGTTGATGATTTAATTATATATGTATCTGTTAGTAAACATGTGATTATGCAGAGGACACGAATTTCGGGCTTATATTAATTGTGTATATCTTTTATTTTGGTATATAATGGTATTTTATCCATGGTATATATATATATATATATATATATATATATATATATATATATATATATATATATATATATATATATATTTTATTTTGGTATATAATGGTAAAAAAAAAGCATAAAAAATAAAAAAAAATGCCTAAGATAAAAAAAAAAACATAAAAAATAAAAAAAAAAAAAAAGCATAAAAAATAAAAAAAATGCGCTGCCTAAGATAAAAAAAATGCGCAACCTACGAAAGCGCTTCTTGAAAAAGCGCTGCTATAGGGGGGGGGGGTACAAGAGCATTTTCTGAAAAAAGCGCTGCTATAGGGGGGGATACGAGAGCGCTTTTCTGGATAAAAGCGCTGCTATAGGAGGGGCTACGAGAGCGCTTTCAAAAGCGCTGTCGTTACCTACGGCAGCGCTGGCTTTGGCAGCGCTTTTAAGCGCTTTAGTAGCCCAAAAAAAGCGCTGTAGTAGCCCTTGGCCGTTGTAGTGTAAGACAAAGCTACCACCGGATTAAAACTCCATTCATCAAAAATTACGAATTTGACCGTATTTAACCGCACAAAGCCACCTCAAACTAAAGATTTAGCTACAACAACAAACTCCCAACTCCCTTTCAAGAATGATAATTTAAATTTCATCGAAAATGATTATCAAATCATCAATGTAACTTTATTTAAAGATACTTTCTCTTCTTTTTTCTTCTATTTTTCTAAAAAGAGGTGAAATCAATTTTAATACATTTTTTGCCATAAATTCAGATAATATTTAGGTAAATTCTTAATGCATAATTAAAAAATTTAGTTTATTTTTAAAATAAAATTATTTAAAAAATGACATGACAATGAATAATTTTATTTGATTGGATGTGCATGCCTATGTTCACCAAAAATCAAATAGCTATATATGGTGTACCTGTGCATGCATGAACCATGAATGTGTGGCCACATAAACTCCAATGAGCCCAAAATAATTACAATAATCCATTCATTTACACAAATTAAAGTATGACAAGTACAATCATATAAACGAAGGTTCCCTGAATTTATTTAAATTAAAAAAGACAAAGTTGGTAAATAAGGCAAACAAGCTTACCCCATTATTGAAAGGACATACACATCTTACTTAAAACTAAAATAAAAACAACATAGTAGTAACATAAGTACTTGTATGGCTTGAACCTATAACATGAAATTCTAAGAGCACTTGAAACCAGAAGGAACAGATTTTTGACATGCACTGAGTAGAAGACTGAGTGTGATAGGAACATTCAAGTTGATACCAAGAACATTAGCCTTAATAGCAGTACAAAGACATATTGCTGCATCCAAATCAGCCAAACCTTGAATCAATGTACAACACTTGCTTGAAGCAGGACTTCCAACCACAACATTAACAAGTCCAAGAAGATTAGCACAAACACCTAGCTTTAATGTGTCCTTTGGGCATTTTTGTGATGTTGAAGGAGTAGGAGGACTAGCCGTAGGTGGTGTTGGAGAAGGTGGCGTACTAGTAGTAGGTGGAGGACAAGGTTTGGGAGTTTTTGAAGGTGGTGGAGGACTAGGTTTAGGTGTTGGGTTGCATGAACCACAAGCATGTGAAAATGTTGAATAGGAAAGAAGAGAAAGCAATATAATGAGTGCACTAAACTTGTTGGAAGCCATTGTTAAGAAATAAACACTATTGTTTTTTGTGTTTTGGTGTTGAATTATAGGATGAGAATAAAACGAGAGAATTGGACCATATTTATAGGAAAACATATGTGAGGTTCACTCACGTGGTCTCATATCTTAGTGGTTGTTAAAGCATAAACCTTATTTAGTGAGATATTTTTTCAATTACACTTGTTTTTTAGTGGTGTAAACTTTTTTTTACAACAAATGTAAAGTGTCTCATCATTAAAATATTACTCACATGTATTGTATTTAATTAATAAAAAATGAAAATGTTAATAGCGACACTACTACCCTGTTTTCGAATTTGCTCCGTTAATACATATAGATATTTTGATTTGTACTTTATTTTTTTGAAATGTATGCTTAAAAGTTTTTTTGAATTATTTTAACTAATTACTTTTAATGTTTTTAGGAGTTTGGGATATATTATAAATTTAGAGAAATGGTCAATTTCAATTTACAATAATTAATTCTGATGTGATAATGAGACATTTGAGTTACACAAAATCGTTTTAGACAGATTTTGGATTCAATTATTTATTTTTATTTGAGTTCAAACGGAGAACGAATATTTAACATGGATTCAAAATCGCTATTAACTTAAGCGGAGGATAGGATTTCCAAGCTAATTAAAAAAACCTAGTAAGTCTCCCTCTAACTAACCAAAGCCCTTGAAAAAGAATTTTGTTTCAAAGTGAGATAATATCTATCGGTAAGTCAACAGTCCTATACCACATAATTTATTAATAAAATAATTTATGTTTAAATGTTTTTCCTAAAATAAAGTATAGCCAACATGTTGTCAACAAAAAAAATTCATAATGGTAAATAAGTTTAATTCATTTCTTATAAGTTAAAAATTAATTTCTAAATACAGTAAATATATTATTGAAGATTAATAGATAGTCAAAATCAAATATATATATATATATATATATATATATATATATATATATATATATATATATATATATATATATATATATATATATATATATATATATATATATATATATATATATATATATATATAATGATTTTATAAAAAAGCCATTCAAAATAGTTTTAAATTTAGGTAATTTTTTTTATTTTGACATCTAAAAAAATTATAATAAAACGATAAAACCTAAAATGACATTTTTAAAATTCTATTTATACCATTTTATTATTTAAAACTTTTTTTAAAACAAAATTTAAAATGTTTTTTTAACAAAAATATGTAACACTGTAAAAAGTATATTTTTGAAAATGTTGAGATGAATGTTTTAGAATTCGACGAAGACAACATATCGCAAAGTGAGGCTTGCGATGGAGTCGGCGTGACGTGATGTTGGCAGTGGCACCACAGTGAATCAGAGTTCGACAGAGTGAATCGAGGTTCGACCGACGATTCATTTCATCGAAGCTCTAGTCCAATTTTTTTTTTTAATTTGGGTGTATTGGGCTATGTTGCTTTAGTTCATGGATTCATTTGTTTATGGGTTATGTTTTGGACTTATTATGAATTCTTTGGATTTTTTAAAATTTGAAAAACCTTTAGGGATGTATAACAGAGATTGAAAAACACTTCTACACTTCAAAATATTTTGTGCTTGTGTGACTAATATATAGAGACTTTAGACACTAGAAAATATTTGAGTGGAAAATAGGATTTGTTTTTGGAAACTTGAGTGACTATTTTCTTATATCTCATTTATAAGTTTTTTTAAAAATTCTTGGAAATATAATGAATTGAAGAGTTTTTCTATTCTTTAAAGTAGATCGTTTGATTGAACTAAATAAATAAATTAATGTGTTTATTGTCTTAACTTTATCTTGTTTTGTCAAGTTAAATTAGTCTTTTACTACACATTATAATTTTTTTTATTAAAAACCATTTATTTTAGTTGTTATCTATTAAAAAATTTCAATATGATCGAATTCGGAATAATTTTCGAAAATGCTTTTAATTCTTCTATCATTTTTACAACAGCATTTATATGTTTTACTAAAACCATATTCACTAAATTAGAGAAGAAATGTCCATGAAATGTTAGCTCGATAATAAGTGAGCTCGGTAACAAGAGTTTGACTCCTTCGTAATTTCAAAGAAGATGATTTAAATGTTATTGAAAATGAATATGAAATTAATGTAACTTTACTTTCTCTTTTTTTCCTGCTATTTTTCTAAAAAGAGGTGAAATCAGTTTCAATACATTTTCTACCATAAATCAGATACCATTTAACTAATTATAATAAAAGTTAAGGTTTCTTAAAGATGAAGAAAGAAAGGTAGAACCGGTGTGATAAAAAGAAGATGTAATTAAATGCATATTGACAAGCAGTTGTTTTTTTGTATAGAAAGGACAAAGGGAATTAAATGCATATTGACAAAGTGTTGTTTGTTTTTTTAACAAAATACGTATTGACAAGTTGTTTTCACCCAATTACAATCAAATTAAACTATAGGGTATAGGGCTTGTTTTGTTTCATGCACGTTACTAGGTTGTTTGCATGAAATCAAAATAGGCAATTCTGTAACAAACACATGCACAAGCACACGTCCCTACATTTTTTATGTCGGCAAGGTTCTGATTGTAGGAGCTGTATAAGGCAAGGTCAGCCAAAATCCTTTAGAAGTTGACAGATCATAGAGTCAATGTAAATTATGATTTAATTATTAAAAACAAAAATACACCATAATTTACTATATTTCTTTTCCTTACTTGTATAAAGGGTAAGAGCATTTGGAACAGCCATGATTCTTTAGAAGTTGACAGATCATAGAGTCGGTGTAAAGTAACAAACTTGCAAAAAAATGATTTTAGATCTTTCTCCTTATCCAATGCGTGTATACATTAATTTGTGGCTAAATTTTGGCATATAGGCTAGGTTTATTGAAGGACACGATTATCTTTCATAAGGCATAATATTTACCAATGAAATATGGAAGTTTGTTGTTGATACCATCCGTTAAAAATGATTTTTGGAAGTTAAATTTATTCGAATGGTCAGTTATTTTAACCTAATGTAATGCTATTGTTATTATAGAGAGCAATCTAAGTGAGAGAGTGGGAGAGGTGGGGTGTTGAATTAGGTTTTATGAAATTTTTTTATTATTTTTGCTGATGTTTTTTTTTTTTAATATAAAATTACGATGATGATCAATTTAGAACAAAAAGTAAAAAATTAAAATGGTAGAAAATAAATGAACACAAGAGATTTATATTAATTCTTCTTATAAATCACGGGTATATAATCTCTTCACACCATGAAGAATTTTCTAATATGTTAGATCTTTATACAAACCTCACACCATGATCTCTATTATAATCTTTTAACATAAACACCAAACATGTGATTGCACTTTGAATCTCCCCATATCTAAGAACATTTTCCATACACTATGAAACAAACATTCAAATTGATGATACCAAGAACATTAGCCACGTTAATAGAAGGACATTTTCTTTATAGCAGAATATTTTTTCTATAGAAGGACATTTTCATTTTTCTATTATACATGAAATCAATTTCAATTCATTTTTCACCATAAATTCATATGCTCTTTAACTAGTACAAAACTTAAGGTTTCTTAAAGATTGAGAAAAAAGTAGTATAAAAAACATAGTAAGAAAAAAGACAAGGAATTAAATGCATATTGAGAAGTTGATGTTTTTTTGTTGACAAAATACGTATTGACAAGTAGTGATTGGGAATTGGGATATTCTGCAAGTTGTTTTCACCCAATTACGTTCAAATTAAACTAGGGTATAGTGCTTGTTTTGTTTTATGCCCATTACTAGGTTGTTTACATGAAATCAAGATATGCAGTTTTGTGAGTAATACATGCACCAGCTCACATCCTTACAATTTTTGTGTCGACAAGGTTCTGATTGTAGAAGCTATGGCAAGGTAAGCCAGCAGAAATTGACAGATTAGAGTCAATGAAAATATGATTTTATTACTTAAACAAAAATCAGCCACAAATAATTACTAAGTGCTTTTGTTTAAAACAACCCTCAGAAATGATAAACCTCATTATAATTTGATTAGAAGTGGTTAAATTTCTCAAGAAAGTGTAATGAATATAGAGCATGTATTTCTAAGTAGATTTCTTTGCTAATGTTATAATATTTTACACGGCAAGCAAAAAATCCGTTGCAGTTTGATCTTAATCACACAGTTCATAAAAATCAGTTTGTTTTTTATTTTATAATTCAAATTTAAATCTGAACCACTAAATCATGAAATGATTGCCGGACAATGTTTCAAATTTAAGCCCTCTTCTTAGCCAGACACTAATTCCTTCATCAGATCATCCTTTGAAACGTGAGAAGAACTTTTGAATTGCTTCTAACTCTTAATGGGGCGGGCAGCGTTAAGGACGTGAGACATTTTGCTCACTCTTGTCAATAGGCCCACCTGGGCGGCTTTTAGGGTTGTTTTTTAGTTTGCATTAAGCCTTCTTCTTAGCCAGACACTAATTCCTTTCAAGCAAAGAAATTTTAGACATCAATTAAAACAAGCCTTTATAAGTAGTGTTGAAATTTGTGTTCTAACTCAATTTCTGATTCCAATCACGAACAATTTTGATATTTGAACATATATTAGGTGAGATAATAAATAGAAGACGGTCAAAGAAATAGTTGACAACATTATTTAAAATTAATAAAGAAAAATCTTAATACAGACACAAGATGGAACCCTTGCTGAGATAAGAATTGCAACCTAGGAAACCATTGCTACAAACACATTGTTGCAGTTGTGTTTAAGTTTCCGTTGACTCATATACTTACTTATTCGATTTATTTATTAGCTTGTATAGATTCTTATATTCTAACATTCTAACATTGTATCAATAGAGTGAAAATGTGTTTCTTACGAGAGAATGAAAAGAGTAATTATCAACCTTTAGATTACAATAAAAGGCTGAGATTAAGATTTATTTTAAGCAACACATATGACTTTTCTAAGTTTAAAGAACCGCAACACACATGATCACTATGTTAATTTATCTTTATAGAAATCACTCTCTTGAATTTTTTTTTAAGTCACATGTGTTTTTTAAAATCAAATGTGTTGTCCGCATAATTTTGTAAATAGAGTAAATAATATTAACCACTCAATTAAAATCAAACACTTCTCTATCTCATATTAAGTGAAATTTTTATAATATACTTTTTGTCGTAAATTTTAATTCTTTTGAATTATCAATATAATATTTTTCATTTTTTGAGTTTTCGAATATAAAGGAAGGATAACAAAAGGTTAAAAGCATAATAGCTGGCACGAACTTCAATCATAATGATTATAATATATTAATATATTATTTATCAAATTTCAAGATAACAAATTATTCTATAACAATAATTGCTAAAAATATTAAATAAATAAATTTTAAAATATTATTATAATTAACTTAAGTAATCATTGTCTTAAAAAATATATAAAATTAAAAAAAAAATTGTTGTTGAGAGAATAATTCATGCATGAATGTGTGGTCAGCATAATTTTGTAGTTAGCTTACACGTGATATCAAATTGGCATTTGGTCTTGAGGTTTGAAATTTTGTTTAACAATAATACATGCTCTGCTTCAATTTCAAAACTCCAAATAACAAAAAAAAAAAAAACTTCCATCTCATAATAAGTATTTTCTTATTTATTTCAAATTATTTATTCTTTTAAAATATTAATACAATATTTATTTATTTTTTCCACTAACTTACCTTTATTTATTGTATTTTAAATCATATAATTAAAATAACCTTTAAGATAACATTATTGATTGTCCAAAAAACGTAGTCATCCAGGAAAAAAACTAAAACACACAATTATGAAACAAAGATTCCCCACATTTATTAAAATTAAGACAAAGTAAAAGTTAATATTTTAAAATATGAGAGAGTATGAGCGAAACTCTGAGAGAAACACGGCGAGGATTTGTGAGCATGGTGAGTTTTTACCTGAGGCTGCTGCGGGAGAGGGAGGTGCAAGGTGGTTGGAGGTGGGGGGACGGAGTTCTTCTAGGGCTAGGGTTCGATGGGATCATTCGGGTGGTAAGAAACGGAATCTCAAACGACCTTCGTCGACGTTCTTTTTCAAGTCTTTTCCTGATTCGAAGAGAGCTAGAGATTTATATGATGTGTTCAAAGATTATGGAGATGTGGACGAGGTTATTATACCAGGGAGGAGGGATAAGTTTGGTAAGAGGTTCGGTTTTGTCCGGTTCTTTGACGTCATGGATGTGGATAATTTGGCGTTGAAGTTGGATAACATTTTCATTGATAAGGTGAAGCTGTTTGTCAATGTCCCCCGTTTTCGGAGAGGTAAGGGGTCGTTGAAGGGGGTGATAGGAGGCGTAGGGGAGGATGAAGGGGGCTTGGGGAGGAGGAACATGAAGGCTGAGCATTCAGAACGGAGAGTCTTCAATCATGTGGCACCAGGGAGATCCTATGCTTCGGTTACTCGGAACCTTTCCTCGATGGTGACTTACCCGCATAATAACCTTAAGAAACTCGAATTTAAGTTTGATGATTCGGGGGTGCTTCACAGATTCAGTAAGGCCATGGTAGGGAAGGTGACAGAAGTAGGAATGACTTATAACATTCAGGATTTATTTGACATGGAGGGTTTCTTTGGGGTGAAAGTAACAGCGCTTGGGGCCAACCTGTGCCTTCTAGAGGACCGAGAGGACGGAGCAGTGGCGAAGTTATTGGAGAATGATAAACAATGGGTGGACAAATGGTTTGTGGAGATTTTTAAATGGAATCAGGAGGTACACGATGGGGAGAGGGTGGTTTGGGTGAGACTGTTTGGGCTTCCTGGTCACTGTTGGTGTAACTCGTTCTTTGAGTTCATCTCCAAACCGGTGGGATCATTCATTAAGCTTGATGCTGATACGCAGAATCAATCCCGACTTGATGTAGCACGCTTCCTGATTCGCACGCGTTGCATGGCCGGGATCGATGAATGCTTCAACGTGGATATCAATGGAACAGTGGTAAGATTGAAGATGGTGGAAGACTCACAGGGTCCTCTCAGAGTGGTTGACTCAGTGTTTAGTTTGTCACATTCTGGTTCGGAGGAGGACTTCGCTGATGAAAGTGTTGTTGGTGGCGGATCGGATTTGGATGGACTGATGGATATTCCGGCGACGCATGGGGTTGAGGGTGCAGGTTTCGATGCTAGGTTACCTGCAGGTTGCACGAATTTGGGCTCTGACCGTGTGGGAAACAAAAGGGGTGCTGATACTTCCTTTGTTGTGGAAGTTGACCAGGTGAAAGGGACAGGTCCTTTTGAGGTAGAAAAAGGAGATGAAAAGTCCACTGACAGGGGTGGAGATATTGTTGGAGGGACAAACAAAGATTGTGTGGGTTTGGTTCCCAAGGCTGTGGAGGAGGGACCCACTCTGAAACCTATTCTCTCTGCTCCTATTTTACGAGAGGGTTTTTGTGATGGTCAAACAACTAATGTGGACTTTTGTCAATTGGCAACATCAGTGGATCAAAGTCTGTCTAATGGTACTCTATTGGGCCTAGGTATGGTTGGGGGTAAGGCCCATTTGAATGCTAATGGATCTTTTGAGGCTGGCCCACGTTTTTCATCCCAAGTTTGCAAGGAGCGAGAGACAGACTCTATCTCTTCGTTCGCGTCTGTCACAGCTACAGGAGAGGGGAACGCGCCGTCTTCCTCACCGGAGGGTTATCTCGTACGGCGAGGAGGTTCTTCTTCATCGTGTTGCGCAGAAACGGAGGAGTCAGATGTGGATTCTTTAGCTGGGAAGGGATTCTCGCCAACGCCGGTGGCGGTCCGTAATACTTTCTTGCCTCTAAGAAAACCGAGTGGTGCTGGTTGCAAGTCAGCGAGGGATGTTAAGAAAAAACTGGAAAAGAAGAAGGAGCTCGTAGTTGCTTCAAGTTGTAACGAGTTAATGGCGGTGGGGAGTGATACAGATTCAAGATTTGGGGAGGTTCCAGACTCAGATGTTATTCGTGGTAATGATAGATTTATGGATAAAGATAGAGAGGAGGTGGCATCTAAATTATGGGAGAAAGCTTCTTTGTTTGGGGCACATGGGGGAGATTCTCATGCTGTTATGGTGAAGGAAATTAAAGCCATGGAGAAGAGGGACAGAAATTTGAAATCTCAGAAGGTTGTTTCTGCATCAGGTAACTTATGAATATTGTTTCGTTTAATGCACGTGGGTTGGGCAGCAACATCAAAAGAAAAGCTGTTTGTAATTTGATTCGAAAAGAGAATTTTGAAGTCTGTCTCCTTCAAGAGACAAAGCTGGGTTTGATTTCTGATAGGATTATTTTTGAATTGTGGGGAGGAACGGAGGTTGAGTGGTCTTTTAAAGCGGCTGAGGGAAATTCTGGTGGTTTACTGATGCTTTGGAAGAAAGGTTTTTTTTCGGCTCTGTTCAGTTTTGAGGGGGAGGGCTATGTGGGGGTTTGTGGCTATTGGAAAAATACTTTGATTTATATAGTTAACATTTATTCGTCTTGTTTTTTTATTAAGAAGAGGAAGTTGTGGTGTGATTTGGTGGAGGTGAAAGGGAAATTTCCGGCGGGTGTTTGGTTATTGGGGGGTGATTTTAATTCTATTCGGGTGGAGTCCGAGCGGAAGAGTAAGAGTGGGGTTTTTAATAGAAGGGAGATGGATGATTTCAATAAGTTTATTTTGGATATGGAATTGGTTGATCTTCCTACGATTGGTAAGAGGTTCACTTGGTTTAGTTTGGATGGTTCGGCTATGAGTCGGTTGGATAGATTCTTGATGTCGGATATTTTGGCGAAGGATTGGAAGGTGGGTGGTCAAGTGGTAGGTGCGAGGGACTATTCTGATCATTGTCCGATTTGGCTTAAATTGGATTTATTGAATTGGGGTCCAAAACCTTTCAAATTTTTTTCTTGTTGGACTAAGCATGAGGATTTTTATTCTTTTGTTGAAAATACGTGGAAGGGTTTTGTTATTCATGGTAAGGCGCTTTTTGTTTTTAAAGAAAAGTTGAAATTATTGAGGGGGGCTTTGAGGAAGTGGAACGTGGAGGTCTTTGGTTTGGTAAACCTTGAAGTGGAAGATGCAATTAAGGATTTAAATGTGCTTGATGAGATAGCTTCCGATGGTAATCTGACGGATCCGGTGGCTTTGGCTCTTAAAAGGTCGGAAGCGACGCATAAAATGTGGGAGGTGACTAAGCATAAGGAAAGTATCCTTCGTCAAAAGGCTAGAGCTTTGTGGCTTGAGGAGGGGGATTCAAACTCCAAATTTTTCCATAAAGCTGTTAATCTTAGAGTGAGAAGGAATGCGATTTTGGGGCTGAACACCTCAAATGGGTGGGTGGATAAAGTGGAGTTGGTTAAGGAGGAGGTGAGGAGACACTTTGAATGTAGATTTAAGGAGGGTTTATTCTCGAGGCCCCGGTTGGACGGTGTTGGTTTCGGTTCTCTATCGGTGGAGGAAGCTTCTTCTTTAGAGTCACCTTTTTCGGAGGAGGAGGTCTGGGATGTGTTGGTTAATTGTGATGGGGATAAGAGTCCCGGTCCCGATGGTTTTACTATGGGGTTCTACAAAGTGGGATGGCCTTTCTTAAAAAGGGAGTTGATGAATTTCATTAATGAGTTTTATTCTTGTGCGGTGGTCCCTAAAGCAGTTACAGCTTCTTTTCTGGCGTTAATTCCTAAGGTGGATAATCCTATTTCTTTGGATGACTACCGGCCAATTTGTCTTATTAATAGTATGTATCGGATTATGTCGAAGGTGTTGGCGTCGAGATTAAAAGGGGTGATTGGTAAGCTTGTATCTTCATGTCAATCCGCTTTTATTCCAGGTCGTAATATGTTGGACGGGGTTCTGGTTCTGAATGAAACATTGGATTATGCTAAGAGATTTAAAAAGAGGTGTATGATGGTGAAAGTGGACTTTGAGAAGGCGTATGATTGTGTGTCGTGGGACTTTCTTAGATACCTTCTTGTAAGGATGGGTTTTGGGGTTAAGTGGAGAGGTTGGATTGAAGCTCTTGTCTTTAATAGTTCTATGTCTATCCTTGTGAACGGGAGTCCTACGAGGGATTTTGCGGTTTCTAGAGGTTTGAGGCAAGGTGATCCTCTCTCACCTTTTCTCTTTTTGTTGGTGGCAGAAGGCTTATCGGGTATGGTTAAGGTGGCTTCGGATTTGGGAGAGTTTAAAGGGTTCGCCGTGAATGTCAATACCAAGTTGGAAATCCTTCAATTCGCGGATGATACCGTTCTTGTGGGGGAGGATTCTTGGTCTAACTTATGGACTTTCAAATCTATTTTAAGGGGTTTTGAGCTTGCTTCCGGATTAAGAGTCAATTTGACTAAGAGTAGGCTTTTTGGTGTTAATCTTGATCCGAATTTTAGACAAGCCGCCTCTTCTTTCCTTAATTGTGTGATTGGTTCGACGTCTTTTGTCTTTTTGGGAATTCCGATTGGTGTGAATCCAAGGAGATGTTCGGTGTGGAGGCCGATTGTGGAGAAGTTTCGAAGAAGATTGTGTGGTTGGCATCATAAGCATTTGTCTATAGGTGGTAGAGTGGTGCTTTTGAACTCCGTCTTGACTAGCCTCCCGATTTTCTTTTTCTCCTTTTATAAGGCTCCCAAGGCTATTATAAATGAGATCATAACCATCCAACGTGGTTTTCTTTGGGGTGGTAGTGAGGAGAGGAAGAAGGTGTGTTGGATTAGTTGGGATAATGTTTGTCGGGACAAAAAAGAGGGTGGTCTTGGGGTGAAGCATTGCGGTAGATTTAATTTGGCACTTCTTGCCAAGTGGAAATGGAGGATCTTGAACGGTGGCAACTTTTTTTGGACTAACTTTCTCTTTTGCAGGTATGGTGATATAAAACGAGCTATGCTTCGAACTCCTTCCTTTCATTCTAGAAGCAAAGTTTCCCTTTGGTGGAAGGACCTTTGTTCTTTAGGGGTGGATACTTCATCCTCGGTGTCGGATTGGTTTTGTAATTCCATAGCTTTAAAGCTCGGTTCGGGGTCTTTTGTGGAATTTTGGTTCGATGTTTGGATAGGCAACACTCCTTTGCGTGTTTTATTTCCGGATGTCTTTCAATTGGTAGATAATCCGCATTGTAAAGTGGCGGACATGGGTACGTGGACCGAAGATGTGTGGCGGTGGAATTTTTTGTCTTGGAGGAGGCCTTTGACTAGAGAAGTGGATTCTCAATTGGAGAATATCATTAATCTCCTTTTGCCGGTGCAGCCCCGTAGGTTGGAAGATGACGGTTTCAAGTGGTGGCGACAAGCCTCCGGTTTCACGGTTAGTAATGCTTATGCTTCTATTTCTTTGATTGAGTCTTTTCTTCTTCCTCCGGATTCGACCTTAAGGGTGGCTTTTGATTGTCTTTGGAAGACAAAAGTGCCATTTAGAATTTTAATTTTTGGTTGGAGATTGATATGGGATAGGCTTCCAACAAAGGTTGAGTTAGCTAAACGAGGGATTTTGGTTAATGCAAATGATTTGATGTGCCCGCTTTGTTTGCATTTTGAGGAAGATGTAAATCATATTTTCTTTGGATGCTCCTTTTCAAATTTTTGGTGGAATAAATTGCTTCATTGGTTAAATTTGCTTGATGATTTTTTGGCCGATTCGCTTATTAACCGCTTGTGTTGGTTGGATCATCACTTTGAAGAAGAGTATGGTGTTGAATTTAGATGGTTTTTCGGTTTACTTTTTTGTTGGATTATGTGGAATTGTAGGAATGATGTAATCTTCAATGGCCTAGCTCTAGACTCTTTTGATGGTTTATTTTTATTGAAATCTTTATCTTGGGAGTGGATGGGAGTTTATTTTAGGAACTTGTGTATTGGCTCGAGGGAGGATTGGTTCCGAGACCCGAGAGCTTTCTTTGTGTAAAGGGGTGGGTTAGGCCGGTATCTCTTTTTCTATTTTTTTGTTTGTTGTATCTTTGGGTTAAGCACCCCTAGTGCTTTTTAATCCAATTTCGCTTATAAAAAAAAAAAAGACAAAGTTGGTAAATAAGGCAAACAAGCTTACCCCATTATTGAAAGGATATACATATCATATAATCCATATTTGGATTAATGAAAATTTAGCATGATCACGATGTCACTTTAATTTTGTTAAAGTCACAGTGACTCCTATTAGAAACGTAAACAAATAACTAAAACATAAACAACGTAGTAGTAACATAAGTACTTGTATGGATTGAACCTATAACAAGAAAATCTATGAGCACTTGAAACCAGAAGGAAGAGATTTTTCACAAGCACTAAGGAGAAGACTGAGTGTGATAGGAACATTCAAGTTGATACCAAGAACATTAGCCTTAATAGCAGTACAAAGACAAATTGCTGCATCCAAATCAGCCAAACCTTGAATCAATGCACAACACTTGCTTGAAGCAGGACTTCCAACCACAACATTAACAAGTCCAAGAAGATTAGCACAAACACCTAGCTTTAATGTGTCCTTTGGACATTTTTGTGATGTTGAAGGAGTAGGAGGACTAGCCTTAGGTGGTGTTGAAGGTGTAGGAGGACTAACCGTAGGTGGTGTTGAAGGGGTAGGAGGACTAACCTTAGGTGGAGGATTAGCCTTAGGTGGAGGACAAGGTTTAGGTTTTGGTGGAGGACTAGGCTTAGGTTTTGGATTGCATGAACCACAAGCATGTGAAAATGTTGAATAGCAGAGAAGAGAAAGCAATATAATGAGTGCACTAAGCTTGTTGGAAGCCATTGTTAAGAAATAAACAATAATGTTTTTTTGTGTTTTGGTGTTGAGTTTTAGGATGAGAAGAAAAGAAGAGAATTGGACCACTTTTATAGGAAAATATTTGAGGTTCAATCACATGATTTTGATCATATCCTAGTGGTTGTTAAAAGACTAGGAATTTCTATTATCTATAGTTAGAAGTAACTAGTAAACTAGATATTGCACTTGGTTGTTGGTGGTGTTAATATGTTAGTCTTGTTTACTAGACATCTAGAATGTCTCATCATTGCTAAAATATTATAGTATAATAGCGAACACATCAATTGTCTTAAAATAAAGAAAATATTTCATTACACCCTTATACTCTCAGCCACGGCTAAATTTCAATTATGTTTCATATTTTTGTAGATACAAATTTAGAAGTATTTCTTTTTAAAAACAAAATTTGTTTAGTCTATAGATATATTTATTGAATTGTTAAAAACATAGTGAACGTTGGGAAAATGTAAATCATTTTAATTTAGTAAATTTTTCGGAGATACATCTACAGAACATGTTAAAATAGAGTGCTCCATAGATATACTTACGGAATATTCTAAATTTCATATTTTTAACAAAAATGAAATTATAGTGCAATTTATACGATGTATTCTTTTGGTGTACTATTTTCCATTGTCTTGGGGTTTAGAGTTTAGTGTAGAAAAAATGGAAGATCAAATTATATATAGTGCAATTTATGCGATATACTCTCTTAGTGTACTATTTTCCACTGCCTTAGGGTTTAGGGATTAAAAAATGTAATATCAAAACATAACGGAATGTTCCGTAGCTAGGTGCATCTACGAAACACTTTTTTTTAATATGTTCCGTAGATGCATCTCTGGAAGATCCACTGAACTAAAATAATTTGAATTTTTCCAACGTTTACTATATTTTTTACGCTCCCGTAGATGTACCTACGAAAAAAATCAAATCTTTTTTTAAAAAAAATTACTTCTGAATGTTCATCTACGAAAATAAAGAGACATTTTTAGCAACACGCGTGATGCATAAGAGACCCAAAGAATGAGGTTAGAGTTTCTAAAAATAAATGTCAATTTTAATTTTAATTTTAATGTAATATTAATTAAAATTTTAATAGTACCTTTTTAATTAAAACTATATGCATATCACCTTCAAATCAATGTTTAATAAAATTTAGTTTTAAAAAACTTTATATTATTTTTTTTATAAAATAAGAACTTTTTATTTTCACCGTTGAACAAACATTATTTGTAAATAGTTAGATATCTATCTTATTAATTAAAGTTGTTAAGTTTTTTTAAAAATAATTTGACTTTAAAATTGAGGGTAATTATATAATTTAATAGTGAAATATTTCTTTATTTCATTTTATTATTTACATCACTAACCAATTATTTTTTATTTTAATTAATAAATTATTATTTCTTTGATAACTACCATTTCTTTTTTTTAGTTTTTTTTAATAAATAAAAAAAACATGTTTTTTTAAAAAATAAAATGTATCTGTTCGTTAATTCACTTTTGTTTATCTTAAATCATATTTTCATCAATAATCAATAATTAATAAAATAAAAATTTCTAAACTTAAAAATGGAAATGTCACGTTTATTTTCATGAATAATTAATTAAATGACAATTTCTAAACTTAAAAATTATTATTTCATACTCCACTAATTTTATTTTTTTTAAGAAAGCAAGAGATGATATTAAAAGGAGAACTAAGAGTTCTCCAACCCGATTACAAAGAAAAACGGAATACCCTGACAAAAAGGGAATATTACATATCAATTACAATTACGAGAGAAAATACAAAGGGTCCATACAAAACTCGTAAAAAGAGTAATTGAGGTGTGTAATTTTCCCGCAAAACGATCACTTTCAAAGTAAGAACTAAATGTTCCAAACGGTGTTATTCACATTCCAAACCTCCTTACGAAAGCATCAACCATTTCTAACCAACCAAAGACTCCAAGTTATCATTTAAACAACATCCAATTTTCTATCCTTCACCTTTTTACTATAAAAGAAAGAGTGTCATTCCATAAAATTCGATAAACACTCCTCATCAAAATTATCCTCTTTACCCACCCAAAATGTTATTTCTTTCCAAATATACTTCACCACCAAACAACCAAAAAAGAAGTGATTTCTACTTTCCAAACAATATCCAAAAAATGTACACTTTAAATCATTCTAAGGAAAAGACATACCTCTAATCACCAAAAGATCTTTCATTGGAAGCCTATTATGAAGAAGTCTCCACCCAAAAGTCTTTGTCTTGAAAGGCACTTCCATCTCCCACAAAAGGCCAAACGCTTCCTCATGCTTAACTGAAGGACCATACGGGATACGTAATTTCTCATAAAATGCATAACAAGATGCTACCGAAAACTCCTTCTCTGAATCTCCCAACCACACAACTTTATCTTTTCCCTCCTTCCACCCTAAAAACGCCGCCAAACACCCCCTCAAGGACATGATGTCCGCAGCAAGAACGGTGTTCACCGCAACGTGACCGGGAATCCCAAAATCCCCCATTGCCAAATATTGTTCATCCATCCACCTATGGCGGCCACCGACACAAGCTTTAGGCGAGAAGCAAGGAATAAATCCGGATAGACCTCTTTTAAAGCTTTGTCTTCCAACCATAAAGCATCTCAAAAAAGAGTATTAAAACCATCATGAATAATAAATCTACCACAAGTAACAATGGGATCAATTGAAGAAGAGGAATAAATCTTTAAAATATCCTTCCACCACAAGGAACAAGAGGAGGAAGCCATTGACTCTCTACCCATTCCAAAAGCCTTTGAAGATAAATCTTCGTATCGCGCTTTTAAAACATTGTACCACAAAGAATTTTGCTCTTGAAGAATCCTCCACCTCCATTTATTAAGAAGAGCCACATTAAACGTAGCCAAGTTCTTAACGCCTAAACCTCCTTTGTTCAAAGGGAGAGTAACATCCCCCCCCCCACTTTAGCCAATGAATACATCTTCTATCTTTCACTCCACCCCATAAAAACTTACTTTGAATGCTAGTAAAATTTCTCACCATCTTTGCCGGCATCTTTAGAAAAGACATAGTGAAAATACACAACAAACTAAGCACGGACTTGAGAAGAGTAATCCTACCACCCAAATTCAAGAAAAGATTCGTCCAACCTTTCAACCAATTCTTCATCTTTAACAAAAGAGGATTTCAAGTGGCTTCCTTCATAGGATTGAACCCAATTGAGATACTGAGAAAATAAAAGCTACTATCTTTCAATTTACAAGAAAGAAAATGGGAGACTGCCTCTAAAAAATGAGAGTTAATATTAATACCAATCAACTTACTTTTTTGATAATTAATGCTAAGCCCCGACACCACTTCAAAAGCTCTAAAAACCGCTCTAACCGCCCACGCATGTTTCCAATTACCATCCCCCACAATTAAGGTGTCATCCGCAAATTGAAGAATGTCCACCTTACAAGCACCTTTTATAGAGTAACTTTGAAATTCTTCCACTTCAATCGACTTTCTAACTAGCCCCGTAAGACCTTCCGCCACCAATACAAAAAGGAAAGGTGAGAGAAGATCTCCTTGTCTCAAACCTCCAAAAACTTTAAACTCCTTAGTAGGACTACCGTTAAGTAGCACCGACATGTTGCTGTTGAAGCGGTAAAGCGGCAAGCAACAAAACTTAGGAAGTATTACTCTGGGAAAAATTATCGTCTCCACAGGGATCAGTGCAATGAACTGCCGATCAACAGTTTCGAAAGTTATGAGTTTGGATTGAATAGTTAAAACATAAAAACGGAAAAGTAAATATCAACACAAAAAGAATACATTTTTCAAAAAGAAGAGACTTATCAGACATTGCATATAATCTACTCCTCACAAACTTGAACTTATCGATCAGTTATACTCAACCTACAATACTTATCAATATCATCAAGCATCGCTCACACCCTAAGTCATTTCTAACCCAAAGTAGAGAGAACTACTATATCATCTCGGCGACGATCTCTCAGCTAACCTCAACAACACAGCACACAACCGTATTGCTCACGTCGACGATCTCTCAACCAACACAAATAACACAGAGGCATTAAGCTTCGATATCCACGAAGAATATTAGCTCCAAAAACTATCTCTAGAGTCTAGAACTAATAGATATCCATCCCTAATCAAGATTTGTGAGGTATATGTCTATAACAACCCAAATCCAAACATAAAGCAAAAAGATTAAGGAAAACATCAATAATGATTTGTAAAGCAAACTTTATACAACACCGTGATCAACAAATATACATGAGTTCAAAGTAAAATCATATACAAAACCCAACCAAAGAGAAATACACAAAGAAGAAGAGAAATGAACCGAAAATCTCCCAGTTTGTCAGCATCGATTGATGATCAATCCACCTCTGATCATCCAAAAGCAAGCTCCATAGTTATTTTCTAAGCTAATATATCTAAAAAAATGTTTGGTGATGAAGTGGGAGAAAAAAAATACTCAAACCATAACCTAAAAAATATGTTTTTGGCCCTTAAAACGTATTTCTGTCAGGACCGCTTCGTTCGGAGACTAAACGGCTCGCACGGAGACTCAATGCAGCAAAATTTTCACGTTTTTTGGTCAGTCTGCCTCGTCCGGCGAGCCCAAAATTCGTCTGGCAAATTACACCAGAAATAGCAGAAAATTCTGCACTATTTCGGCCATAACTTGAGAACCGTATCTCCAATTTGCGCCCGGTTCGAAGCGTTGGAAAGCTTATTCAATTTCCTATATAATAATGAATAAATATCAATAAAATCAATGATTTTTTTATTATTATTTGATTTTGAGCTTTATTCGTTGATACGTTGCTCAAAATCGCGCGTTTGAAGCTATGTCCTCGACACTTTATTGCTCATGCTCCAAATACGCATCAATACCTACAAAATGAATAGAAAACTATCAAAATATACACAAATGAATCAAAGTATGAATTTAAAAAAACTAACACAAAACGGGAGATTATTCAACAGAATTTACACAAAAATACGATAAGTGCCACAAAACTATATATACAAAAGCACTACAAATTGGCACTTATCAACCTCACTCAATTGTTTTTCATTTCTACTTGATCACTCTATCATTTATAATTCGTCGATCAAAATTTACATATATATGTTGAATACATTTTGATATTATCCTGAATTTTATATATTTAAAATTGTTTACATGTGTTTGTGTTTATTATTATGTTTAAATTTAAATAAAAATTAATTAATAATAATAATAATAATATACATACAATTATAGAATCACTAATAAGTTATTAATTAAAGAATGACATTTTATGTTATCTACATATATTCACATCTAGATCCACTACTTTATCAAACTTTTAATTAGTTTATCAATTATTAGTCATTTCAACTATCAGTTACTAGTTATCAGCTATAAGATATCAACTATCAATTATAAACTATCAATTGATTTATATGGTGTTAACCATTTTTATTTGTCATAATTATGTTGTAATGTTAACTTGTGCCATAAACATACATGTTAATAAACTATCAAATAAAAAAGTTTGTCTAACCAATCATTAGTTGGTCCATTGATGATTGATGTTGGATTTGGTAGGAAGGACTATAGTCCTCAACTGCAATTTGGAAGGGGCTGGAACAATCGAACGGGATTAAACCGGTGGTGAAAAACCAAAAAAAAATCTAAAAAAACAATAAAAAAATAGACTAATAATTATAAATTTTTAATAAAATAAATATATAACTTTTTTAAAAAATCTACATTTAATTCTTAATTTGTTCTCTTATGGTATAAATTAGCATTACTTATAATAAATTAAAATGATAATCAATGACACAATAAACTTTCAATATATTTTCCACCATACAATCAAATGCTATTAATTAGTTATCAAAGTTAAAATCTCTAAAAGATATAAGGAATCAGAGTTAGAAAAAGGACAAGGATTTAAATACAAATTGACAAGTTGTTATTTTATTGACAAAATACGTATGGACACTTTGTGATAGGGATATTTTACAAGTTGTTTTCAACCAAAAAATTACGTCCAAATTATAATTATAAACTGGGGTATAGACTATAGTGTTTGTTTTGTTTCAAGCCTATTACTAGGTAGTTTACATGAAATCGAAATAGCCAAATTTGTGAGTAACAAATACCCAACCACGCATCCTTACAATATTTGTGTCGACAAGGCTCTGATTGTAGTGGTCATGGCAAGGTCAGCCAGCATCCTCAGAAATTGAAAGATCAAAAAGTCAATGTATATATATTTTTGTTTATCTTTAATATATTAAAACACAATACTAAACACATACATTAGCGCCTAATTTCTTTTCACATCCCGCCTAAACCTTGCTATTCTTATATTCTCTTTTTATCTCAACAACCTTTTACTCTTTCTTTTTTCAATAATATAATTTAATTATTAATCATAATTATAAATTATAAATTATAATAAACTGTGAACTCTAATTAAGGAGCCATTCTATATATATTCCCTTATTAACTCATTCACTTATGTTCTTTTTCTTTTTCATAAATATAATTTAATAATTTTTTTGAAATAATTTTTCATGTTTTTCTTGGTTGCCTGAAAAATTGACATATCAATTCATTATTACTAAATTAATTACTTATAATAATAATATAATAATAATAATAATCTATTAACCCAAAATATTAAATTCCTATTTTATATGCATTCACGTTAATTTACATTAATTCACTAAATCACATTAATTCAAAATCACATTATTTCACTACATTATTATTTTTATTTTTGGGCATACAAAGAATCAATAAAATTGTTTCTGAAAAATTTATTTATTCAAAGAGGAATCAGTATTTTTTTTTGGGTTAATACCTATTTTCACCCCTGCCATATGGGGTGCATTTGAAAAACCCCCCTACGAAAAAAAAAGTTGCAATTATTACCTTAACAAATTTTAAAAGTTTCAACTTGGACCTTTAACCAGCCACATCATCAAAAAATCTGATGTGGCAATTTTTTATTATTATTTTAATTGAGTGGCTGGCTTATGTGGAATTATTATTATTTTTTTATTTAATTTAATTACATGTGACATTTTTATTATTATTATATTATTTAGTTCTATTTTTATTATTATTATATTATTTAGTTCTAAACATGTTAAATATTAAAGTTTAAAAAACTGGTCATATGGGGTGTTGAACCCATGCACCCTAGACTGCAAGTCATACAATGATACCACTACGCTGTGGTTCATCTTTTGATATGAAGTTCCCTTAGAAACTATATAATAACTACTGTTTACATTATTACATTTTTAAGATTAATACTTAATGTTTACATTATTATTTAATATTAATATTATTAGTAAATAATTATTAGTTATTAATTAATATTTATTAGTTAATGTTAACGTTATTAAATAATATTAGTTAAATTATAAAATAATAATTAATATTTATTTTACTGTTTAACTTAATTAAATTATAAAATATAAATTAAATTAATTAATTTTAACTAATATTTGTTTATATTAATTTAATTTAGTTTAATACTATTTTATAATTAATAATATTTTAGTTTATATTTTATTGTTAACATTATTAATTAATATTTTTTTATACTAATTTAATTTAGTTTATATTTTCTAATTAAAATTAGTTTAATTAAATTAAATGTTTATATTAAGGTTTATATGTAATTTAATTTAATTAATGTTATTTTACTTTTAACATTATATTTAACTTAATAAATTTAATTTCAATATTTTATATAAATGTTTATGTCTAATTTAATTTAATTTATTTTACTGTTAACGTTATTAAATAATATTTGTTTATATTAATTTAATTTAGTTTATATTTTCTAATTAATATTAGTTTAATTTAATTTAACGTTTATGTTTAATTTAATTTATTTTATTTTTATTTAATTTATTTAATATTACTTTATTATTAACGTTATATTTAAGTTAATTAATTTAATTTAAACAGTTTATATTAATATTTATATTTAATATAATTTACTATTAACGTTATTAATTAATATTAATTTAATTTACTATTAACGTTATTAATTTAATTTAGTTTATAATTTAATTAACTTTAATAATAAAATAAATATTAATTATTATTTTATAATTTAGTAATATTCATTAATAACATTAACTATTAACTATTAGACAAAAAGTAATACTGAAACTTAAAACGTAGCTGTTATATACATGCTAGGGAAGTTAACGTGGAACAAACCATAGCGCAGTGGTAAGGTCCTTTTCATGCATTCCATGGTGCTTGGGTTCAACACCCGATGGGACCAAATTTTTAAACTTTAATATTTAATATGTTAAGAACTAAATAATATAATAATAATAAAAATGCCACATGTAATTAAATTAAATAAAAAAATAATAATAATTCCACATAAGCTAGCCATTCAATTAAAATAATAATAAAAAATTTAAAAAAACTTGCCACATCAGATTTTATGATGATGTGGCCGGCTAAAGGTCCAAGTTGAAAATTTTAAAATTTGTTAAGGTAATAATTGCAACATTTTTTTTTGCAGGGGGGTTTTTCAAATGCACCCCATATGGCAGGGGTGAAAATAGGTATTAACCCTTTTTTTTTTGAAATAATTTTTCAACTCAATCAATATTTTTTTTCTTTAACCCACGTTCATGTTTTCCATGGTTGCCTAAAAAATTGACATATCCATTCATCAATTCATCATTATTAAATTGATTACTTATAATAATAATAATAATAATAATAATAATAATAACAATATTATAATAATAACAACAACAATAATAATAATAATAATAATAATATATTAACCCAAAATAAACACAAAATACTTAATTCCTATAATTAGGAATTCACGTTAATTCACATTAATTCACTAAATTACATTAATTCACTACGTTATTATTTTTTATTTTGGGCATAAAAAGAATGAATAAAGAAAAATCATTTATTCAAAAAGGAATCAATAAAATTGATTCAAAAATAAGTGATTTTAGGGCGGCGCATTAAACACTAATCAATAATAATATGTTATAATAATAAATAATAATATTATTATATTATTAGATATATTATATAGCGCTTCATTTCTTTTCAGAGGCAATAAAATTGTTTATACAGCCTCTTTGCTCAAACCGTTCATTGAAAGAAAAACCCTAAAGTTGGCCTACTTTACCTTCTCTCTCATTCTTTGAATCTAACCCTTCACTTCTTCTCCATTTTTAATTCTCCAGCTTTCAACTTTCAATGCAAATTCCAAAACTCTAATAATCATCTGCACTTATTGCACCTATTCACATTACCCTGTCATGATTTTAGTACAAATAGATTCAACCTACACAGTTTTTCTATATTCTCCAAATTCTGCAGAGAAAGGTTACATCAAGGTTCTTCAAACTTCAGGTATAGAAAATGTGCATTGGAAGTTCTTAACCCACATATATTTTCATGTTTTGACTTCCTCTATATCAATTGATTGTCTGAATTTTTTCTTTTACATTTTATGCAGAATGGCACTATGTATCAGTACGATTTATGACATCGTCCCTCCAAAACTGAATTGGTAGATTAAAGTTCGTTTACTAAGATTGTGGAAAGTCCATTCTTGGAATGACCACAATACTATTACCAGTTTAGAAATGATTTTGCTTGATGACAAAGTGAGTGTTACAATTGTTGTTTATTAGCTATCATCTGTTATTTAATTTTTTTGTTAGTTTACCAAATTATTACATTTTTACCTCTTCCTGTGTTGTTTTTAGTGTTCAAGTATCCAAACTTCGGTGAAATCGGCCCTAATCGGTGAATTTGACTCAAATCTTGAAGAGGGATCTTCCTATATTATTTATAATATATTGGTTGGATTGCATGGTCCTAAGTTTATTATGACAGATCACAAGTACAAGATTAACTTCATCAAAACCACAAGTTGTACTAAGATTGGAGATATTCCTTCCATCCCTAAAATTAATTTTAAATTTGTGGGTTTTCCTCAAATTTTGTCTAGCCTCGACCAATCCCCTGGCATAGGTCAGTCATGCTTCAAATTTAGATTTTGCAATTAATTTTTTTTTAAGTTTAACTCAATTCTATTTAATCATGCTTTAAATTTTTTCCAACAATTCATGGCATTTCAAATGCCTTTAATGGTACAAAAATCTTTATCAACAACAATCTAAAGCAATCTCTTAAATACAAAAGCAATCTCTTAGATACAAAAATCTTTTTATGTTTTTATTTTATTTATTTGTCCCGTGCATCCCACGGGTAGAAGTACTAGTTAAAACAAAAAATCAATCACAATTAAATGTATTAAATGTATTACTTTTATTTACTTGTAAAATGGGCAAGAGCATTTGGGTCAGCCAGCAATCCTTTAGAAGATGACAGCTCATGGAGTCAATGTAAAATATTA